>NC_034592.1:147760477-147821451 GCF_900095145.1 Mus pahari
GGAAAGGAAGGAAGGAAGGAAGGAAGGAAGGAAGGAAGGAAAGGAAGGAAGGAAGGAAGGGAAGGAAGGAAGGAAGGAAAGGAAGGAAGGAAGAAAGAAAAAAAGAAAGAAAGAAAGAAAGAAAGAAAGAAAGAAAGAAAGAAAGAAAGAAAGAATCTTCTAATGTTTTAAGTTGAGTTTAGGAAATCACGTAGAGATGAATTGATGACAGTCCTCCACAGTTCTATGCTGAAGAACATGTCTGGGGTGCTACCTAAAGTGTAGGGCATCCTGGGTGTTTCACATCTGATCTCTTGCTATCCCTGGCTGAGGACTGCTCTGGGAGGAGCATCAGACCCCAGAATTCCCAGATTCCCCAGTGGCAGACTTCGCATGCCCCTCCAGCCAGACAAGCTCACCATGGAGACAGGCAGATGCTATCGGTGTGAGTGGGACTGGCCAGCACTGATGGCAACTGCCATCCTACAGGACACTCTTGATATGGACTGAAAGAGCCAACACTCACTGTTCCCTGGCATTTGCCCTGTTCTGTGCATTACCTGACAAGACTGTCAGTTTGGGAGAGGTGGGCCCAGGGATGTCTGGGTGTAAGGTCGGTGACTCTGGGATCCCCTTGGTCCATCTTACATCTTTGCATTTGGGAAAAGTGTGTATAAAATTGTCCATTTTTATCTTGGAGCCAATGTAAGACATTCAGACCACTAGACAGTAGCAGACCGTCTGACATGCTGTCTGTGTTGGTGCCTCGCTACCCCCGGATTCTCCAGCTTCCACTTCTCCAGGAGAGAACGTGTAGCCTGGCCCTCATCCCCAGAGAGGCAAGAAGCAGAGTGGGATCTGATGAGCTGTGGGGATACAGGGCTGAGTGTGAAAAGGGAAGATGCTAATATCTGAATACATGTTTCACCCCCTTCCCTTGTTGATACACAGTCTCTACCGGTGTGGTGATAAGAGGTGGGGACTCGTACCCTTGAGAGAGGCCTCAGGCTCGCTCTGTTCCGTGAGGACTCTGAAGAAGAGCACCTTTCTGAGGTTGAGTGCTGCCTTCACTAGGCTCCTAATCTGCCAACATCTCCATCTGGGACATTTTTTTTTAGCCTCCTCACCAGAAGCATGGAGGTTCCCAGCCTTCAGGGCTGTGAGCAGTAAACCTGTATTGTTTATAAAGTACCCAGGCACTCTAGGATTTTGTTAAAGACACTCCTGCCCAGCTTGGCATCATCATCCTGGTTCAGACATGAACGTTCAGCTTCTGTCTTTAGATGCACAGATGGCCAACACTTCCAGGGAAACAGCCTTCTGGAACCAGTTCCCGCTAGGAAGTCTGGCGGCCGTTCTAACCAGACGAAGGAGGCATATTGAACGCCATCTCCCAAGCTTCCTAGTGAGATTCTGTCATCCTTGCCCTAACTTCTTCATCCTGGGTTACTGGCATGGCTTGATTTCAGATCCTGTCTCTGGGCCCTTTGACGGACGACCCATTCAAAGGATGTCTCCTGCCTTCCAGGAGAGGGCGGCAGCTTTCTGAGATTCAGAGGTCTATAGCAAAGGGAAGGAGAGTGGCTGCCTTCTGCCTGTGCTGGAGGCTTCTTTTGTGTGATGCAAAAAGAAGTCGTGCTCTCCAGCTGGACCCAGAGCCTGTCTAAGGCAATCCCAGCTAACATGGGCTCCCATTGTCTACCCAGCACCCATCTGCTGCGTTCTGAGGCCGGCAGATGGGAACATAGGTTGTTCTGTTGTGGTCTGGTTTTTGGTTTTGTGAAGTACCAGGGATGGAACCTAGGGCTTTGCACATGCTGGATCATCCTCTAACTCTGAGCTGTGTCTCTATCTATATTTTTGCTTTGTAGATTTTAAGACAGAATTTTACTAGTTGCCCCTGTTGGCCATGAACATATGGTGTAGCCTAGGCTGGCCGTAAACTTCTAATCCTTTTCTCTCAGCCTCCCAAGTATCTAGGGTTACAGGTCTGAGTCACCATTTCTGGTAGGAAATAATATATTTCATTTTAAAATGTGTGTGCGTGTTTGTGTGTGCGCGTGCGTGTGCGTGCACATATTGGTGTGTAGAGGCCAACGTCAGGAATCACCCTTAGGAGTGTGGTCTGCCTTCTCTGAGCCAGGTTTCTCATTGGCTGGAGCTCACTGACTAGGCTAACTTGAGCCAAGGTTTCTCATTGGCTGGAGCTCACTAACTAGGCTAACTTGAGCCAGGGTTTCTCATTGGCTGGAGCTCACTGACTAGGCTGACTTGGTTGGCTGGTGTGCTCTGAGGCCTTCCTCTCTTGCCTCCCCAGTGCTTGCATTATGAGCAGAAGCCCCCACGCCAGCTTTCTGAGTGTGTTCTGAAAATTGATCGCAGGTCCTGATGTTTGCAAGGCAAGCAGTTCCCCCAGCTGGGCCATCTGTATTCCCAGCCACAGTTCTTCAGTAGACATGTTAGTGTGCTTCAGAATGAAGGAGATGTCACACCACACCCAGAAAGTATGCAGTGTGTCCTGCGCAGGTAGAACCACCGAGAAGGGCGAATTGACAGGGGCTGATTTTTTGTGGTAATTCTCCAACCCAAATAAGTCTGGGCAATGAAAACACAACTCAATTAAGATGAATACATGTTGTGCGCCTAGATTGGGTAGATCTACTGCTACACTACCATCTTCCCCATATAAGAGACCCCTTAGAACTTGTGGTTTTTCCAGGCCAGGTGCTTCTGCTCCACTTTCCTTCTTCTTCTCCTCCTCCTCCATCAGACAGATAAAGAGAGGAAGGTAGAGCTGAAGATTTTGGGGAGGAGAGAGAGAGAGAGAGAGAGAGAGAGAGAGAGAGAGAGAGAGAGAGAGAGAGGAGATGCAGAGGAGAAGAAGTGGAGCAGAAGCACCTGGCCTGGAGAAACCACAAGTTCTAAGGGGTCTCTTACATGGGGAAGATGGTAGTGTAGCAGTAGATCTGCCCAATCTAGGCGCACAGCATGTACAGCATGTATTCATCTTAATTGAGTTGTGTTTTCATTGCCTGGGCTTACTTAGGTTGGAGAATTACTGCCACACTGATCAGGTTTTATGTAATCTCTATCAGCTAAGGTCATGTGAGATATTCCCAAGGTGGATTCCAAGGCCAGGGAAGTTTCAAACAACTGTTCTCCTTAGCATCCACTAAAGCTCCATAGTAGATATATTGGATGCTGACAGGTTACAGACTCATATATGCATTTGTTTAATGCTGATTTTTTCAAGATGCAGTTATCCACAGTACTCCCTAAATATGCTCAGCTGGTACTCCATGGAAATGGCTAGAAAATCAGCCTGCCTGAATGTAATCTGAGAAGATTACAGCATTCAATGAGAGTTCCTTATGCTGTCTCTCAAGGTAGGGCTAAAATTCCATGAGAAGAGGGTTCCTGTTTGTTGTGTCTCATTCTCTGCTGTGTTCCAGAACCTAACACAGTCTTCAACATACTTAGTGATTGTGTCTGCTGTGGAGAATGGGTAAATAAACATGAATGAGTGACTGACAGATGAATGAGTGGGTGTATGTATGTATGTATAGATGGATGAATGGATGAATAGACAGATGATTGGATGAGTGAATGGATGGATGGATGGATGGATGGATGGATGGATGGATGGATGGATGGATAGAATACTGATGGATGGATGAGTGGATGAATGGACAGATGGATGCATGAGTAGGTAGATGGGTAGAAGAGTGGATGCATGGACAGATGGATGGATGACTGAGTGGATGGATGGATGGATGGATGGATGGATGGATGGATGGATGAATAGATGTACTGATGGATGGATGAGTGGATGAATGGACAGATGGTTGCATCAGTAGGTAGATGGGTAGATGAGTGGATGGATGGACAGATGGATGGATGACTGAGTGGATGGATGAATGAACAAATGTATTGATAGATGGATGAGTAGATGAATGGATAGATGGATGGATGAGTGGGTGGATGGATGAGTGGATGGACAGATGGATGACTGGGTGGGTGGATGTATTGATGGATGGACAGATAATTGATGGATGGATGAGTGGATGGGTAAATAAATTTGCTGATAGACGGATGAGTAGATAGATGGAAGAATCGGTGAGTGGATAGATGAGAGGATGAGTGGGTACATAAGAGACAGATGGATGGTTGGATGAGTGAATGGGTAGAAGATGGAGGTGGGTACTCTTGGCTAAACCTTAGGCTGGAGCTTCCGGATACAGAGGCTGGAAAGTAAATATCTCCCCTAGCTGCAGTAGGACAGTCATGGTTGTAGACTCCCAGCCGCAGGACAAAACAGTGTACTCGGTGTTAGGTGTGGCCCTAGGTCCTGTTTGAGATTGCAGAGGAATAATTAGCTACAAGCCAAACAGGGAAAGCTGGGTGACCTGTCAGGAGGCACTCTGAGCTCCACTTCAGAAAAACGCACACGTCCATGGAGTCCGAAGGTCAGACCCTCTCCTGCCCTGCAGCCTTTGGGTATTTGTTTCTCAGGGGACACTCAGATCCCAGAGGAGACTTCTGGGGCCATAGGGGAGTCTTGCAAATCGGACCCTCTGACTAATCAGAAGTTGCTGTGTTTGGAGGCTGCGCACACATATAAAAGCCCAGCCTAAAACTTGAGCAACAATGTGGTTTCCTGGCTAGTACGGCTGAGGCTGAGGCTGAGGCTCATCAGTCAAAAGCCTAGAGGAGGCCTCACAGGGACTAGAGCATCAAAGGGGTGACAGAGAGAAACCGAACCACATCGTGCTGACAACTTAAGGGAAACAAATGTCTTGAGAAGGTAACTCACTCAGTTCTAAGAATAGAACTAGAAAAATGGAATATTCTAATATCTCCTTAAGAAATCAAACCAATCATTAAGTCCCCCCTCCCCTTTCTTCTTCCCCCTGCCCTGCTGGTTTCTGCCTTTACTCTGCTGAACAGAAGTGGAATTGGCAGGGTTTGTGCTCTGCACACTGTTCTTTGAGAAAAGACAAGGAAAGCAATTCCTGTTTAAGTCTATGGCTTCAGTATAACCCAGGGCTGCCTTGACAAGGGTGTTACAAGAAAAGAAAGAAGAATGGAATACTTGTGAGAGAAGGTGCATGAAATTACCTGAAAATGTCCATCTGATAGCCCAAGTCCTGTTTACTTCTGTATCCTGACTTGTGTCACTCAGTAGATATGTCATGACAGTAGCAAGGACACCCAGAGACATTTCCAGAACATTCCCTAAGTTCCAGGCCTCTCACACACATAGGCTAATTAGTGTTCCCCAACTACTTCTGTGGGGCCGCTATTCCCTCCCGACTCTCTTCAGAGGGGATTGCAGAAAGCCATCAATTTCAGTCATGCCCAGCAAGCCAAGGCCTGTCGCAGTTCCTGGGTGGCTGAGTCTGCCCAGGAGTCTTGATTTCCATATTCTCCCCTACAGACTCCATCTGTACAGATCTCCTTCCTGGAGGCATTGACCCTGACAGGAAGCCAGGAAGGCAGCAGGCCTTGGGCAGCACACGGGTCAGAAACATGTTCATTATTTTTCTGGTTAGCATCTGGAACACTGCTGGTGACCCCAAATATCTTCACTTGCCTAGCCAAGCATCCTATGTACGATGGATTCAGATTTTCCGGGTTGCTGATGAGGGCCGCTGTGCCTGACCTCCTCCTAACCAAGCTGGATCTGGGGCACAGAACTGATTCAGAACAAAGCTCTTGAACACTAAACGGTGGGAGGCACATGGGTATGAGTTAACAAAATAGTCTTTTCTACTGTGATCACCTCTGCTGGGGCAGTCGGAGATCAGCCACAGAAAGGGACAGAGTAGAACAAGAAGCCACCTTTGATGATGAGAGAAAAGAGCTAAGTTCACCCCCGGTATGAAGACGAAGCCACCGCAGTGGGATTCGGAATTAGCATTAGGAGGACCCTCGTGTGGGAAGATGCATCCTTGGAGCAGATCAGTACATTGGTTTCTGGGCAGCGGCACCGTCTTTACTGTTCATGCAACCTGGGAGAGGGAGTGTCCTGAACTACGTGACAGTACAGAGTCCAGGTTAGCTGACTGTAGAAACTCCAGGACCCTTGGCAGGTTGTCGGCGGCAGGTGCAGAGCAATGATGGTTGCTCTCAGCACTGGGACTGAGGGCTCAGGGTTCCAGTGGTCACTGATTTAATTAAAAGATACAGTTTAAAATCACTGTGTATCCCAGGTTGATCCTGACTCAGTGTCTCAAGTCACCTCAGAATACAGGATGACAGGAGTATGTTACCACATCCAGCCTGGGATGCACTCTGACTAAAGGAGACATAAAAGCCCAAACCTAACCCAAGCATGTGACATTCTTCACACTGGGTTCCAGCAGTAGTGCAAGGGTAATGCCCCTGCACTTTCCTCCAAGACTGGGTTCTAAGAGAAGAATGGCCCTAAGGATATGGTGAGCAGCCAGCTGACCTGCACAAACCTGCCAGGAGAAGTAAGAGAGAATGGGATGGGGAAGAGAATAATAAGCCCAGGAAGAATTGTGCTACAGAGTCAGAGCCACAGAGCTAATGCTCCTCCGTGAACGGTTACAGCAGAGGTGATGGCCTCCATGAAACTATCTCTAGATAAGAAACAGATGCCCCAGACAAGGTGCCACATATTCAGAATCCCAGTACTAGGCAAGCTGAGGCAGGAGGATTAGCATCAGGTCAGTCTGGACCAGGCCAGCAGCATAGTGAGGCATTGTCTCAAAAATAAATACAATGATAAAACACAAATTAACAAATGGGTCTAAAACCAGACATTCAGTAGAGGATGGTGGACTCTGGGACTCAGTCAGTAGGTGGCCGGCCACACAAAGCCTTCTAGAGAGAGGGAGCAAGGGGAGTATTGAAAACAGACCAAACACAAGAATGTTTAACGACAGGAGAGTTGGACATGATGAGTGGTACACACTTGTAATCCCAGGGCCCGAGAGGCAGAGGCAAGAGGATCACTGTGAGTTCAAGTCCAGCCTGGACTACATAGTTAGAACCTGTCTCGAATAAATTCGCATGTGTATACCCCCCACTAACAAGTACTTATGTCATGCATCTACATGTACACACATATGCACACACATACACACATGTACATATGCACATGAACACACATGTGCCCATGCATGCACACAAATGCCCATGTTAGCTGTGGAGATTTAGGAGAACAAAGAAATGAATATGGAAGGTTTTTCTGTGCATTGATCCTTAAGATAATTCTCCATCAGTAACACATTGCCTTTGTTTGTTTGTTTGTTTGTTTGTGTTTCGAGACAGGGTTTTTCTGTGTAGCCCTGGCTGTCCTGGAACTCACTCTGTAGACCAGGCTGGCCTCGAACTCAGAAATCTGCTGCCTCTGCCTCCCAAGTGCTGGGATTAAAGGCGTGCACCACCACTGCCGGCTTGATAACACGTTTCACTGAGCATTTTCAGGCTCCTATCCCCAAAGGCTCACATGGGAGGCAGACATTTAAGCATCATAATTCCCAGCTTTCAGAAGAACAAACTGAGGCTCAGAGTGTTCTGGGGAATTCCACCACACCCTGCCTCAGGCCTCCAGACCCTGGACAGCAACTCCACCCACAGTAACTTTCCATAGCAATGGAGTCCTTTAGAGCCTTCCCCTAAGGAGCAGCGAGCACTGAGAAACTAGAATTCTAAATTTCAGTTCTTTAAGTGCGCTTGTGACGCGGGGCTCTGGCATTTGGATGGCATGCAGTAGAGACTTCTTTTGTCTTCCTATGCAGATGACCACTTCCCACTTCAGCTACTTCCTGGGTCCCATCTGTCATCAACTTCTTCCTGGCTGGGACATCTTTCTTGCTGTGGCACCTGGCCTCTCAGACTGCCATCTTCTCGAGGTCTCATTCTCAGGGTCCTCCAACGTCAGTGGGTTTTTTGTTTCTCCTTTTGTTTTGTTTTGTCTTTTTTTCCTCTCCGAGCCATCTGGTCCTTCATCAAATTCAGGAGGCAGAGCCTCTAGGCAGAACCAGAGCAGGAAGGCAAGGGAATTACCCAGAGAGGAAGCTAGGAAGATCATCGGGTGCTTTCTCCAGGACCTCTGAGCAAATGCTAAGGGACCATGCTCCAGCTGTGACCACACCTGCACTCTGCGGATGTGGCTGGCAGATGGTGGTGTGGCCACGTGGCTGGCCTGCGCTCATGAACCACCAGGCCCAGAGGCGGAAGTGGAATGGATTGTTCTGAGATACAGTGGAGCTGCCACCCCTGTGGCTTCCATACCTTGGCCCACTATTGGGTGGCCAGGACACAGAACCACATTGTGTGCTCTCCGTGGTCCTGAAAGTGTACCAGCCTCTCCAGGCCTCAGCTTTGACATCTGTAAGTTGGGAATTTTAAGACAGCAGACCATTTTAGCACGCGGTCCTGGAACCCTTTCAGATCCAACCCTCTACTGACATTACCTTCAGAGTTGGAGGTGTGAGCACTCTCACAGCGTGTCCACTCATTACCAGAGGCATCTGTGACTTCACCAATATTTTAAAAATAATTGCAGGCTGGACATGGTGACACATGCCTGTCACCCCAGTACCCAGGTTGGATGAAGCAAGAAGCCAGAGGGCCAGCCTGAGCTAAAACAGTGGGACCTTGTCTCAAAAATCAGACAAATAAAAAATCACAAAGAGACAGGTTTTCTGGCCCACAGTTTCCTTATGATGAGCAAATCTTTTAATACTGTGAAATTCCACAGAAAAGCACTTTGAAGCACCTCTTAGGCATTCAGGGGCATTGGGCACAGAGTAGGGGCTCACATCCTCACTGCACAGTCCAGAGTTGAGAGCAGTACTTTCTGTCCCTACGGGCCTGAGCTCGCCTTTACTCTCACCCCAACCCCTTCCTGTGGCCTTGAGACACTGGAGTCTTGGCTCTAAGCTACCCTCCACTGGGGCATTCCCCCCTGCCATGAAGAATGTTCTTTCTTCACCCATAATCACTACCAAAAAGCAAGTCTGATCCTTGCAGGGATCGTGGCTCCTCTCACGCCGGCCCCACCTCTCACTCGGCTATGCCCTGCCTGTGTGCCCACATGGCCTGGTTTGGAGCATTTCTTCATCCCTGTCACTGGCATCTACTGATGCCTGAGCACGGGGGCAAGCAAAGCCAGACAAAAGCCCTGCCTGCATGGACCTGGGGCTGGAGGGAGGACAGATTATGGAGAGCAAACCAGCAATCAACTCCTGCAGAAAGAATCCCAACAACAGCTCACAATACACGGGTGAAGGTAAACTCTCTAGGGCGGGGCCGTTACAGTGAGAGTGAGCTACAAGGAGGTGAGGCGGGCCTTAGGCAGCATGGAGCAGGCCTGCCAGTGCCTCCCTCCTCAGTCAGAGCCTCCGCTTGCACCCTGCCCTACGCCACAGAGAGACCTTTGCTCTGGGTTTTACCTGGTGGATTGGCTGACTTTTTGAGCCAAGAGTCTTGTGTAGCCCAGGCTGGCCCCAAACTTACTATGTGTCATTATTGGCCTTGGAGTCCTAATCCCTTTGCTTCTACTTCCTGAGCCCTGGGGTTCCAGGCACGCACCGCTGTGTACTAGAACACAAATGCTGTACCCCTGCCTGGGAGCCCCTTCTTCAACCTGCTCTGAGAGGTATCCTGGGATCACTCTTGTCCTAGCCTGATTAGGAACAAGGGCAGAGTTGGCCGTTGGTTATCGTCCTTGACTCAGCCAAAGTCATGCCAGGGCTACTCTGACATACTGGATAGGACCTGGCCTCCCCACAGGAAGCATTGTAATCCCTTAACCAAAGAAAGCCCGGCCTCTGAGCTTAGGCCACAGAGATTAAAGTCTTCAGAGGAAGCATGAAGGGGGAGGGGAGAAAGTGCCATGTCAGAAGGTTAATTTTTGAGCTGGGGAATGATTCCCAGGCAGCCCCAGGTGACTTTTCCCCCTTGATCCAGACTGGCCCCTCTGCCCATGAAGGAAAGAGAGGGAAATAGCCAAGGACAGGAAGTCACAGGACACTGAGCCCCACTAAGATCCCCTAGGCTACAGCAGGGACCTTTGTCAGGGGGGGTGTGTGCTTAGTGACCAGGATGGTGGTAGAGATCCAGGCAACCCTTGGGGACCAGCTCCCCTCAGTGGTACCTGCCTCTTTGAGGCTCATGTAGGCTCTGGGAATGCACAGCCACTGTGAGGCCCTGAACTCGGGGCTCCGGCAGCGAAGGAGCCAAGCAGGGTTTAAAGTGTCAGGTTTAGGTGCTCCGACTGTGATGTGGAACCTTGGCCAAACCACCTCCTTCCCTGAGCCTGTTTGCAAATAGATAGGGTAGGAGCAAGGGCATCCCAATACCACATAGAGGAGTCTGCCTGGAAGACAGGCAGTGCCCCACAAAGCAAGTGTGGGGCCATGGAGGCAGCAGTAGACATGGAACTGAGAGACCGAGACACATGAACCTGTAGCTTATAGGGTGGTATCCAGTGCCACGTGCCTGAGTTCAAATCTTGCCTATATTACTTAGCTCTTCCCTAAAGAGTTTCGACCTCCTAGCACCGCCGTTGTGGGTCTACCTGGCAGCCAGGTATGGCACAGAGTCAGCGACATTTGCGCACTTCAGATGTGGCACCACTTCCTACAGAATGGCCCTCGCACTTGGTGCGCATTTCTTGCCCTTTGCACGAGATTTTTTTTCCCAACCTGGTTGGTTCACACCTACAGTCCTAACACTCTGGGGCTGATGCAGGAGGATCGCAAGTTTGAGGCCAGCCTAGGCTACATAATAAGACTCCTGTCTGAAAACAAAGCCAAACAAAAGAAGGCCTCGGGCTTTTCCTTCCGACATCCCCCAGGGATTTGGGGTCTTTTCTGAGGGGTGAAGGTGATGCCATCCAGACAGAGGTTCTCAAGGGAAGGGAGTCTGGAGCACTGGCCTGGGGACAGGTCCTGGCCTAGGGACACAGACAAGAACACAGTAGAAACACTGCTCACAAAGCCAGGAAACATGGTAGTCAGAGGTTTCCAGTTGTAAGTAGGGGATCTGGGAAGCCCTCAGAGGCCCAGAGACAAGGCCAGGAGCCTCCACTCACTCCTAGGCACAGACTCTGTGCCACAGCTCCCAGACTTCAAGATCCTTGGGGCAAGCATGTGTCCCTTCTGTGCCTCCCCGTGTCCTCCTGTAAATGAGTGCACACAGGATGCTGCTGTCAGAGTACGGGGTGGGGTCGGTCAGTCTGACTCAGGTTCTCCCTCTCTGACTTACTCCTCGCTGGGGTCTCCACAGGGGAGCTGGGGGTGGGGTCTGCAGAGCTGGTTTAGGGAATGCTGCCCCTGCCCCCACCCAGCACAACGCTGACCCCTGGACTCATTAGCAGATGTCCTGACAAGTTCAAGCTCCTAGAGCCATTCATTAAAAAGTACTCCTGGGGCACCTCACACTCTCGGGCTGCCCAGACCTCACTAATCATTCACAAGTCGGCAGGCAGGCAGGCAGGCAGGCAGGCAGGCAGGCAGGCAGGCAGGCTCTGCTCAGGAATGGCCCCAGATCAGGAGCCCCCAGCAGCCTGACCCAACCCTAGAGCAGACTGCTGTGTCCCTCCGGGAAAAGAAGCTGACTCACTTTATGACCTTGGGCAGCTCCTTCGCTGGTTGTGCCTTTGTCTCCTCAACCGTCCCGCAATCCCATCAACTCTAAACATGGGACCAGGAGATACATCCACATGTGGCAGCCCAAGACCTTCTCTGGCCGGGGGTGGGGGTTGGGGGGAACCTGCCTAAAGGTATTGGTCACATGAGGTTCAAATCCCATCCAGACTGTCCCATTCTGTGACTGGAGTCCCGGGGAATCAGAGGCAGAAAGGCTAGAAGATGATCCAACCCATCCTCAGCTACATAGGGAGTTTGAGACTAGCCTGGGCTACATGGGACCCTATCTCAGCCTCTATTACTCACAGCCCCTCCCCATCTAGGGTTCTGGGCTTTGAGCTAAAGATAAGAAGGACAAAGGGGTGGCCATTGAGGTTTTCCTCTGCACTTCTTTGACCTTCCAGACACCCCACTAGGGCAAATGAGCCTTATTCCAGCTTAGAGGAGAAGAAAAGGGGGCTCTAAGAACCCAGGGCCTCAGAAGAGGAAAGGCCAGAGGGTGCAGGGGGATGAGGCCCGGGCTTCATTAAAGCTCCTCCAGGCCACCAGGCACAACCTATAATCCTCAATACCGCAGAGGGCTGCCCAAGCGCCTTGAATGGGCCTTGCTCTTTCGGTTTCTTAGATTCACAAACCAAGCTTCCCCACATCCCTGTGACCTCTTCCCCAGCAGTCTTTTCATGTTACATAGGCAGAAACTGCAGCACAGGGAAACTGAGGCAACTTCCCAAGTTCAAACAGCCAGAAAGTAGAACAAGATTGCCTGGAACCACCATGCCACCTGCTGCGGGAGTCCGTATCTACCCCGGAAGTGATTCTACAGGACTGGAAGTGATTCTACAGGGTGCACCAGCTCATGGGAGGCAGGTCCCTGCTCAGTCCACAGCTCAAGACCCTCAGCAAAAAAATGTTCTATGAGCCCTTCCACTTCCTCCCTGGGTGGCTCAGCTTGGAGGGTCAACAGATATGTCGGCAGGTTCCTTCATGCTAAAGGGGAGACTGAGGCAGGGAGGGCTAGGCCAGAAGCACACGCAGGGTGATTATCCCTGCCGTGGCAGCTCAGGCAAGTAGCTGAGCTGGATTTAACTAGAGCCAGGGGTCTCTGGAGTCTGTTCTCAGTTCGCTGTGCGAGGCCTGGAAAGATGGGCCCGTTGTGTTGATGAGTAGATTGAGGCTCAGAGCAGTTTTTCTTATCTATTACCTGGATGTGACATTTCAATCCAGCTTTAGGTGGCTGCTTCACTGCTTGACTGAACTGAGAGAAGCTGTGAAAGGGGGATTTGTGCTGGACAGGGCGGGGACACTGAAGAAGGCTGCCCGGGGAATGATTGGCCAATTGCACTCCAAACTAGGACTCGGGAAGTCTCTGGGGCTCTCCAGAGCAAGGTATCATGGAGACCAGCACTGACGTAGGTAGTCAGCCAGAGGTGGGGACGGGAGGTTGGGCTTGGGCGCCAGCTTTGAGTGCCAGGTTTTAAGCCAGCTGTATAATAAGGAAAGTTTCTGTACCTCAGTTGGTCACGTCAGCTGATGAGTGCAGGCGACCCCAGTGCCTGCCCGAAGCCCTGGGGGAGCGGCCTTGATGCACACGTTAGTTCTTTGGTCTTCCTAGAAGGCTGGCTTTGCCATTAGCAAAGCCGGGCCACAGTGGAAGCAGCAAGCCTTGGGCGCCGCCTGGCCCCAGAGGGTCATGGGAAGGTAAGGGCTGGGAAGCCGGGCCATCCTGGCTCTCCTTGTCCTGGTCATCTCCAGGCTCAAGCCTGAGTTCCTGGGAGCGAGATGGTGCTTCCCTTGAAGTGGGGGCGACAACGAAGGAAAGGCTGTTCTACCCTCCACCAGCTGTGCACGTGTGTTCTTCTCTCTCTCTCTCTCTCTCTCTCTCTCTCTCTCTCTCTCTCTCTCTCTCTCTCTGTCCTGGGGAGCTGGGGCTGGGGCACAGGGACAGAAGCTTTCTCTGCCCCCTTTAACTCCTTCTTCCCCTGTGTGGAACCAGAAGCAGCCAGGCAAACCTCTCATGCACTGAGCAGGCCAATCAAGAGAGACGATGGGGGGCTCCTGAGCCACTACCCAGTCTGTTGGTGACTTCTGGGGGTGAACCATGGAGGGGTAAGGACTAGGAAGAATAGAAGAGACCCACCATGCGTTGTATAACGGGATGACCCAGGTAGACTTCTCCACCATGAATGCTGCGTGTGCTTCTGACAGAGCCTTTCCTGCCTCAGTCTCCCCTTTAGCAAGAGGGAACCTGCATTCATCTCTGCTGGCTCTCCAAGCGGAGCCACCCAGGGAGGAAGTAGAAGGGCGCGTAGAACCCTTTCTGCTGAGGGTCATGCCCTTCCTTTCATTTCCTCTACCAGAACATTCCAGTGTGGGGAGTCAAAGGCACGGACTGCAAAGGGCGTTATCCAGCACTGCACGTGGGGCACCCGGACCACCTCGGAGGTCTGAAGCCCGTGGGTTTCATGCTTCAGCCGTGGCTTTATCTTTTGTTAACCCTACCTGTGCACAGAGGAGGTGCCGAACTGACCCCCGTGTCTCAGTTTACCGATTTCTGAACAGAGTTGCTGTGACGAGTGAGGGAGCCAGTACGTCGCTAAAGAGTATCTTGGGGCCTGGCATGGGATGTGTCCTCAAAAGATAGTGATCTTGTTCTGCCCACCCACATCTCTCCATGGAGACAGGGACCCCAGGCCCCATTCACACTGAGCTGCTGTAAACTGAGGCTGTGGCCGGGGGACTTTCCTAGAGAAACTCCACGGACCCATGGCCGCCACAGGTGTCCTTGGAGCAGTTGTGTGGCACTGAGGTGACAAGGGACAGCTGTTGGGTAGGCTGAGGTCACATATAACCCAGGCAGGGCCACATTCCAGTATCTTATTCTCTCCTGTACTCTCCAAGGAAGAAACTAGGAAAAATATCCTATTCAAAACAGAACCCCCGATTTATGTTGGGGTTTGGTCTATTGCTATGTACTGTAACACTGAATTCTGTACCGGGAGGTCTAGGCCTATGAGTGAATTCTCACATTTACCAGCCTTTGCTGTGCAAGCCCCTTGCTCCTTAAATTTAAAGCTCTTGTGGTTTTGTCTGCTGCTAGGTACTGAAGTGCTGGATACTGGCCCTGGTTGCCTCAGGGACGAGGAGACCCTCATGGAGACCAAGTGATGCTATGTAACCTTGCCCTTCACGTTATCCCCAATTGGTCAATAAAGATGCCTACAGCCTGTCTCTGGGCAGAAGAGAGAGAGGTAGGGCTTCGGTTCTGGACCTTGGGGTCTGAGGCAGGAGACCACAAGAGAGGAGAGAGAATGTGGAGAGAGGAGAAGATGCCACAGGGTTGATGAATCATGAGAACATGGCCACGAGGGCTGGCCAATGACAGCAGCCCAGACGGAACATGGCAAGTTATAACTCAGGGTTATTGAAAGGGAAGTAGATCCTAATAGCTTAGAGGACAGCTATCTGCCCAGCTCTTGTGCTTTTAAGGCTTACTAAAAATATAAAAGTTTTGTATTTTTTATCTGGGAACTGAATGATTGAAGGTGGGGTAGAAACCCTGACTGAGTTAAAATATTTACTACAACACGGAGGAAGAAACTAGGAAAATATCCCATTCAAAATAGATCCCCCTAAACTTAAGCACCTGTGAACACACCTAACCAGAGATGAGAAAGACCTCCACAATGAAAACATCCATCACCGAGAAAGGAATCACAGAAGAAGCTAGAGGATGGGGGACACCGCCCCCATATGCCTGGATTGGCAGAATTTTTATTGTGGAAATGACGATGTTACTAAAGCTTATGTGTAGACTGCAACACCTATCAAAATTCTGACGCCACATCTCACCAATCTAGGAAAAAACATCCCCTCTCCCAAATTCATATGGAGCCACAAACACCCAAAGCAGACCTAAGGAGTAGACAAGGCCGGAAGGATTGCCACACCTGGTCTCTGGCTGTACTGCAGAGAGCTACAGTGATAAAGGCAGCCTGGTGCTGCGTGGAACAGACAGGGAGACCCCAACAGAATTGGGAACCTGGAAATAAACCCGCAAAGCTACAGACACCTGGTTTTTGACAAAGGAGACAAAGCCACACATTGGAGAAAGGATAGACTGTTCAGCCGGGGTTGACAAAACTGGGTATCCACCTGCAGAAGACGGAAATTAGATTCCGATCTCTCACCTCACCTCAAAATCTATTCGAGATGGATTAAAGACCTCGATTTTAAGATCCGGATGCTGAAACTTGTAGACACTAGCCAAGGGTCTAGTCCTCAAGGCAGCAGGGTCGGCAAGAACTTTCTGACTAGAACCCTCGCAGCCTGGGAGCCAGCCCCGAGTACCAACAGCTGGGACTAAAATGTGGAAATAAAAGTCAGGATTCAGAGGAGGAAACCGGTCAACACTGAAGGGGCATGAGCTTTCTCAGCTTTGCTCTGGCAGGCTGATGTCAGAAATTACAAAGAATTGCAGAAACTAAATACTAAGGAAACAGAATTGCCAATCAGCGAATGGGCAAAGTAATTGAAAAGGCACTTTAAAAAAGAAAGAAAGAAAGAAAGAAAGAAAGAAAGAAAGAAAGAAAGAAAGAAAGAAAGAAAGAAAGAAAGAAAGGAAAAGAAAAGAAAAGAAAAGAAAGAAAAAGAAACAAAGAATCATGACTAGCCGATCCCTAATTTTAAGTGTTGGTTATCCCTAACCATCAGCCAAATGCAAATGGCAGACAAGGGGTTTTCTGGGTATATCCCAGGAGTGGAATAGCTGTCTCATGTTAGTTCTATTTAAAATGGGTTTGAGGAACTTCCAAACATGTTTCCACGATGGTCCTATGAATCTGTACACCCACCAGCAGTAAATAAAGGTTCCTCTTTCTCCACATCCTCTCCAACGCTTTTGTCAGATTGCTTTCACATTTTTAATACTGATTTCTGTGATTGTAGTGAGCGCTCTTAACCACTGAGGCATCTCTCCAGCCAGTGTGACAGGACGGAGGGGCTACCTCCCTCCAAGGTGTTTGAATTTACCATGCGCCATCCAGGGAAGCTCAGTGGAATGCCTGCTCCTTTCTATGCTTTGGTTGCTACACACACACACACACACACACACACACACACACACACACACACACACACACGCATACACACACACTGGAGCTACCCTGAACATCCCTGAGCTGGCAGAATCTTGAGCTGTGATTCTTTTTGTTTTTTTGTTGTTGTTGTAGTTGTTTCATTTCGTTTGGTTTTTGTTTTTCAAGACAGCGTTACTGCCTGGCTGCTATCCTGGAACTCACTCTGTAGACCAGGCTGGCCTCAAACTCACAGATTCACCTGCCTCTGCCTCTGCCTCAGCCCTGAGTGCTGGGATGAAAGGCATGTGCCACCCCCACAGGTCTGAGCCATGGTTCTTAAAGGACTTTTGGGGAATGGGAAGAGGTCTCTCCCTGCAGCCTCCTGGGTGCTTGCATTTCCCTGCAGAGGAAGCCTGACACACTGAACACAGGCCCCTCTCAGTCCTGTGAATTAAGGCCTCAGGAAACTGTGGGTCCTCTCCGGTCTGGGTGGCAAGGGCATGCTGGCCTGGAGGGTCCTTCCCCAGTGTCTTTTATCTTTTGGATTGCTGCCACACCTGATGTGGATTTCTGAGATACGGATCACAGGCACTGGACCCTCACCTTGCTGGTGGCAGCAGCCAGCCTTTATCAGGAACCCATGGGGCACTAGGCATTTTCGTTTTCCTGGCAAGTGGCTTTCACAGAGCTACTCTGCTGGGGAGGAAGTTGAAGCCTCAGAGGGAAACAGCCAAGAGGCAGGGTGGCCACATGTGTCTCCTCCCAAGACCCTGGTGCACCTGCGTGGGAGGCAGCAGCTTGGCACCGGTATGAGAGGACTGTGTCTTCAGGGTCTGGGGGTATCAGAACCCTCAGCTCATTAGTCCTGTCCTGTGGGTCTGGGTCAGGACACTGGATCTAGCTCCCTGCCGGGCCACCGGGAACCATGTGGGCCTGTTTACACACCTGGCAGAAGTGGAAAGCTGGCCAGGCCTCAGAGGATTGTGGCTGAGGCCCAGAGCTAGGGGTGCCCATAAGGAATGGGCAGCGGGCCACCTAGCCGGGAGGACTCCTGGGATGATCTGGGGTTCCCTGTGGGGAGACCAGGATGACTTCCCTCTGTCTCCTGACCTCAGTCTCCCGGCTAGAGAAGCAGGAGCTGCTGTCCTCTGCTCAAAGGCACCACAGTCCAGACGTGGGCAGGGGTTTTAGGAGGCGGATACGCTCTGAAACCAGGACCTATGTTTAAACCCAAGTTGACCACTCTCTGTCGCCAAGTGTCCTTCATGTGTCAGGCTACGTTCTAGACCTTAGGGACACAGAGGGAACTGTATGTAGCCAATAAAGTTTTGCCCCGACACTGACCACAGCCCAGAGTGAGATGTGGATACAGGGCAAGACTGTACACGGTGTCTGCTGTGCAGACAACGAGGTGGTGTAGCTTTAGAGAGGTTCTATAGGCGTGAGTGGGGCAAGATTTTTAAAGTGGTCATCTAGGAAGACTCCTTGGAGGCAGTGCCCTTGTGCCTAAGACTTCGATAACCATTGCCTTCCAGCTGCAGCTGATTAGGGTAAGAGAATTCCAGAGGCAGAGTGGGTGCAAAAGTCCCCAGGCAGACACAGCAGGGCAGGTGTGAAGTCGCAGGCTTATGAGTGACTGGAAGAGAGTAAGGAAAGAAGCGAGGGCAGGAGAGAGTTCTGATCCTGTTTCCTAGTTTCTGCCTCTGGTAGTCTGACAGCCAGAGGGGCTGCGCCACGCAAGGTGCGTCAATTCCTAGAGATAAGAAGCCTGCACCATTGCTCACCCGGTAAAGTAAGCACTGTGGGGCCGTCTGCCCAGAGGGGTTGCTCCAAGCTACTGTTCACCTCCCCAAATCACAGAGGGCCAGACAGCATCTGGGGACAGCCCTGCGTCCCAGAGCTCACTGAAGTCCTACCAGCAGCCGGCCTTGACCAGCTGCCCTGCCTCATTCCCAGCAGCCCTTCCTCCCTGCCTCTGCCTCCCGCACGCCCTGGACTTCCTGGGTACTCTTGGTGGCATGGTGGCCTGCTCGTTTCTAGACACCTGTGTGTGTGAAGAGCTTATTCCTCCATGACAGTCACCCTGAGGCTAGGAGCTCCCTGACCAATCCCAGCACCACGAGGAGAGGTGGCAGGCAGGTGACAGTGCAGGGCATGATCCGGAAGTGACTTGAGACCTCTGCTAATGTCCAAGTTGGTCTACTGCCTTGGACCTTGGAGGCCGCCTTGCTGGATGTCAAAGGACTGCTTCTGTTGAATATCATGTGCCACACACATAGTAGGCTCTCAGCCAGACCCAGAGTAGGTGCTCAGCCAGTGTGGCTTCTGCCTGTTCCCACCCAGGGTCAGGGTTCCCTGAAGCTTAGGGTGGGGTAGAGGGAGGCCCACTTTCCTGCCTCTTCCAGCACAGCCAACAGTGTCCTGCCCTCCTCCCCGTCCCTACTCCTTGGAGGCCAGGATCCATGGGGCAGATGCCTTCTGGCTTGCCAGCCTGACCCCTAGGTAAAAGCTTGTCTGTCCCTGTTGTCACCCAAACACCATGGTAAACAAGGCAAAAGGCCTGGGGACAAGCAAGACTTTGGCTTCAGCCCGGGAAGCATCCTATGACCGACATCCATCCGCCAGCACTCACAGAACCAGGGCCCCTCAGAGCTGATCTGCATGGGGCGGGCAGAGAGGACCATGGGAGCGCCTCACCAGGGTCACAGGAGGATTTGTGAGAAGTGCACGGCTAGAGTTTGGCTGGCGACCAGCATTCCTTTGTTCTCTTATGCAACTTGGATTTGCTGTCTACTACACATCAGGCCCTGTGCTGGCTGAAGACAACGAGGTAGGGACAGAGAACCCTGCCCTCCCGGAGCTGACCTCCCTCAGAGGTGTGTGTGGGGGGGGTGGGGGGAGCGATGTAGATGGCATGCTGACAGATACATCGCTTAATATGTGACAGATTGCCGGCTGGCGATAAAGATTTTCAGGGAGAGAAGCAGAGGTGGGGATTTTCCCTTTCAGAGAGGACCTGAAGGTGGTGGCGGGGAAGGCCTTGGAGGGGGTGGTGTGAACCACATAGGGAAACTGAGGGACCCAGCCTTGCAGACTGCTCAGACAACAGTGGTTCAGACAGAGGGAAACACATGTGCAAAGGCCCTGGGGTACAGAGCGCCAGTTCTGAGGCCCGGCCTCCCCTTGGTCTCCGCCATCACACGTGTGAGCTGATCTCTGTCCATTCGGTCATTACAGACCTGGATTTTCACAGATGGACCCCACATAAAGGCTCCCCTGTAAGACAGTGTATTTAAGTTTTCTAGAGGGGAGTGGGGGAGGGCAGGACAGGCTTGTGGTCTTTTAAGAAGGGAACAAGAGGAATGAGACCAAGTAGACAGCAGAACTGTTCCTAACTTTCTAGGATTCAACGGTGTGTGTGTGTGTGTGTGTGTGTGTGTGTGTGTGTGTGTGTGTTCATGTATAATGTGTCTGCTTAACTGGAGGCTAGTGGACACCCTCAGGAAGGCCATCGGCCTCCTCAAGGCTGAGTGTCTCAGTGGCCAGGAGTTCACTAATTAGACTGGACTGGCTGACCAGTGAGTCCCAGGGATGCCCCTGGCTCTGCCTCCCACAGCGAGGGATCACAGGTACACACGACATTTTCTCACGTGTTCTCGGGATTGAACTCAGGTCCCCACACTTCCAAGGTGAGAGTTTTATGATCTGAGCTGTCAGCCCCTCCCGTAGGTCCCCTTCCCCTTGCCCTCTCCACCCCCATCCCTCTCTGGACTTCAGTGAAAAGCCAGCTAAGTGAAGACATTCAGCAAGGTCTGGTCACAGAAAGTGTCAACCCATGGGGCTGCAATTCAATTGTTTTTCCAGAAGTCTCCACCAGGGCTTTTCAGCACCTAGTCACTTTGTCTTCCAATGCTCAGGGCCTAGAGAGCATGGACAGGCACTGGGGTGGTGCTCAGGAGCCATGTGATGTCAGAACATGACTCAACTTCTGTCGCCATCTCCTCATCTGATGAGGGTGGCCACTGTACTTCCTTAAGACCACTATGGGAGTGAAAGGAGCTGAGTGTGAGATCCAAGCTCAGGTGGGGAGGAGCAAGGCACTGGCCATTGTCATGGCAACGAATGCCCACCTCCTGCATTGTCCTGAGCTTTGTCTGAATTCACAGCCCACTGAGATCGGGAGCCCTTGCCTACCAAGAAGGAAAGGAGACTCAAAGACTCTGCCTTCAAGCCCAGAGCCATCTCCTCTATTCCTTCATCTTAGGGCCCCTATTCATCCATCACTAATGCTCCCTGAGCCTTGGTTTCCCTTATCTGACAATATGAGTACCTCCATTCTTAAATATTGAGATCAAAAGTCACAAAGCCCCCGTGTGTCCATGGCGATTGTGCCACGGGACCCAAAGGATGACCAGGAAGGCAGACAGCATTTCGGCCATGTTGAAAGGGAGGCCCATGGGAGCCACTACTCCCTAAAAAGATCGCTGCCCACCCTCCCACCCCCTGCCCCAGATCAAGCCTTTCCAGAGGACACCCATGGGCAAATTCAGAAGCAGGGAGCACCCCTAGGGAGATTCATCTGTGCCCTAAGACCTGGTTTAGCCGCAACTGCAGCTTGCTCCACGCACCACCTGTGCAACATTCTGTAGCTGTCCAGCCTGGAACTCCCCCAGCCGCCCGTGCTCAGAGCATCTTCAGAGTCACCCAGTGGTGAAGAACTCACAGTGGCCAGGGGACCAGAGCAGCTGTCTGTTCCTGTGGAACCAGAGGGGAGGGAGGAAGCTACTCTGCCACCAGATGGGCTGGTATTAACTCAAAAGCAGCCACACCCACCCGCTATGCAGGCCACTGATACACTCCGACCTCCTGAGATGGTCTTTGGTGGGAAACACAGCAGCTCTTGACTTCTGTCCAGAGTTGCTGGCAACCCCTGGGGTCATGGAAAAAGATGCCCTGGGGGCTGGGAATTCTAGGCCTGGGCTTGGCTTGTACATTCCCTCCTGGCTCGTACCTTGATTCACAGCATGTGCTAGGAGCCTCTCTGTCCCCGACCCCAGCTTTCCACAGTGGGCCAGCTCCTTCTGGACCAGTGACTCATGAACATCAGAATGTGTGGCCTGGGTGGATCACAGGGATAGAAAGCCAGTGCTGAGTTGGCACGGCCCCCATTCCTCCATAACATACCGAATGGTAGATGCCCTGGTCTTCCGAGTTTCTTCCCTCATCTGGTACCTGCCACTCCCAAGGATCTCCAGGCCATGCTTGTCCAATGCCACCTGCTTGGTGACCCGGGCATGCCTTGGACTCAGAGACTTCCAGGCAGTCTCTGACGAGGGAAGTTGGGTAGACACTACAGACACTCCAAGCTGCCATCAGTTTTTTGAGATTGGCCCTGCAGCCTTAGGGAGGCCATGGCTACACTGCCTGCTAGTTATGAACCCAGAGGTGCCTTCTGTGGAATCATATTTCACAACCAAGAAGAGGACACACCAGCTCTTACTAGCCAGGAGCTTGAGAAAAACTACGTAAACCACTCTGAATGCAGAGATGCCAAGTCTCCTCACCCAAACGGATCCACCTGCCTCCCAAGGCCAGGTCCTGGCAGTGACATCTCAGGCCCACATACGCAGTTCTCACCAGGGAGCCACAAACAAATGAGTGGTCCATTCCTGATAACAAAGAAGGCACCAGCCCAGTGCACGCAGCCCCACCGAGCATGTGTGATCCTCTGACCCTGCCTTACCGTGTCATCTACCATGTGCCTGAGAACCTCACCATTGACTTACCCCAAAAGTAAAATTCAAAAGTCTCACAATGCCTTAAGTTAAGTTTGAGATTTGTGCTGAGTCACACCCACTGCTATCCCTGGCGTTCGGGGCTACCCTGGGCTGCGTTGGGCAGGTTACCCGGCTTCCTGAGCCTTTACTTTCTCACGTGTCAAGTAGGAAGGCAAACACAGGCACCTCCCTGGCTGAGCAGACCGCAGAAGATATTGCTGCAGAGCCTGGCCGGTGGCTCTCCCTTATCAGGCGGGCCACAATCCCTGCCATCTACTCAGCTAACACAGGTTAAGGTGGCTGTGGCTGCCCCATCCAGTTAGAACCAAGGTGGGACTGTCCCTGTCTCTTGGCAGGACCTCACCATGCTGGTGGGTCTGCTTTTGTGACTTTTGCCTCTGGGGCAGAGCACACGGCAGCCATGGTCCCTGCAGGCATATTGTTCCAATGCATCTCCCATCCCTATCCAGACATCTGTTGGCTACAAGACCAGTATCCTGGCTAGACCTTTCGCCTTTTCCAGAGCCGATCACTCCAGCCTAAACCAACCGCAACACTGATTCCCAAAGGCAAAGAGATGATCATCTCATTTTAAAGCCAAGGAAAGTGAGACCTGGACAAGGAAGGGAGCCGGGGATCCCCCAGGCCAGTGGCTCGCTCGTTCAGGGCCCTATTGGCCTTGGCAAGGGTGACCTACTCCTTCTGAGGTCATTTATTTGTTCTCTTCAATGTCAACAGAGTCTGACGGGCTAGATAGCTGAGCACTAAAGGACTTGCTGTGACAGCCAGCCTGGGGTCACCGTTCCTTGTCAGGCACGCAGGAGCCCTTCTGCAGCAGGCCGCTCCCTGGGGCTCTGCTGCCTGTCACATATTAAAGGACACCATCGCCTCTCCTTTATTTTGTGAACATCGGCTAGCTCACTCAGAACTGTCGTGATGTGCCCAAGCACCTTCTGGAAGAAGCCACTTGATGCGATGGGCCTCGTGCCCTTCTGGAAGTCCTGATGGGCTGGTCCCTAGGAACTCACTTCAGCCTTCTCTCTGAGAGAACTGGACTCTGGGAACAGCAAAGGCCCTGGGCTCTCAGATGTGGGCACTCAGGGGGTTCCCATTGGGGGAGTGACCCGTGAGAGTGTCCCCTGCTGTCTCTAAGCCTTAGTTGACCAAGCTTGAGTGGGGAAGGGAGTGTTCTAAAGGGATTCTTTTTCAGGGGTGACACAGGACAGGTGACACCTCCTCAAGGAAGCACTCAGGAAGGTGTAGTTCTCCAGTCATTGAGCAACTGCTACAGAGCAAAAGCAGCCAGCATGCATTCGGCCCTTAGTTCTAAGACACCGACGTAGAATGAGTCCTTAATCTTCACCGTGAGCCTATGTTGCGTTATCATATTCCCTCTTTCTAGGTAGGGGGTACGCAAACCAAAGTTCAGAGAGGTTAAGTGGCGACAGGTCACACAGTTGTTCTTCGGAAAGACTGTGTAGGGCTATATCCCAATAGCACCAAGCAAGCGGTCAGAGCTCAAACTTTAGTAGAGTGGGAGGGCCGAGAGGCGGACCAGGGAGAGGCAAGGAAGAAAGAAGGGGAGCGGGTGCTCCCAGGGGTAGGCAAGCTCAAGGCGGGAGGGTCTCGACCCCGGACCACAGTACCTTGGGCGGCAGGGCGAAGAGAATGGGCAGCAGAGCCAGCGGCACCACCAGCAGCACCAGGAGGCGCCGCGCGCTCCACACCTTCTTGGCCAGCGCCGCCAGCGCCGCCATCCGCGCGATCGCCGGAGACCGGGCGGCCCGACTGCCCCTCAGCGGCCGCCGGCAGGGACCTAAAGCCCCGAGGGACGGGGAGGAGCCACGTGGAACCGCCCCGGCCGCGCCTCCTGGGCCGGGGAAAGTCGAGGACAAGGAGCAGGGAAGGGGCCCCAGAGCACCCCACCCGCCCCCGCGCCCCACTCTGGACTCACGTGGGAAATGGGGCAAAGCCCAGGTGGGACTAAAGGCCTCAGCACTGTCATCCCAGTTCAGATCCTGTAGGAACAGACCACGCTGCTGAGACCTCTAGTGACTGTGGTTGCAGCCTCTTCCAGACGTGGAGGTTGGTGGTGGGGTTTAAGTGAGATAGTGCTTCGTGCAAAGGGCCCAGTCACCTGTGGGTAGGAGCTTTCCCTTCACAGTGACAGATGCCACGACCTGCTTGATTGTGTGTGTGTTGGGACAGGCTCTCATTTAGCCCAGGCTGGCCTGCATCTCCCTATGACCACCTTTAACTCCCATCCTCCTGCTCTACTTTCTGAGGGCTGGCATTATGGAAGTGTGCCAAGGCCCCCGGTTTCAGATGGGCAACTGCTAGGTCAGCTTAAGATCCAACCTCCACTATTTTAAGAAAACAGGGACTCTTTGGTCTTACTCTGCACTATTTACATTCTCGCCAGCAGCTCATGGGGGCCCGGCTTCTCCAAACCCTCCGTGGACTGCTGAGCAGCGACGGACCAGAGATGCCGGGAAGGAACACAAGGCCTTGGCCATGCAAAGCAGGAGACACAAGGCCTGACTCTGCGTTCTGCCCTGAGTGGGTCCTCTACCCTCCTTGTCAGCGCGACATATGTTTCCCCACTGGCTACTGTCAATGGGGACCTTATCCTGGCTACTAGGGCCTGAGGTTTCTGTGGAGAAAGGGACTTGTTGGGAAGTTTCTTGGTTTTTGTCGTGTGTGTGGAGGGTATGTGGGGAGATTGATCCAGAACATCACATACACACAGCTTATAATCTATGGGCACTGCCATCTTACCAGTTCTTGTAAAATATGAGTGCCTCATTGATCCCTGTGTCCCTTGTGCTTATCATTCCTAACATTGCTGCTGCTCTGCAAACATTTGGAATCATGGCCATGCTGTGGTCTTAGTCTCAACTTTAGGCTTAGAAAACCCAAAGTCTCATTAACATGGCTGACTTCAGTACAGCCACAGTGATGTAATACTCTCTCAAACAAGAAGGAATGTGACAACCAATGCGGTCTTCCAACAATACATGCCCACAAACATACCTGTATACACACACACACACACACACACACACACACACACACACACATGCATGCATGTCATGAGCACACACACGGAGATAGAACTGGCTCAACAGGTAAAGGCACCTTCAGGCCTGGTGACCTGAGTTTGGTCCCTGGGATCCACCCTAGGAGAGCAGAGTTCTGCAAATTGTCCTCTGACCACCACACATGAGTGTGTGCGCTCTCTCTCTCTCTCTCTCTCTCTCTCTCTCTCTCTCTCGTAATAAAATAAAACATACACAAGAAAGAGAGGGGGAAAGGGAAGAGGGAACAGAGAGAAAGGGAGGGACCACTGTGCTAACATCTCCCACCGTTCCACTAACAAACTCCCATGGTTTTTATCATGGTTCCCTGATGGCAGTGTCCATCTTAACTCTGGCTGTTTGGGAAGATCTCTCAGTGAAATGGCCTTGGTTGGGTTTGGCTCGGGGTTTCTGTGACATGGTCCCAACCATTCTCCCTTCAAATGATTCCTTTGTCCCAAGCTTTCTCCTGTGTTTCTAACCATCAACAACACATATATCAGAGCACTCGGCACTAGCGTGCAAATTTCAGATTCTTCCACATTTTCTGCCTTTTCCCTCTGTGTGTCTGGGTCTGTGTACCCTCAATAGCCTGCCTTTGGTTTGCCTAACTTGGTCTTCACTATATCCCCTTGGTGCAGGGCTCCGTCCTCGTGCATGAGGTCACACCTTTGACCCTAGCATCTTCTCCATTGGTTTGTCACAGTTTCAAGTCTCAGAGGAATGGTCCTATCTGTTTATGAATGCTGCTCTATTTTTTTAAAATTATTTTTTGTCCACGTTTTAAGTTCCAGCTTTTAAGAACCTACGTCACCCTAAGATCTATTAATTCTGTTGATGGTCGCATTTTAAAATAACTATTATTTATGTGTCTCTGTGAGTGTCTGCCACAAGAGTGCCCACAGAGCCCAAAAGAGGACATCAGATCTCCTGGAACTGGAGTTACAGGGGGGTTGGCAATGCCAGGCGTGGGCGCTGAGGACCAAACTCTGATCCTCTATAATACTGGTTACTAACAAAGCTAGCTCTCCAGCCCCACGGACAGTTTTGTTTGTTAATCTTTGAACACACCATGGACATTCTGTGTGAAGGGTCAGCAGAGAACGTTGCTCATCTCATTTTCCCTCAGAAGGAGGCAATCGGTCTTCCTGACCCTCAGTCTCTGTGTGGCTTCAGTTGCCTCTGGCTTCAAATGTTCTGTGGCAGGAGCTGGATGCTCCCTGAAGCAGGATAGGACCGGAGCACAGGCAAGCCAGAGCTCTTTGGCTCCCAGTCTCTGAACTGAGAGTGGTGGCAGGCAGTACCTCCCTTCTGTAAGGCTGAGTTGCCATACATTTTATGGTTGTTGGGGGTGGGGGGTATTACCTGTCCTCACCAAGGCCTCCCCATATCCTGGGGCTGGAAGAGTCTTCCAGATAGTGCTATAGTCATTCCTGTGACGGTAGCAGGGTTGTGACCCTGAATCTTTGTGAAGGCCTGAAATGCCATGCATGGCTGACCCTTAGATTTCGCCACAGCTCACTCAGTCTCTGGTAGCCACAGTCTGCACTTCTTGGAAGCAAGGACGCCTCTCAGTTCCTTGGTCTCATTCCTCATGTGTTGTAGGTGTACGTGTGCCACCTCAGCCTCCGGCACAGATCTCAGGCCTCACTGCCACCACTCCTGCAGCAGCGCCTCGCCTTTGAGGGAGGCCCCTTCCTGCCCACAGCATCCCTTCCCTCTGGGGTCTTGTCATTGTGCATGGTGAACCCCACAGTCCTGGGCAGCAGGCAGATGCAGAGCTCCTTTGAAAGCAGAGCACATGGTCCTCTGCTGCCTGACGTGAGCACCTGCTCTTCGCCAGTTGCTCTAGCACTGGAGCGGCAGAGACTTTTCTGTTGCAATGATCTTGCCATTTCTGCTAAAAATGGAGTTCCTGAGGCTGCTGGCTCTGTGGGTAAGGCATTGGCTATGCAGGCTTATTCAGAGTAAGACTAGCCACATGGATGAGCTCTGGGTCAAGGGAGAGACCCTGCCTCAATGAATAAGGAGTAGCATGATGGAGCAAGATTCTCAGTGTCAACCTCAGGCCTCTACAAACATGCACGTGCACCTATACACACAGGTTCACTCACACATGTGAACACACTTATACACAAGCACACAAACCACACACACATACACAAGTGAAAAAACACTATTTTCTTCAGGCTCCTATATGTCCTGGGCTCTCTGGAGATTGCTCTTATTAGTTATTTTGTAGCTTGGAAAAGCTTCTTGGTGGGGTTGAGCTTTTAAGGGCTAAGCCATCTCTTCAGACCCTGAATAATATCTTGGAACTTCCTGTTATCAACCAGAAGGGCAGGACTACCAAAAATAACTTTCAATAGTGCTGCATAAAATATAAAGTCTCCAGAGTATCCCTTCCCTCTGGGGTCTTGTCATTGTGCATGGGTAAGACTGCATCAAGAAAAGGAGCCAAGCATAGAAGCATGTGTCTACATCCCAGAACTTGTGATGCTGAGGGAGAAGATGGAGAACTCAAGGCCAGACAGGTCTACCCAGCAAGATGCTGTGTCAGGGTGAACAAGGAGGTACCCTATTGCTCAGGCTTGACCTATGTAGGAGTATGGGACTAGGCTCAACCTGGCGGTGAGGGGGTGAGTGGAGGGTGTGTGTGTGTGTGTGTGTGTGTGTGTGTGTGTGTTGTATGTACATGTACACATGGGTAGTTCAGTGTAGGTGGCTGTACATGCATGTATATAAAGACCAGAGGTTGACACTGATGTCTCCCTCAATACAATCTCTCAGTAAGACTAAAGTTTATCAGTTGGCTAGCTGCCACCAAGTGATTCACCAGTCTCTGCCTCCCCAGAGCTGGATGCAAACTTTGGGCCTCAGGCCTTTTTGAAAAGCATTTCCCCAACTAAGCCACCCCCCCACCCCCCAATGAGGGCATTTTTTTTTTTTTTTTTTTTTTTAAGGGAAATATCTGAGAAGGGATAAAATTAGAACCAACCAAAGTTCTAACAGGAAAGATAGTAAAAGCTGGCTGTTATGTGCACACATACTTGTACTCTCAGCACTTGGGAGGTAGAAGCAGGTGGATCATGAGTTCTTGGCCAGCCTCGACTACAGGGTAAGGTCGAGGTTAGGCTGGGCTACATGACACCATATCCCCACCACTGGCCAACAAAAAAGAGAGAGAAATAGAAGAGAGAGATAGAGAGAGAAGAAGGAGAAGAAGGAGGAGGAGAAGGAAAAGGAGGAGGAGAAGGAAGAGAAGAAGGAAGAGGAGGAGGAGGAGGAAGAGGAAGAGAGGAGGAGGAGGAAGAGGAAGAGAGGAGGAGGAAGAGGAAGAGGAAGAGAGGAGGAGGAGGAGGAAGAGGAAGAGAGGAGGAGGAAGAGGAAGAGAGGAGGAGGAGGAAGAGGAAGAGAGGAGGAGGAGGAGGAGGAAGAGGAAGAGAGGAGGAGGAGGAAGAGGAGAAAGAAAGAAGAAGAAAGGGATAAGTAAAGATGAGAAAGCAGATTATGAATTTCTTGTGCTGTTCAAGGTGTCAGGGTACTCATGAGTTTAGCCACAAGGGGATTTTCGAATATCTAATGCTTGAAACATATAACTTTATAGAAACATGTTACAGTTCAGGCTGCCGGAGGGAATTGTCATTGTCAGCTTTACCTGTTAACTTGACACAGCTTACACTCACCTAAGAAGGGAGTCTCAACTGAGAGATTTTACCAGACCATATCGCCCTGTGAGCATATCTATGAGAGATTGCCTTGATTGTTAATTAATGTTATGAGAGCCCAGTCCACTCTGGGTGGCACCATTCCCTAGGCAGGTGGTCCTGGGATGTATAAGAAAGCTAGGTGAGCATGAGCCAGAGAGCAAGCAAGCCAGCAAGCAGCATCCTTCTGTGGTTTCTGCAACAAGTTGCTTTCCGCAGTGATGGACTATGGCCTGGAAGTGGAAGATGAAAGAAACTTTTCTCCCCTAAGTTGCTTTTGGTCAGAGTGTTTCATCAAGGCAACAGAAAAGCAACTAGGAAAGGGATTAGTGATGCTTCTGATTCCTGTGAAGTGTTCCTGAGTGTCAAGTTCAAGCCTTCCTTGTGAATACCAACAACTAGCACTCCCTGGGTGCTTATGTGGAGCTTGGCTTAGTCCTAGCAGCAGTCCATGCATTAAGCCATTGAGAATTCAACCCTACAAACTTGTCCTCAGATGCCTCATTTTCCAGAAGGGGAACCATATACAAATAGCTCAACAAATTTATCCAAGGACACAAAATGGGGACTTGAACCACAGTAAAACAGCCTGAGTTCACATGCCAATCTTCCATGACCCACAGTGTGACTGGCAACTTCCCAAGTCTATCACCCATCCTGTAGCAAATATTCCAAATATGAACCTGTTCTGAAAATACTTGGGTTTTTCTTCTTGTTACTCTCTAGAAGATACAGTACAACAATTAACTGCTTAGCTTATGCTACATTGAGCCCATAAGTAACAGGACTGACTTAAGCTATGGAGGAGGGGATGCAAATGGTTTGTGAAATAGCACGTTATATAAGGCAGCTGGAACTCCTGTGCTTAAGGATATCCTTTGGGTGTTCTGGAACCACAGACACCAAGGGGCAGCTATGTGTGCCTTTCTTAGGTATGAGATCACTGACGTTAGTGATGACACGGGACAGAGCCACTGCAGCCAGTATGTGTCTCTCCATCCCAGGTGCTTGCAGATGCTGCAAACTTCAACATGTGTGTGCCCCCTCTCCAGGATGATCTCCACCCTCAACACCTTTGAAATACCCAGCATGGGGGGTCCCGACCTTGGTTGCCTGTGGGAACCCCTGGGAGATTTAGAATGCTTGTGTTCCCCAGCCCGACAAAGCTCCACACAGTAAAAAGTCACCCAGCAGCCCTGGCAACTGAGACCCTACTTCGCATCTAGAGTTCCTCCTGTTCTGGATGGCTGCATCCATAAAATCAGACACAGTGTTCCCCACTCGACATATTCTCTATCTGTATCCCCATCCTGCTGTGCGTGGGAGCCTTGTTCCTTTTCATTGTTAAATAACCTTTCATTGTGTGATGTGATACATTTTATTATTCATTCATCAGTTGACAGACATTGGGGCTATTTGCATTTTTGGCTGATAGGAACGGTGCTGCTTTGAGCATCGTGTGCACAAATGTGTGTGTATGGGGGGGTTCAGGTGTGTGAGCACATGTGCATGCAGGTGTGTGTGCAAATGTTCATGCAGGTGTGTGTACACATGTGTGCCTGTGGAGGGTAGAGACTGACACTGGGTATCTTCCATTAGTCTTTAATTTTTGTGATCAATGTCTCACTGGGACCCAGAGCTCACCAATCAGGCCAGGCTGGCTGCCACAAAGGATCCTCCTGTCTCTGCCTCCCCAGCACCAGGATCACAAGGGCACACAATGTGTGTGTGTGTGTGTGTGTGTGTGTGTGTGTGTGTGCTTTATGTAGGTGCTAAGGAACAAATTTAGTCTTCACCTTTACATTGGCAGAGACTTTTTCTGAAATTTGTATATCAGATTTGCCTTGAATTTATAGCAATTCTCCTGCATCAGCCTCTTAAGAACTGGAATTATAAGGCCAGGCGTGGTGGCACACGCCTTTAATCCCAGCACTCGGGAGGCAGAGGTAGGTGGATTTCTGAGTTCAAGGCCAGCCTGGTCTACAGAGTGAGCTCCAGGACAGCCAGAGCTACACAGAGAAACCCTGTCTCGAAAAACAAAAAAAAAAAAAAAAAAAAAGAACTGGAATTATAGACTTGGGTTGCGAGTGTGGACTTTGGTCTCTTGCCAGAATCAGACGATACTATGGTATATTCATTCATTCTTACAGTTAGTTACCTTTGACTTTAGGCAAGTTAAGTTTTAAAACTTTATTTCAGCTGTGACTTTTAAAAGCCCCCTTTTAACTAAAAACTTAAGTCTGTATTGTCAAGTGATATACAGGAAGAGACCAAGTACCTTAACGTGCAGAGAGTGCAGACACAGTGAACGTGCAGGCCTGGGAAGTCTTGAGAGATCCCAGGCTCACCCCCCAACCCAGCACAGCACAGCACAGCATTCCTGTAAATCCCAAGGGCAAGTGACTTCCGGGTGGACCTGTCCCAGGCTGTGATGAAACCTCCTCCCGTGACCCTAAGCTGGCCCAGTTCGGCATCATCAAAGGCAGCAGACAACCTCGAGTGGGCAGGCCAGGCCTGCAAAGGGCACTTTGGATCTTCCAGGCTGTGGTGGGTGGGAAACACAAACTGGCCCACCCTCTAAGGCCCGAGTGCACGTAGCTGGGACCAGAGAGTATGGGAAGGAACCCAGGGTGGGCTCCCCTACTCCAGAACCGGTTGAGAGATTAGAATAGGATGTCTGGCCTTAGGACAGAGGTTTCTGTCCTGTGGGTTCAAATGTAACAACAGTAAGTTTAGAGTAGTGATCTCCGGAGCCTATTTCCAGTGCCAGCTTGCAGTGGAGAAGCATGAAGGGTCAGCCTGCCGCTGAGAGATACCCAGAGCTAGATGGCAGCTGATGGGTACCAAGAGGCAGCCTGCGGCTGGGGGAGACCTCTTGCTTCCCTGTCTTCCCTGTCAGGGTGGTTGGGAGGCAAGTCAAAGCCCTCCCAGCTCTTGTCCTGCCCAAGTGCTATGCTCAGTACCCAAGTGCTATGCTCAGTACCCAAGGGCTATGCTCAGTACCCAAGGGCTATGCTCAGTACCCAAGGGCTATGCTCAGTACCCAAGGGCTATGCTCAGTACNGCTATGCTCAGTACCCAAGGGCTATGCTCAGTACCCAAGGGCTATGCTCAGTACCCAAGGGCTATGCTCAGTACCCAAGGGCTATGCTCAGTACTCCTGGACTCCCGTCCCTTTGTGCGTCCATGGCCTCCCAGGTGGCTTCAATTGCCCTCCTCACAGAGAAGAGCCTTCTGAAGCTCAGAGATGCTGGTTGTGGCTCAGGCCACGCTGTTCACCCTCAGCCACACTGTCCCAAGAGGCCTCTGGAGCCAGGTTGGGCTGGCCCCAAGATATGCAGGGCAAAAACTAAATGTGACATCAGGTGTCTGTTGTGCTACCACACTCTTAAAGCCCGAGAGAGGCGTGCCTGTGATTGCCGGTAGGACCCTGTCTACCATTAAAGGACTTGTGTCTCAAGGGTGCTGAAGAACTTCAAATAGGACGTCAATGGAAGAGTTATAGAACAGCACCTGGGAAACTGAGGCAGGGGAATCACAAGTTTGAGGCTAGCCTGGGCTACATAGCAAGACTCTGCCTCAAAGAGAGAGAGAGGAATGGGGAAAGAGAGAAAAAAGACAAACTTGGAACTGTGCAGCAAGCTCTACAGTGCTTAATGCTGCAAAGAACCAAGCAGGAAGGAGGAAGGGGCACTGGCAGGCTCCTCGGCTTCCTTCCCAGGACCATGGCTCCTTCCCGCTCCTCTCCTGGGCCACTGTCAGCAACTCCCAGTGTGACACCACTTGAGCCTCCAAGAGCAATATTGGCTTTGAGACAGGTCCCAGCAGAGCTCTCAGGTGGGGGCTGGGATTAGCAGCCCCCCTAGCGGCCTAGAGGCCCAGCAGCTCATCCTTGGGGCTTTCCTTCCTATGGGGAGGGCTGTACTCTGATCCTGGCAAAGGGAAAGGCTACACACAGTGGCCTTTGATCCAATCAGACCCCCAACATTCTCATTGTTTTTTGTTCCAAATCCCAAGCCAGGATTGTTTTCTGCTTTGCCTCCAGCAGGGAAGCTGGTGGGTAGGTGGGGCCTGTGTTATGTGTGTGGCTCTCTGTGTATGTGTATGAGGATATATATATATATATATATATATATATATATATATATATATATATATGTGTGTGTGTGTGTGTGTGTTTGAGGATGTGTGGTGTGTATGCATTTGTGATGTATTTGTGTATTCATGTGTGTATGTATATATAATATACGCATGTATGTATGTGTGTATATATGTATGTGAAGGTGCTTTTATATGCATTCATGTGCATATGTAACTGTATATATGTGATAATGTGTGTATAAGTATTAAGTGGACATGTGTGTATTTGCATGTATGTATGTATGTATGTATGCATGTATGTATGTATATGTGTGTGTCTTTATGTGTGTTCTGGGCAGTGGGAGGAAGGTTCATATCAATTCTTGATACTCTCCAATGAGCATCAGTAGGTCCTGTTCAACTCCTCACAAGTTTTGGCAGTAGAGTAACAGAGAAAGGGCATGCGTGGTCTATGGCCGCCGATCATCACCAAGTGCAGGAACCAGAGCCTGCCCATCCTTTCAGGAGCAGCCAAGTCACCGGCCTTCCAAAGCTGCCAGGACTTTGCTGATGGTCTATGCTCCGGGCTGAAGACAGAGTCACGGGAGCTCTGTCCTGTTTCATTTCTCTTGCTGGCAAAACAGCAGCTTTGGGGAGAGGGCTCACTTTAGCTACAATTCCAGGCTTTAGTCTATTATTTTAGGGAATTCACAGTGGGAGGAGCTAAAGGCAGATTGTCACATCACACCCACAGTCAAGAGCGGAGAGGAAGAAACACATGCGTGTTTGCTTCCTTGCATGCTCTCAACTGAATTTCTCCATTCTTATTTAGTATATGGGCCCTGCCAAGGGAATGTTGCTGCCCACAGTGGGCCAGGTCTTCCCACATCAATTAACTATGACAAACCCCAGCCCAGACAAGCCCACAGGCTGACCCAATGTGGGCAACCTGTCACTGAGACTTTCTTCCCAACTGATACTAGGCTGACAACTCTTTCCCTCACAAGGGCCCAGGTTATGGACTGCCATGAGTATGTGTGGAGACAAAGAAAAAGTATGGAAGTGATTTGAGACATGATAAGTTAGAGGTACCTAGAGACACCAGGAAGACTTGCAGACTGTCTTCTCTGGGACTCTCAAAGGCTCTGTGCAGATGTAGAGGTCCGAGATGGGGGGAGGGGGGTTCTCTCCTGTCTTACATTCTATGAGGTCCATATGGCAGGAATGTTGGACCCAGAAGCAGCCTGAGTGAAGGACGGTGAGGAGGGGTGGAGCTGGGTGAGGGGAGCACACAGTCCACTCAAAGGGGGGGGCATAAGAGAACAGGCCCATGAAGCTCTCTCTAGATGCTGTTTCCAGAGGAGTCAGTTCCCTGGATTTCTGCAACCACCCAACTGTTCAGCATTGACAGCTGAGGACAGTGTGGGCCCAGCCAGAAGGTGCAGCAATGTCTGACCCACACCAAATGCTTCACCTTACAGGTGGGGAAACTGAAGCCCAAGGAAACCTGGACTCTCCAAGCGCAGAGGCAGCTAGAAATTGGCTAGGCCTTGAGTGGGATTGATCTGAGCCCAAGACGGGTCTGGAATGGTCTTCCACTGCCCCATACCTTGAGCTAAGTGGGCAAGACCATGTTTCCCGAAGTCCCTACACAACCAGGCAAGGCAGCAGGTGCTGGAGACAAGGTGGCCCCTTGGGCCTGCAAGTCCTCTGCGCCGGTTTATTCTTTGGACTTCGGGTAGCCAAAGTGGCCTTTCGGTGAGCAGTGAACAGAGGCCTACCTGCATGAGACAGGGAACAGGGCTGGGGTGAGGCCAAACGGCAGAGGACAAGTTCCCTCCCCACCTGCCTCTGCACGCCACCGTTTTCCTCCTCTTGACTCCTTACCTTTGCTGTGGCCTCATAACCTCAAGAAGGCTGCTGAGCCACCAGACATCACCAGGTTTAAAAAGCAGGAGTTGTTGCCAGGCTTGGTGGCACATACTTTTGATTCCAGCATTGAGGAGGCAGAGGCAGGCAGATCTCTATGGGTTCAAGGCCAATGTCAGCTAACATAATGAGTTCCAAGACAGACAGAGCTATATAGTAACACCCTATCTCAAACCCTGACACTCCAAAATAAATAATAAAAGTAGAAATGGTTGAGGGGTGTGTTGGAGGTTTGGACAGGGTTCTCACCCCACTCTCCTATCGGGACCAAATCTGCCAAAGAAGGTATCTTCGCCCTGGTGTTTCACATAGAACTCCTCTATCAAGAACTAGCCTGGTTGGAGAGATGTCTCAGGGGTTAAGAGCACTGACTGCTCTTCCAGAGGTCCTGAGTTCAATTCCCAGCAACCACATGGTGACTCACAACCATCTGTAAAGGGATCCAATGCCCTCTTCTGCTGTGTCAGTGTACTCATATACACAAAATAAATAAAATCTAGATTCTGAATATAAGAAAATTAAAAAGAAAAAAAAAAAACTAGACTGCCCCTCCTCTAATGAATTCCTAGACACATGGTGTGGTGTGCAGTAGCAATGGAGTTGACGAAGAAGGTTGCCAAGATGAAAGCTGGCTCAACTATGTCATCTGGAAGATATCGAAAGCTGTCTCCTGCCTTCCTAGCATGCACTTCTAGCTTTCCTCCTGGCATCCCTTGCTTTTCCTCAGAACTTGTTAGAAATGCAGATTCTGCCGGGGAAGTGGTGGCACACGCCTTTAATCCCAGCACTTGGGAGGCAGAGACAGGCAGATTTCTGAGTTCTAGGCCAGCCTGGTCTACAGAGTGAGTTCCAGGACAGCCAGAGAATCCCTGTCTCAAAAAAAAAAATAAAAAAAAAAAAAAAAAAAAAAAAATGCAGATTCTCCGGCAGCGAGGGAAGCAGGAACTAGCCTGGCTGCTCAGTCTACAGTGGACGGTCACAGCCTGCCTTCACTCTCCATAAACAATACCACTTGATTGGCTTCATGACAGTGCTTGCTCACTGTGGTGTGCCTAGCCTTGTGGCCATGTCCCACCTGAATGGTGACATCTGTATCTGTAGTGCTCTGTGACTCAGCTCCCTTTCAAGGAAGGACTGGGGTTTCAGGGAGGGACAGCAGTCAGCACCTGGTTGTCAAGCATGGGGGTGTGGGTCTCCCACCTGTGGAGCCTTGCCCATGTCCTTGCTCCACCTCTGGGAGGCCCATTGGAGACTCTGGGATGTGGAATACCAAATGCCTGACCACCCTGTCCCATCAGGGGACATTTCTGACAGCCATCTGGCTGCATAGCTTTGGGACTGGCTGAGGGATGCTGGCCCACCTCCTGGCTCATCTCCTGCTTTTGCAATCCTCTCTCTGCCATGACCTCCTGTACAGCTTAACTCAGGGTCTGCCTCCTGGGACCTGAGTCAAGACTGCTTATAGCAGCACCACAGGGGGCCCCCAGCCTGTCCTCTTTCCAGATGAGGACAAAGGTGCAGGAGGGGCTCCAGGCCGGCAGCTACAAGCAGAGAGACATGGATGAAAAGCCAGTGACCTTGCACACACCGGAGTAGCGCAGTGTTGAAAAGGATCCAGCAAGATGGTTCCAGAGGTTAACCTGCCTGCTGCCAAGCCTGAAGACCCAAGTTCAATAGTAAGGACTCACATGGTGGAAGGAGTGTCAGCTCCCACAGGCCTCTACGTGCAGTGGTACCCCAATCTACATGTAAATTAAAAAAAAATTTTTTTTTTTCCAAAAAGTGTCTGTCCATCTGCCTGCTGAGTCTGGAGGAATGTAGAGCCAGGCAGCAGGAAGCCCCGGGAGGAAGTCCTAGCGTCCAGCACTGGTCTGGGGCCCCAGGACAGACAATGGGATTTCCCTATCGCTGGGGATGCCCCGGGGTCTGGCCAAAGTGCTCACCCAACACCTACGGGAGGGCCAAGCGAAGAGGATGGGTGAGAGGTTAGGGAAGGAAGTGTGATCACTCAAGTGTCTGCCAGGGTGGAAGCCAGAAGTCGCCTGCTCCCTGTGAGCTGAGGAGCAGGCTCAAGAAGAGGAGAGAGAGGCAAGCCCGACAGGAGAGAGGGAAATGAGGAGGGACGGAGGAGGGGAGAGAGGGACAGGAAAGCTTTTCTCCACCTCTACCTGTCCCAGAGTGACGGTGACAGGCGACCTCTGGTGGCACAAGGCAGACACTGCCCTGGTGTCAGATGCCTCGAATGAGACTTTAGCTGCTGGTGAGGGGCTGCTCCTTCAGGGCTGGGGGGACAGCAACACTGACTGGGCAGGCAGTGAGGTGCTGGCCTGGTGCAGAGTTAATCAAGGGCTGAAACCCTCACTAGCTCACTAGCTAGGGCAGGTGATTTAAGCTTTAAAAACAAAATTGGGAGCCAGACATGGTGGTGCACGCCTTTAACTCAGGCCAGCACATGGGAGACAGAGGCAGGTTAATCTGTGTTTGAGGACAGCCTGATCTACTTAATAACAAGTTCCAAGTCAGCTAAAACACACACACACACACACACACACACACACACACATGTATGTGATGGTTTGTATATGCTTGGCACAGGGAGTGGCACTTTTAGAAGGTGTGGCCTTGTTGGAGTAGGTGTGTCACTGTGACAGAGGGCTTTAAGACCCTCATCCTAGCTGCCTGGAAATCAGTATTCTGCTAGCAGCCTTCAGATGAAGATGTAGAACTCTCAGCTCCCCCTGCACCACGCCTGCCTGGATGCTGCCATGCTCCTGCCTTGATGATAATGGACTGAACCTGTAAGGCAGCCCCAATTAAATGTTCTTACAAGAGTTGCCTTGGTCATGGTATCTCTTAACAGCAGTAAAGCCCTAAATAATATACGTGTGTGTGTGTGTGTGTGTGTGTGTGTGTATTCTCTTAAAAATCTAATTGGCAAAGTATGGCTCACACCAGCTCTCAGCTGCCTCTTTTTGTAAAGCCTTACTGGAGCCCAGTAGTAGAATCAGCTCTTGCTTTTGATGTCGAAGCTCACAACACACAACCCACCTTCACAAGCAGGGGTGGGGGACCTTCCCTGTCCTGTACAGTAGCACTCTGTGGACATGGCCTGCTCATCTTGTACCTTGGACATGGCCTGCTCATCTGTACCTTTACCAGCATACCTTTGAGACACACACCATACATTCCAAGCTTTAAAGGAGCAGCCACTACTCGTGGCCCCATGGACTGCTTACAAATGCAGTTACAGTAGAGGAGACAGTGACCAGGGTCCTTTCAGGGCTGGGCATGTATCAGGGTTGTGCTGTAATCCCCTAGCCCTGAGCAGACTCAGAGACTTTAAGTCCTCCTTCATTTCTCTGCACCTGCTACCTCTTCTAAGATGCTTTCACATGTGCAAAGATCTTAGTGATTCTCAACTGGGCCGGTAATGTCAAACCTGGGGTTTGAGTCCCAGCCACCATTTCCGATGGCCCTAGAACATGTTTCACTAATGGACTGGGCTTTGCATCAAGTTGCCAGAGCTATCGACTCCGACTCATCCTAGCAAAACACTTCTTGCTCTCATGTAGGCTGAGGACCTGGAGCTGCAAAGGTCCCCTGGGCCGTTTTTGAGACTCCATCCCTGGGCAAGCTCCCTTCCCATCACAGGCAAGGGTGCAGATGTGTAACACTCCTGCTGGGGGCGTTGCTAGGCTCATCATCTCTCTCATACTTTCGATGATGTGCCCTCAGTGCTACTGCTACCAATAGGCCACACCTCACCAAGTACACCCAACTACACTGCTTCCTCCCCAGCCACTGTCACCAACCAATGGGTGGATGCAGTAGCAGCCCGTGGATATCAAGTGTCTTGCTTCCTCTCTTCTCCACAGCTCTCTGAAGGCCAGCAACCAACGCACCCACAAAAGGATGAAATTTTCACCGTTTAAAATCCTAGGAGGCTTACAAAGGAAACCATCTTGATAGGGGACCCTGCCTGAACTGGCCTTGCTCAGCCTCCTCACCTTTTCTGCACTGTGAAACTGGCCTGTCCCACAGGGCTTCTCACCAACTTCGCATGACCACGCGGTCCTAGAATCCCTTCCTAGGCTCCAGAACCTCAGGTTTGCTTCACACCTTCCCTCGCCACTGAGAAGGTTGTGCGGTCTGTCCTACAGGCAAAGCATGGTTCCCTGTTCCTCTTGCGTGTCAGGGCCAGCACAGTGAACACTAGGGATCTAATGTATGTGTGCATCAGACAGTCATCTCCTCAGGCAGCTAACTGTCCTTCCTATCCGTGAGGAAACTGAGGACAGGCCTTCTCTGTTACGCTGACGGAAATGCCAGCTCCTCTGGCCCTTAGAAGTCATTGAAAGTGTTATACAAATTGGTGTCTTATAAAGTCAGTCATATTGGATGCTTCAGTTCTTGTCAGGTCAGTAGGATGGTAGGATGTCAGGTATGGTGGCTCACACATGCAAACTCGGCACCAGGATGCTGAGGCAAGCTTGAGATAGTTTTAAACCTAATTTCACAAAACCACTAACACTCACTGAAAGAATGCCGGCTCTGCTGGAGTCCGGCGAGGGCGCCTCTTGCTCCCCTTGGGACCTAGGCCAGCACCCTGTACAGCTCACCACCCACAGTGAAGACATCCCAGGGACTGCTTTATTGCTAGCTATGAAAACTCCTGGCACAGAACCGGGCATGCATGAGCAAAGCAGGCAATATCCATCTGTACTAGTGACATCCACCAGGTAAGGGACAGCTTCACCCTCTCCCGGCCATCTGTCACAGGCAGGGCACTCAGGTGGCAGCAGCTATGGTGAACGGAACAGTCCTGGTCCTGTCAGAACTCAGTTTTCAGACTCGGTACACCCAGATTATCAACTTCATCACAAGCTCCCTCACCATCTCTGCCTGAGAGGTAACCCAGCTCCCCTTTCTACCCACATGAGCTTCACGACCTATGGATATAGAGCAGCAAAACGCAGTGTTCCAGGTCTCTGAAAACTGTCCTTTCTCAAAAGATTTATTTATGCGGATGAGTGCTCTATCTGCATGTACCCCTGCACGCCAGAAGAGAGCATCGGATCCCATTACAGATGGTTGTGAGTCACCATGTGGTTGCTGGGATTGAACTCGGGACCTCTGGAAAAGCAGTCAGTGCCCTTAACCTCCCCACCCCCTTGTTTTTGCTGTCGAAAAGCTGTGTGCCTGCTTTTCTATAAAAGGAAAAAATGGTAGTACTTTTAAAACAACTCTCAAGAATATTTTAAGAATGTATTCTTGCTACTTTAGTTATCCATGTGTTTCAGGGGACAGGGGGGACATACGCACATAGGCGCAGGCTCCTGAGGAGGCAGAGGCACTGGGTGCTGGAAACCACACTGCAGTCCTTTGGAAGAGCAAGTGCTCCTAGCTCCAAGCCGCCTCTCCAGTCCCCCCAAAACCATCTTTTATATCAAACTCACATAGGACACCCACGTAGGAATCCACACTTGGAACAAGCTCCGTGGAGCAGTCCACTGCATCCCAGTCAGAGCCTGTTCTGATTTCTCCAAGCGGTGCTTACATCCACTGAACCGGCCTCGAGCACATGTACCAGCCTCGAGTCAGTCGTACAACAAATACCCCACCAGAGTAAAGGGCAGACTACAAACTGCATCCCAAACGGAGTCCCCGCCTTGTCCTTCCAGGACGGCTCAGCTCAAGGCTGCCTGCTCTTCATGAGCTCCACAGCCACTGTCAGGGGAAAGCTTGATGATCTGAAACAGCCAGGTCTAGGGCTGGGATGTAGCTCAGTTGGTAGAGGGCTTGACTAGTGTGCCCAGGGCACCAAAGAAACCAGATGTGACAGCACACACTGATACTCCAACGGATACAGGAACATCAGAAGTTCAATGTTATCCTCAGCTACATAGTTTGAAGCCAGCCCAGGCTACCCACCCAGCTCTGCCTAGAATAAACCTCATGTACATGAAGCCCCTGAGAACAGTGAGCCATGGATGGTGGTGGCCTAGCACGATCATAGACTACTTAACGACCCATGCTTTGCTGAGGGGTCCAGCCTCGTCTACATCATCTCTCACTGTGAGGCAGTCAGTCACCACAGCTCTGCTACCCGACCATGGACCTCTTTCGCCCTCTCAGGCGCACCTCATCTAACTTCTTCAGCACTGGACTGGACTTCTTGGACGAGGCCCCGTAACTCTTCAGAAAGGCTTCAAAGACAGTCTCGGTGTGGGGGTGCGTGCTGAGGAAGGCCTTCTCCAGGACATAGAGGTCGACGCCTTTGTCTTCCGGCAGTCCTGAGACAAAGCTCAGCCCGAAGTCGATGAGCACGATGTGAAGCTGCGCCAGGGGCCGCCTCAGGAGCATGTTGGAGGTGGTGAGGTCCCCGTGAATGAGGTCTTCGTCATGCATTCCGGCCAGAACCTGCCCCATCCTCCTGGCCAGGTCCAAGAGGCACTGGGGGTCCTTTTCAGTCTCCAGAGTGGATTGGATATAATCCCGAACAGTCACCGAGTCTTCGATTTCTTCCATATATAAGCAGTTAGACACATAGTCCACAAAGAAGACAACTGGCGCAGCTATCCCTGCATGGACACATGTGGTTAGCGAGTGTCTCCATGAAAGCCGCTTCATGCACAGGCGGACAGTTTCTCAGTCTAAACCTACTTTGGAACAGAGTTTAGACTACTGTGGAAAATGATACAATTTATCCCTTGCCCTATTAAAGCCCTGCAAGACTATGGCCTGAGACCAGGCCAGGGTAAGTCTGGAAGTAGCAAGGCTTGCTGCTCCTTTCTCAAGCCACCTTAGGACTGGAATTCATTGCTGCTCCCTAAAAACAAACTGAGAGACAGCTGAGGAGCCCCGCGAACCAAACAGAATGGCGGCCTGAGTGTCGCCTTGAGTCCTTAAGCATTGCCATCTGATCCTGTCCCCTGGAACTCGGAGCCCCGTCTCTCCCGTCCGACCCGTCTTCCGCAGCCCCGTCTCTCCCGTCCCCACCGATCTTCCGCAGCCCCGTCTCTCCCGTCCCCACCGATCTCCCGCAGCCCCGTCCGGTCCCCCTCACCCGCACGGCGGCAGCGGAGCAGCGCGCGCGCCTCCTGCACCGTCCNCCGCCGGCCGAGCCGCGCCTCCAGCTCCGGGTGCCGGTAGCTCTTCGGGAAGCGGTGCTTCACCACGGCCGCGCGGCCCTGGAAGCGGCCACGGAAGACGCGAGCCTCGGCGCCCTGCTGCACCGGCTCCAGGCCGCTCAGGAAGAGGCGGCTCCGCTCGAGCGCCGCGGCCAGCGCCTCCGCCTCCGCCTCCGAGGACGCGCCGGCCATGCCTTCGGCTCCTTCCGCCCGCTTCGGAAATCCTCCGGCCTCTTCCGCCATGAACACCGCCCCCCCAACACCTCACCCCACGAGTGTGGTTCCGCCTCGCGACCTATCCGCGCTCTGTGGAGCCTCTCGGATCGGGCGACTTGGCCCTTCCCGAAGCTCCTGTCTGTCTCAGTGAGCGCTCGGCAACTTTCGGCCAACAGCTTCTCACTCTTCGGCTTCTTCCGGAAGCCCGCTAGTGATGCTCCGGCTTTGGGACGAACCTCCGATTTGGAGGTTCTTTTTGGAAAACTCTTTTATGAATGCTTTGCTTCTTTCTACTAGAGTTCTTTCCTCTTTATCCTTTTTGGGTTTTTTTGTTTTGTTTTGTTTTGTTTTGTTTTGTTTTGTTTTTTTGAGACAGAGTCTCACGGTGTAGCTCAGATTAGCTTCGAACTCGTGTCCCACTTCAGTCTATGGAAACATGCTCTAAGCGGAGAGGGAGCCAGGGACTAGGCGAAGCTTTCTATCCGGAGACGCCACCTGATGCCTGGCACCAGCCTGTCAGCAGCCAGCACTATCCCTCTGAGCTCCGGTTTCTTCATCTACAGAATGAGGCTACCTGGTTCTGCTGGGGTGAGGGCTTATCAGAATTAAATAAAAGACTGGTTACGCGGTGCCGGTGGACAGGGCCCTCTTCACATGGCCTCTGACCCCCTTGTCCCTGCCCCACGCTCCTTGGGGCTCTGTTGAAAATACAGAAGAGAAGACCTTGGGTCCCGGGTTGCTATGGCACCAACATCTTGGCTCTGTAGTCCCTGGGTTTCGTTCATATTCATGACAGGTCCCTTTTCATAATCAGATCCTTTGTGTGGGCAGAATGTGTTTTCCAGCAAAGCGCACCCAGAACCGGTTCCGTTTACATCCCCCAGTGCTCAAATCTGTAGCTTCATTATCATAATTGTTTGTGTCCACACAGCCGTCTCTATGGTAACCAAACCCATCTGAACCCCTTGCCTTAGAAATCTACTGTGCAAAGGCGCTTCCTAGAGCCTGGCTTGCTAAGTCAGGCTGAGGTTAGCTCTTTAAAGCAGCTTCAAACCTTTCAGTGTCTCCCTACTGTGCTAAGAAAGACCTAAACCTTAATTCAGCCCATGAACTCCCTGCATCCCTTATAAGCCCTTCCCTCTCCAGAATCCCCACCCATCCATCGGCACAGAGCCTTTGCACCTGCTATTTCCTCTGCAGGGAAATGTTTATCCAGCCCCACATCACCTAGAGCTGCATAGACATCCTTTATTCTCCATTGCAGGGTCACTTCCTCGGACAAGCCCTTCCTGGCCTCTATGAGAAGAGTTAGCTCAACTGTTATCAACCCTGGTTTTCTACTTTCCAGGCCTGTTTCAGATCCCCTTTGGTTTTGGCCGTTGGACTGCTTGATTGATGGTCCACCCACCCCCAACACACTTCACCCTGCTAGAGTGGTTCCGTTCGCACAGAGCCCCCCACCCTCCTGCTATGTACCTCTTCACAAGGCAGGGATTGTATTGGTTCCATCTTTACCTCAGCACCAGAGAGGTGGGTACTGGCTTAGAGTGTCTTAGGGACGGTGCATACATGTGATCCCAGCACTCAGAGGCTGCACAGTGCTCAGAGGCTGCAACAGGAGACTGCAAGCCTGATACTAAGTGAGACTGGGGGATTGAGGGTGAGGCATTTAGATTCAAATTTTGACCTTTTAAAAATATTTTGTGTGTGTGTGTGTGACTTTTTTTAACAACCAAATGGGGACGTGGAATTGACAGTTTCTCATCTACTTGGGTGTTGAAAAGGTCGTTAGAGATGTGGGTGGAGGCCTTAAAGCTCTGAATGAGAAATGAGTAGCCTGGAGAGATGAGAGACAGGCTGATCCACAACTGGCCTCTGTAACTTGGCAGGAGAGCAGGAAGCCGGTGATTAAGGGTAAGTGTCAGGGACCCTCTTTATTTGGCTATTTCCAGGGGCAGGTAGTATGAAGTGCAAGTTTGACTTTAAAGTCATATATTGCAGGCACCATCTCAAGAAATATCAGAAGGGAATGTGGTAGGGACGAACGGCTGCCGGTGAGAAGTGGGCTGGCCAGCTATGTTCCTTGAGAAGCAGCAAGTGTTCTGCTGAGAACAAGAGCCAATGCAGAGAGCTGGTGTCTTCTATAACAGGGAGGGGTCCTAAGAAAATGGAAATTGTATCCAGGAAGAGGGATGGCGATGGGCTGAAAGTCTGTAGCAGAGTGACTGCCTCCAGGACAAGGGTTGTCACTAGCAGTTGAGAGAGCTCACCTCACATATAGCTCCTCACATCTGGAGTTCCCAGCTTGTGCGTTTCCGGCCTTTCCAGAATTCTAACACTGCTGTGGTGGTTTGAATGAAATGACCTCCACAGGCTCCTAGGGACTGGTGCTATGAGGAGGTGTGGCCTTGCTGGAATAGGTGTGGCCTTGCTGGAACAGGTGGGAGGAAGTATGTCACTGGGGGTGGACTTTGAGGTTTCAGATGCTTAAGCCAGGCCCAGTGTCACGGCTCTTCCTGCTGCCTGCCAATGTGGATACAGAGCTCTCAGCTACCTCACCATGTCCATGTCTGCCTGAATGCCACCATGCTTCCTGCCATGATGATAATTTGACTAAACCTTTGAACTGTAAGCCAGCCCCAATGAAATGCTTTCCTTTGTAAGAGTTGTCACGGTCATGGCGTCTCTTCACAGCCATAAAACCCTAAGATGTCTGCCAAAAGCCAGACAGAAGCAGAGGGTTTAACTCTCCTGGTCTTGCCCAAACTGTAAGCAAACCTCTCCCTGCTCACCAATCCTTGCCTCCAATGTTTTTGACAAAACCTGGGACAAAGACCCTGAGACCCCTGGGTCACAGAGGTACTACTTCCAACCCCCCATGGGGAGGATCACACACTCTGAGGTGACTGATGAGAGGCCTCTGCCCTGGCCCAGAAGAAGAGCAGGGATAGAGAATGTTTCCATATGGCACTGTGCTCTGACCAGGGCGCACTTGGGTGGAGGGCTGGGGCCTCCCCTTGGGCATACTGCCAACTTGGGTGGGGACATCTTGTATTACATGGGACTAGGGTAGCAACAAGAAGCAAGCTTTAAAGGAAGGGGAACTATATTAGGCACCATCTGAACTTACATCCATCTCCCTTCCTCTTCTCTCCTCCTGTGCCAGCTCTCTCCTCCAATGGGGTCACTTTCTGAGGAGCTGGCACCCACTGTCTTCACCACCTCCAGCAAAGGACAAACCCCTCCCCCCCTGCATCAGTTTCCTATAGTAGAAACAGCAGGAGCAAAGGCTCTGTGCAGATGGGGTATGATGGGGCAGGAGGGGGGATTCTGGAGAGGGCAGGAGCTCACATCCTCAGCACAGAAGTGAGTTGTTGAAGGGTTTGGCACAGGTTTAAAGAGCCCCTCCCAGTGTCACAAGTGCCTGCTACACATTTCAGAGCCCATGCTGGCACCCTGGCTCTTCTCAAATCTCACCTCCCCCCCTACCCTAAATGTCTCCAGTTCTTATGACTGAAGGATGCAGAGCCCTGGGTTTTATCCCAGCACTGCATAAACTAGGCAAGGTGGTGCACACCTGTAACCCTTGAGAGACTAAGGCAGGACAGAGTCTAAGGTCTTCCTTGGTTATATAGTGAGTTGAAGGCCAGCCTGAGCTACATGAGACTCTGTCAAGTAGGGGAGAGGAAGGGAAAGAAAAGCCGAGGAGAAAGGAAAGACAAAGCAGAAGATGGCTCCCATGGTGGAAGACGGCACACACTGGGTACAGGTCCCTGCCTGTGACAGGCTGAGCACGGGTCCCCCTGCCCGTGACAGGCTGAATTTCAGCTGTGCTGCTCAGCTGCCCAGAGAATTCGGACTATGGTTGTCAAATACCTTCTGTGATGCTCTTGCTAAGACTCTGGCCAGTGAAGGACCAGCCTGCCTCCATCTTAGGTGCCTTTGAAAGCCATCTTACAAAGGTTCATATCCTGTTTATGATTAATCCTCTGTTCCTTGAGGCTTGGGCTGTGCCCCAGCTGTAACCTTAACTACACCCGGTTCTGTACGGTCCAGGAATGGCCACCATGTCTTCGTCTCAGGAGGATGTTCTAGGTAACGGTTATGCTTACGTTCTGCTCCTATAACTCACCTATTTTACCCATCAAATCCCTCATTTGGAAACCCCCTACCCCTGAGGTATAAAAACCTTGTCTTCCTCACATCCTGGACTCTCTCTAAAATCCCAATTTAGGGTGAGAGGCTGGCTGGCCAGTCCCAGATACCTCTAAAATAAAGCTTGCTTTAACCAGACAATTGTGGATTTATTCTTTCTCCTCAAAAATTCTCTGGTTTAAGAGACAGCTTCACAGATAAGACCACACAGACCATTCCCTCAGCACGTCTGTGCGGCAGAGTCCACAGGGCACCATGTAAATGAGTGGGCATGGCTGTGTGCTTCGTGACCAGCACAGACAGCTGGCTGTGGCTTGTTGCCTCGTGTTGAGACCGGTGGCCTTTGTCTGTCACAGCCCTCAGCGTTCCACCTTGCCCAGTTTGCTTTCTTGCTTGTGACACTGCGTGGACCTGCATGGATGCCACTGTTACCTGAATTTGCCTGTATCCCCTATCAGCTCGCTGGGTCATTTGCCTCTATCAGAACTCACAGGTAAATAAGGAGTGGCTCTTCTGGTGTTGGCAAACAAGGACCCTTGTGTGCTAAAGGCATATGGGTGGGGCTGACTGAAGCTTAAGTCCAAGTCCTGAGGTTCCAGGTTCTAACGCCAAGACGTGTGGCCCCAGGTGCCCTCGTTGGAGGCTTGTCTATACTCTGACTTTGGATTGCCAGTGGCCCAGAACTCCTCAGGCAGGATAATTCTCTGCTCCTCATAGCAACAGCAGTAGTCAGGCTCTACTAGTATCACAGTTCTGTAACCTCAGTGACACAGGAGGACCTGGAATAAAATTGATGCTATAAAGAATCTACAAATAGACATGCTTAGGAAATATTTTCTTAGTTGGGGTTAGCATTGCTGTGATGAAACACCATGACCAAAAGCAACTCAGGGGGGAAGGGTTAGCTTGCCTCACAATTCCACTTCGTAGTCCATCATGGAAGGAAGCCAGGGCAGGAGCCTGGAGGCAGGAGCTGATGCAGAGGCCATGGAGGAATGAATGCTGCTTACTGGCTTGCTCCTCATGGCTTGCTCAGCCATCTTTCTTATAGCAGCCAGAACCACCAGCCTAGGGATGGTACCGCTCACAGTGGGTTGGGTTCTCCAGCATCCATCACTAATTAAGAAAATGCCCTACAGGTTTGCCTACAGCGAAATCTTATGGAGGTATTTTCTCAATTGAGGCTCCTCCCTCTCTGATGACTCGAGCCTGTGTGCATAAAATTAGCACAATTAAGTTAAATGAGGTACAACTTAGCCCTGCCCTCAGTGTGACTGGAAGAGAAGTAATCATCTAACCAGGTTTCTTAGAAACAGTCTTGTGCCAAAACTGCAGTTTCTGCTTTCTGTTCAGCACGCTGACCTCCAGTTAGGCTCCAAGACAAGCCTGGCTTACAGCCAGCCATTAGGTCCATTCTCATACCAAAGAACATTCCACCAATCAGCAGCTCAGGGGGAACCTCACACCTCACACCAGGACGGCCTTCCATCTGCCATCAAGCCCAAGTTCCCTTATGGGGAAAATATTTAAATGAACAGCATGGATGAACTTAAGAAATAGTTCTGGCATCTTGTTTAAGTTGTTAGAAGTGTGGCTTGAAGCCAGGACTTGAAAGAGATTCAAGGATGACAACAGAACGTATATGCCTAAGGCCTGTATAAACTGGCAAAGTTTCCTATCTGGGGCTGTTTCCGTTGTATGTTAGCCAGAGTCAGTCGACTGCTATTACTAAAGGGTTTTTCCTTTATTAAGCTCTAAGTGCTTGGAGTGATTTCTCACCAGGAAAGCTTATTTATTCTATACTATCAGGTGTCAGGGCCCTCAGCTCCCATAATGCCTGTGGCTACTGGAGCCTCCCGTGTCAGCCTTCAGCAGTTACTGCAAGTCGTGTTAGCTTGGGGTTTGGGATGCTGGGTCCCTTTGTCCTTAGGACTTGACAGCTCCCAGGAACTCTCTCAGGGACAGGACAGTAGTCCCTGATCTTAGCTCTTCATACCCTCTCTGTGTTTCTGATGCCTTTGTTGTCTCCCGTGTCTCTTTTCCACTATCTCTGGAATTTCAAATAACCGAGGAAGGGCCCCACATCCCATTCTGAAGGACAATAAGGAGATCTAGGTCCTGTCTATGGCAACCATTGCAGGATGCCTGGAGAGGTCATGACTCGAACAAGGCCCTGCTGGGGCAGAAGTCCTGGCTTCAGCTGCAGTGTCCTCAGAGTCACCATAAGGTGTCCAAAACGGCCAGCCTGCCATCAAGGCAACCCAGTCACTTGCCAGAAAAGTGACTCCTCAGTTAATGGCTCCTGTGCCAGGCTCAAAGGTATGAGGGAAGGGCCTGTCTGCTGCCACTCACAGAACTGTAAGGCCCTGCTCTGAAGGTATTTACCCATTAAAAAAAATAGTAGAGAGTGCAAAAATAAACAAAACAAAACAAAATAAAAAAACCTAAATCTATATCAAAATTAACAGTCTCTATAGCATTGGCCAATGGTACTTAGCCATGCCTCAGTGCCCTGGGGGAGTTGGGTCCCTCTGCCTGTTTCAGTTCATCTACCCTTATGGGTCGATACCAGGACGTTGTCTATCTAAGCTGGAACTCATGGCTACAGGGAAAGCCAACACCCCTCAATGGTTGTCGCCGAGCATTGGCTGTGTGCAGGGCAGAGTCCTGGAACTTTATTCTCAACCAAATGCGGGAGCAAAAAAAAAAAGAAAATACAAGAGACTTTAAAAGTTCCCATTCACACAGCTTCATTTTTGTGGAGAATGAAATAAACACAATAAATAAACCAGGTCTATGATACATCCAAGGTCATGTAGGTTTGCTGTAGCCGAGAATTGGGAAGGCAAATCAGCCCCCTACCCCACCCCCCAGCTGTGTGTGACACATCTGGTCCACACTTCTTCCTTTTAGGTGGCGTTCTCCTGTTCTCAGCCAAGGTGATCAATAGGGATGGAGTAGGGGCTAGCTATGTATCATTCCGTGACGAATCCCTACTAACCTAATGATTTAAGCAAAATTAATTCCCTTAAGAGGTATACGCATGATAGCAGATGAGATCAAGGCAACAGCCAGGAAGATGTGTCAGGCAGGCAGGGTTGGGGAGGAGGCCCAAGTGTGCTGTGGTCTTGGCTGATGATCAGTCCTTCCCAGGCAGCTGGTCTAAGGTCCTCAGTTCCCCACAGGTTAGTGCCTGGGGTGGGGTTGGGGGTCGGGGTCTTCCATAGGGCACCTCACACTGTGGCAAGTGAGTGAATGGTTAAGTGACCAGGTATCACACAAGAATAAGGCTGACACTGCCAACTTGCATAACCAGATCACAAATCTGGCTGTCTGCCTTCCATTTGCTAGAAGCCTATCACTAGGTCTCCACTACCGGCAGGGAAGCCAGGGAAGCCGATGGCCCTAGGACACAATTGCCAGGGGGTGGGGACCATTGGCAAGCAATGGAAAGGTGATTTCTCCTTGAGAGGGTCAAACGAAGAGAGAAGCCTCAGTTTTCTGGAAGAGACAGACACAGTGGCAGCAGTCAGTGGCGCACACCCCTACCGAGCAGTGCGAGCCATGAAGACCAATAACATCTAGACCATTCCAGGCAGGCAGCTTCTACGCATAAGTCTCACTGGAGTGGAACAGCGCTTGCTGAATTGCATGATCCCAGCTCCACAGAAGAGGGAAGAGCCACCACATGGGACAGGCCGAGACGCAGTCCGCGCGGAATGGTGGGACAGTAGGACAGTTGGAAGTGCCGCACGCACAGGGAAAGAGCCCTGCTTCCCAATAACTCTTTGTTACGGTTTGAATCCCAAGTGGCCCCTCCCCGATGGGCTCGTCTGAGTCTGAATGTCCAACTTACAGGTTGGTTTAAAGGTTGTGGAGACTGGAGGTGAAACCTGGTTGGTGAGGGTTTGAGGGTTATTCCCAACCACTCATTTTGGCTCAGAACTCTCTGCTTCCTGTCTGTTGTGACCTGAGGTGTCTGTGACAGATTTTTGCCGGTATGAGCTGCACCGTGTCTCTCCTGCTGTGATGACCTGAAGTCCCCCTGAAACCATGAACCAACCTAACCCTTCACTCCCATAAGTCAATGCTCTTGGTTATTTCACTCCCATAAGTCAATGCTCTTGGTTATTTCACTCCCATAAGTCAATGCTCTTGGTTATTTTTGCCTGAGCAGTGCAAAAGTGTCTCAGGCAAGTGTGCCATCTCCTGTGGCCTCAATTTTCTTGTCCCCCCCAACATGGGGCTAGATTGTAGCGATTCCTACCTCCTTAGGCTACGGTGGGGTTAACGGGGAGGTAAAACACCAACGACGTTAGGTAATTATGAAAAGTAGATTCACTCGATGGTTTCAGTTCTCAGTTATTACTGCTGTATAAATTGATGCAGCTCGATCAAGCATTTATTATACTTATGCATGGGATATGGGGGGCCTTAAGTTCCATCTGTCACGGCCATATAATCTCTAATGCCTGGGCTGGACAAGACTCCTGGAGGCTAGGATCATTCACAGAGCCTGTCTTTGAGATGACCCAGATGCGAGGACTATATATGGAGGTATATATATATATATATATATATATATATATATATATATATATATATATATATACTGCTAGTGTGGGCTTCCTCACAGCAGGGCTGGCAGCTGGACTTTGTCATCCTCAGCTGTATGAGAGAGCGTCTCCCTGAGTAGTCTAGTCAATCCTCCTACTTCAGCTTCTTAGTTGCCACTTTTACGGGTGTGTGCCACCAATCCCAGTTAAGTCAGACTCACCCTGAGGGTCAGGGTCCTAGCGTCCTAGGGTCTCAGCCCAGCAGTCTCTCGGCTTGCTACTCCCTGCAATCGCTTGGTGTACACACACTAGGGAGAGAGAGTGAGGGATTCTGGGCCGTGTTTTCAAACTTTGTAGTCTCTCCAGACTCCAAAGGGCCCCGCCTCCGAAGGCCTGGTCTACAAACGTCTCTTTGTCAGTGTCTTCGTTAGGGTTTTACTGCTGTGAACAGACACCATGACCAAGGCAAGTTTTATAAAGGACAACATTTAACAGGGGCTGGTTTACAGGTTCAGAGGTTCAGTCCATCATCATCAAGGCAGGAGCACGGCAGCATCCAGGCAGGCGTGGTGCAGGAGGAGCTGAGAGTTCTACATCTTCATCTGAAGGCTGCAGCAGAATATTGGCTTCCAGGCAGCTAGGATGAGGGTCTTAAAGCCCACACCCACAGGGACACACCCACTCCAACAAGACCATATCTACTCCAACAGGACCTGACCACTCCTTCTAATAGTGCCACTCCCTGGGCTGAGCATACACAAACCATCACAGTCAAGGTACTTGCGTGTGCCTAAGGCTCTTAGCCCTGTTGGAGAAAGTACTCCTGGTGTGACAACATTCACAGAAAGCCTGTGTGTGAGCACACGAGAGGCTGGGGAGGGCTGCGCTCATTTGAGTGCTGAGCCTGCCTGTGGTCCTGGAGTGAAAATTACCGGCATTGTCCCTAACCTAGGGGCAGAGCCATCCCCTCCTCCATTCTACATGGATGCCCAAAGCCATTTGGCAGTAAGCACAGAGTCCTATGTCTCCCTGCCCAGCCCCCTGGTAGTCTTAACCAAGCCTCCCTCTGATTTGCCCACTTGTCTCCATCCCAACTATCGGGGTCAAAATGGCTTCCTCTCTCCTGTGCCAGCTGCCCAGCTCACAGCCTTGCCCCTGTAGCCATCAGAATTTGTCTCCTTCAACTGGGAGAAAACTCCTCGTTCCTGGTCTGGAGCTAGACTCCATGGCAGAGTGCCTGCCTGGCATATGGGAGGCCTTAAATTCAGCTCCCAGCACTGCAGTGAACCAAACACCTACATTCCTGACAGAGCCCCAAGATATCAGAATGGCCCCCTGGTCCACCCAACTCCTCTCCACTTGACTTCTCTGAACCCCTAGGTTCCAGACCCTCAGCCTTCACTTCATATGCTCCTTTGTTCCCCACTGGCTTCTTTGCTGTCCCCTTTGCTGTCCCCAGGGCCTGGTCCATCAGGACAAACCAACCCAGCCATCTCCAGCTGCCTGGCTCGGTGCCCAGGCTAATGCTCGCTGGCTGCCCTTCCTTATGCTGCTGGGCTCCTCTGAGTCCTTTAGCTCGTTTTCTTCTGCCTTTAGAAGTAAGCGCTGTAGGAACAAGGAACTTGTCTGCCTTGTTCCCTGGGCCACCCCAAGTCCAAACCCGTGTTCCTGTGCTTACTGGGATGGAGAGGGAATGGTGCTGAATGGCTGTGATGTCAGAGGTGCTGAGTGGGGTGGGGGTACACATGGGAGAGGCCCGTCCTTCACAGGATGTGTGTGTGTGTGTGTGTGTGTGTGTTTACACTGGGCAGGTCTGTGAAGGGTGGCCCACAGTAACTGTGGAAACTATTTGTAGAGTGACAGTTTCTCCGGGGAAACTTGAAGTAAGTTCCTTTGTGGGGCAGCAGGGCCGCCACAGCATTGGCTGTCGGGCGGTACCGGGCTCCCCTCCGTCCCGCCCCCCAGGCTCAGACCCGGCTGGCCAACGTGGCGGAGGGAGAGCGCAGGCCCCAGCTCTGGGGAAACTTTGTCAGTCACTGCTACAGCGGAGATTTTGACCAGGACGTGCGGGACCCAGAGCCCAGCCCAGCTCAGCGCTACTCGCTAGCTATGGGTAAGTCGCGGCCACGGATCTCGAGCCACCCCAACCCCTTCCCAGACCCCGCGAAAGGCAGGGCGGTCCCCCACTGTTCATCCGCCTTCCAGGGGAGTGGCCTGGCCGCAGGGAGCCCCCAGGATCCCCAGCGCGATGATTCTGCAGACAGGGGGGCCTTGGGATAGTTCCGCAGATACGGTCGCTTTGGGGTGCTGAGGCTGTTGGGGGCTCTGAAGGGACTCCAGACGCAGACTGAGCCATAACACTCCGGAACCAAGTCAGTCAGCGGGTCGCTAAGCACCTCAGTGTAGGTATAGGGGCAGGGCACTGACAGGGACAGATTAAAACGGAACTCATGGACTGGATTGGACTTCAATGAGAGGCGACAGGTACTGCGGAGTTCCAGCCAGGACGACAGGTCTCTGCCACTGCAGGGGATCAAGATTTCTGTTATCTTTCCTGGATTCAGAAACTTAAAGGCACAGTCCGTTTCTCATTCTTCAGTGGACATGAGGTTCAGAGCACGCTCAGGGAGGGGCTGGGACGCACAGTGAACTGGGAGACTGGAGATGAGAAGCTGAGGACCAGGGAATGAACAGAAGCCGTGGCACACACAGGGTTACGAAGGCCAGGAGGTGTGTTCCTCGGGTAGCAAAGGAGACCAAGGCAGACCTGAAGCCTTGCCCAGAAGTGGGTTTTGCTGAGATGGGAGGTGGGGGGTGGGGTGGGGGGAGTGGGAGGTGGGGGTGGGGGAAGAGGTGAGGGGTGCTCCCAGATGGCAGAAATGCACATTGGGGGCCAAGCCAGGGGCACAGCAGCTCAGTGGATAAGGGGAGGGGGCTGAGAGTCGAGTAGGGGACAGATCATGCTGGGCTCTGAAGAGATCTTTGGATGTCATTCCAAAGGGCGAGGGAAGCTGAAGAATTTAAGCTGCAATGGTGGATGGAGTAACTTGTCTGTTAAAACCTTACCCCAGGCTGTTCAGGGGAGGGTCATTGTAGCTAACACTGATTGTGAGGTAGCTATCATCCCCTTTGTAGATAACGTGGTTCCTAGGAAGGTTCACTCTCTCAGCCCTCTCAGGGAATAAACACTGGTCCTCTAACAGGTTGGAACAGGAGAATAGCAAGCAAAAAGTGGGCCAAAGCAAGAACCAGCCCCAGAAAGGCAATTAGGAATTCCTGGAGACCCATGCCTGACATCGTGATATGAGCTTCCATGGGCTTAAACTGCCCCGTCTCCCATCAACTGACCGCAGGCAGGTCTCTCTGTCTGGGCTGGCTCCTTTGTGGCTTTCCTTGGTGGATGGTCTGGTACCTCTAATTCCTGGGGCATCTCCATGACAAAGTTCTGCCATCAGCCCCAGGGACGGTGGGGTCCTCTGGGATCCCGCTTCAGCTACAGTGGCTTCAGAGTCCCTGATGTAAATCCTGAGGAAACCACTTCCTAGGTGGTTCTGGGCCAGCACAGTATCCCCAAGGGCCCTCTCCTCTCCCAGGAAAGACTCTTAATTAAGTTTATAGTTTTGTAGGTGCAGTGGATTTCTCAGATGCCCACAAAGCGTCCCACCTATTACCCCAATACGACGTGCTCGACCTATTTCTGATGGTGTGAGTCTCTTAGGGACCTAGCCTTCCTCAGGCCCAACTTTACACAGGATTCTCAGACTAGGCTGTCGTGTTCTGGCTCACAACTCTCACAGTAATCCTGGCAAAAAGCAGCTCCCAATGGCTATGTCATAGCCTGCATGCGACTACCTTGAAATTTCCACTCAGCTTAGTTGTTTAAAATTCACTTCTAAAAAAATTCTGTGTGTGTGTGCACACACGCAAGCATGCACGCACATGTGTGTGTGTGTGAAAGACAAAGAGAAGTGGTAATGATGATGGTGGTGGTAGTGATGATGTATTCGTGCGCATGTGTGTGTGTGCGCGTGCGTGCGTGTGTGAGTGCGTGCGTGTGTGAGTGCGTGCGTGCGTGCACGTGTGTGTGTGTGAGTGCGTGTGTGTGCGTGCGTGCACGTGTGTGTGTGTGTGTGTGTGTGTGTGTGTGTGTGTGAAGTACAGGAGTACACACACATGTTGTGCATAGGGAGATCAGAGACTAACCTTAGGTAATTGGTTTTCTCCCCACCTTGTTGAGGCAGGGCCTCTCCGGTTATCTTTGATGCTCTGTGAGGTCCAGGGTCGCTGCCCTCCAAGCTTCTGGGTGGGTCTACTGCTCCTGCTTCCCACCTTGCCAGGGGAATGTTGGGATTACAGATGTGACAACCACATCTGGCTTTCTGTGTGTTCTAGGACTTAACTCCGGCGTCGGGCTTGTTCCGCACACGCTTTTACCTGCTTTTAGACAGTCTCACTGGGCCTAAAGTCCAACTTTTAAATTTAGATTTCTGAAGAGTCTTTCACGCTGTGGACAAATCGCACATGAATTCTTTGTTGGAATATAACAAATGGCATCTAGTCACATCTAGACGGGAACTTTCTTTCCCGTCTAAAGGCTCATGGGCCTGGCCATCAGTGTCTGCATTCTGGATGGTGTTCTGGTCTTCTGAGCTTCTGCCCGACACACTCATTAAACCCTGATAATAGCATTCTTGGGCTTCTCTAGTCTACATCGCTAAACTCTTGCAAACCCCTCCCACAAGCCATAGGTGCCATAGGTTTAAGAACCACATGGCCAGGTACAGCCCCAGCAGCAACCCCACTTCTGCCGCCAATTCCCTTTTTAGTTACTCGCAGTAGCTGCAACCCAAGTCCCAGAGAGAATAACTTGAAAGTCACCACGGCTTAATTTTTCTTCCCAGTTTCAGAGTGTTCGGTCCATGGTTTCTTGACCCACTGCATAAAGGTAGGATGGTATGGTAGAGGAAGCATAGAGTGTGGGGTCCTTTTAGCTCGTGTTAGAATGGAAGCAAAGGGTAGAGAAGGGCAGTGAGTCACTGACTTACTTCCTCCGAATAGGTCCCACGTCCTAAGGTTTCCAGAACCTTCCCAAACACCCCCCACCAACAGGGGATCAAGTCCCCCAACAACACGTGCTTTTTGTGGGTTCACCTCATACATAAGCCATAGCAATCACCTCATGTCGTCTCTGAGAGTGAACTCCAGGGGCCACCAGGGGTAAGGACAGTGTGTTGTGTTTTATAAAAAGATAAGGGTAGCCAGGGACATGTTTGAGGGAGGCGAGGTATAGTGTGGGCTCATGCTGAGGCATCCCTTCCCCCAACTGAGGCACCAGCCACATGATGGTGTAATATAGAGTACAGTTTATTCAGGACATGGGGAGGGGAGTTGAGAGAGAGAGAGAGAGAGAGAGAGAGAGAGAAGAAGAAGAAGAAGGAGGAGGAGGAGGAGGAGGAGGAAGAGGAGGAGGAGGAGAGAAGGAGAAGAGGCCAGGAGCACATGGAGAGGGGGAGGGGGATGGGGAGAGGAGGGAGAGGGTAAGGAGAGTAAGAGGAGAGGAGAAAGGAGCAAGAGAGCAAGAGAAGAGGGCAAGCAGCCCCTTCTACAGGGAGTCAGGCCCAGGTAACTGTGGGGCGGAGCCTAGAAGAACTGCCAACACAGTGGACCAGGCAGAAATTTGGGGTGCTTCCTTCATGAGGAAAGAAGGTGGAAATCACAACAATCTTTCCACCATGAGCGTTCTGCCTCTTTATAAAAATTCCCTGACACCCGGGAAGAGGCAGGAAGGAGAGATCAGAGCAACATCCTATCACACAAGCCTCTGTTATCTCGGTGTGCTGAGGGCCTGGCTTCCACTCTGGGGAAGGCATCTCCTTTTTCCGGTCATGAGTTTATTCGCTCATGGATAATATCAAGGCACATCTCCTAAAGCTGTGGTAAGACATGGACGGGCTATTAAGCTTGGTAATCAAAGCAACACCTGAACCAGGGACTGCTCTCAGAAAAATCTGGCGATCACGTGACCAAAGTTCTCCTTGTCTGCAGTGGGGGTAGGGTGATAGATGCTGCTGACTGCTTCTAGATGCTTCCAGAAATATCTGTGCTTAAGTGTGCGAATTAAAGCGTAAGAATGACCTGTACGGCTCCAATGCCAATGTGGCCATCACCAAACACAAGTTATTAATATTACTAATAATAACGAAAGGAATTTTATTCTGACGTCATGGACACTAAGAGACTTTTTCTAAGTAAATTTATGGAAATGATACCTGACACCCTCCATCAGGTTAGCTGCCATTCAAGCACCCAGTTGTCCACATGCGGCTGGCTGGTTACTACCGTAGGCAACAGCACAGGTGCAGAAGTTTCTATGTTCTAGAACATTCCGTGAAATGTTTGGCGAGGGAAAGCAGCGTTTTGAGTGGGTAGAGGACAGAGTGGGCAATGCAGAGAGCTGGCTGACACATTTGAATTGGTCTTTGCAAAGCAGGACCTCTGAACAGGAAAGTATCCAGTTCTAAGTGCTTGGGGTTAAGTGGTCGGGAGACACGGAGATCTGATGGTCGGGTGTCCCTTCATGACTAAAGGTAGGAATCAGCCACTCCTGAGGATGCGTGAGCTGAGGGTGGGGGAGATCTGGGCTGACAAGCACTGTGTCACTGGTCTGTGTCCTCTCCAGTGTCCCTGCTCACGGTCCCTTTATAAGCCCTGCAGGTTGTATTTCTGTCTCTCCTTCCTCACTGTGCAAACCCTCAAGGCTTTGTGACCAACAGCCCTGGACTCTCCCACCACCCACCATCTCATTAACATCTGCTTTTAAATTCATGAATCCTACTTGTTCCTTGGGGCTGTTTATCTTGCAACTTTTCTCCTTCCCTTATTGGAGGTTATTTTGGGATATCTGATGAAAATCACTCTTTGACTACATCCCAGTCTTGAGCATGTGGCCTTTCTGTCCCTGTCCCTATTTTTATCTTATTCCTCCGCCTTCTCTGCTAGTCTGTTGTGTTTTGAGACAGGGTCCTGCTGTGTAGACCAGGCTGGCCTCAAACTTGGACTCCTGCCTGCTGGGCTCACAGACTACTTATGTCTCATAAGAACACAGAGTTTCACGATTCGTAAGACGGGAGCTAACTGGTCAGATGTGTTCCCAGATTTCCACAAACTGGTTTTCCTTTCCTTTGGCAGTCTAGTACCCCGGGCTCCATTCACCTTAGGCAAGCGCTCCACCCCCAGGCTCACACAGCTCCACCCCCAGGCTCACACAGCTCCACCCCCAGGCTCACACAGCTGCTTTCTACAATTCCTTGTCATTCTGGTTTGAAGCTGGGGCAAGTGGCATATAAACCTTTAGTCTCAATCACTTGGAAGTCTGAGACCGGGGGATCTCTTGAGCCCAGAAGTTCGAGGCTAGCCGGGCAGTGAGTGGTAGAGCACAGCTCTAATCCCAGCACTTGAGAGGCAGAGGCAGGAGGATCTCTGAGTTCAAGGCCAGCCTGGTCTACAGAATGAGTTCCAGGACAGCCAGGGCTACACAGAAAAACCCTGTCTCCAAAATAAAACAAAACAACAACAACAAAAAGAAAACAAAACAAAAAGTCAAAATTACAATTAAACCACTGTTGTGCCCCAAGTTCATGGGAACTCAGATGAGCCCAAGAATTGTAAAGTCCACTGCAACTCGCAAAGAGTCTTTTATTGTTTCATGTTCGAACCCTGCTTGGCCACCTAGCACTTACTGCGTGAATGCTGGCAAGTGACTCTGAGTCCAGAAAACACTGGGTTTATATACAGTATAGGAATAGTGTGAATATTCACAGGAAAGGGGAGTAGAGGGTGGAATAATAGTACTAAAGCGGGAGGGGGGTTAATGGGTTCAAGGACTAATTTCATGGCAGTCATAACCGTCTGTGACCTGACCTCTGTTTACCTTTTACTTTTCCATGGTCTCCCTTGAGCTTGTTATTTCTCTAAGGTCTCAAGGACAGGCACCTGGAGAACTATCAGGAGGAGTATTGATTTTTGGAGACACAAAAGCGGGGAGAATGTCTCAAACTGTCTCCTCAGAATGTCCTCATTAAGGGGAAGTTTTATGGGTAGTGCCATTCTAACTCTAGAGGAGGGGAGGGGAGGGGAGCCCAGGGCTGCTGTAGGAGGACACGGTGCAGAAACCAGCTGTCTGCGTATCAGGTTTGCTGCAGGCTGGAGGGATGATGGGAGCTTCTAGCGGGACGGGGGTCCTGTGGGGGGGGGGGGAACACACGCCGAGGCAAACTGTACACAACACTGATGTCTCTCTAGTATCAGTAATTCAGGGGTTACAACACCACCACCTTACTTCTTGTGTAAACTATCAGAGGCCTGTGTCCCCTAAAAATGAGATTCCTCATTGTCCTGGAGACCTGAAGAACTCCTCCTGATCTGGCCCTCGTCAGCCTCTTCACTTCAAGTTTCCCATCGCTCACCTTTGCCTGACTCCAGCCTCTCCATCCTTGCAGATCTGCCCAGAGCTCAAAAGCTCTCCCACAGCCTTAGCTCCGCCCCTTAGTAACCTTTCCATTCTCTGTGGATGTTGCTGATGATGGCAGAGGGCTGCTGTGAGAATCCCTGAAGGAAGGCAAGCACAGCTTTCACAAGAGTCTGGCCCTTTGTGGATGTCACACATTGACCAGCTGTATGTGTTCCCAAATACTCCCACACTGAAGTTTTCCTGGCTGAGAGCCTCTGTAACCACTCTTCCCTTTGTATTGTGAGTTCTGCTACATTGTTTCCAGTTTCTCTCTCACTGTGGTCAGGTTCCTTCCCAGCTGTCCCCTCCCCAGAGAGGCTTTAGCTGACTCCCTTGGGTAAAGCAGAGCCCTGCAGGGCTCCTCCATTGCCCTGTGCTGATGGCATGAAGTCCTTGCCTGAGATCATGTGAACTTTATCAGTTGTCTGGCCGGGTGCCAGGTCTTAGATAACACCACAGCAGTGCCAGGCTTGGGAGCACAGCCAGCATGTGGTAGATGCTGGATGGGGACTGTCCACAACAATGTGACAATGAATGGACTATGAAGATGGTGGGAAATGGGTGGGTCTGTGGATAGATGGCTCAAAGAATCAATGGGTGGTTGGGCAAATTAAAGGGGAAATGGAGAGATAAACGGATGGATGGATGGATGGATGGATGGATGGATGGATGGATGGATGGATGAATATAGGATAAATGGATAGGTGGATAGATAAATGCATGACTACATGGTTTGGTAAACATAAGGAAGGAAGGAAAAGAAAGATGGATCAGTATGTATGTTGGCAGAAGGGGGGGAGGGAAGAACAGAGAGTTGGTTGGAAGGATGAATGGATGCATGGATTAATGGAGTGATAGAAGCATATGTGGGTGGATAGATGGAGGAAGAAGGAAGGAGGAAAGGAGGAGGAGTAGGCAGATGGCTGTCTGGATGGGTGGATGGATAGGTAGGTGGGTGGATGGATGGATGGGTGGGTGGGTGGATAGGTAGGTGGGTGGGTGGGTGAATGGATGGATGGACAGATGGATGGATGGGTGGGTGGATAGATGGGTGGATGGATGGATGGATGGGTAGGTGGATGGATAGGTAGGTGGGTGGATGGGTGGGTGGGTGGATGGATGGATGGATGGATGGATGGATGGATGGATGGATGGAT
>NC_034592.1:147822373-147871046 GCF_900095145.1 Mus pahari
TGGATGGATGGGTGGATGTATGGGTGGGTGGGTAGATGGGTGGATGGGTGGGTGGGTGGATGGGTGGACAGATGGATGGATGGGTGGATGACTGGATAGGTGGATAGATGGCTATGTCGGTTGATGGGAGAAAGAAAGGAGAGGAAACAAAGGAAGGATAAGTAGTTGACCGGTGGGAGATATGTATGTATAGGAAGATGAGTGGAAAGAGTAGGCGTATATGGAGACAGGCTGAGTGAGCAGATGGCTGCTTGGGTGGTTAGACTGAAGGGTGGCAAGATGAATGGATGTATGAATGAATAGAAGGAAGGAAGGAAGGGCAGGTGGTTGAACAGTAGACAGCTGGATAGATAGAAGGCTGACAGACAGAAGGAACATGTGACACACAGACATACGAGCCCTGCCCTGTTATTTTGTTTTCCCAGGCCTTCGCCCAGCTGTCCTCCCGCTCTGTGCCTCTGTGTCTCTGCTGGGGGGCCTGACCTTTGGCTATGAGCTGGCCGTCATATCCGGTGCCCTCCTACCACTCCAGCTGGACTTCGGGCTGAGTTGCCTGGAGCAGGAGCTCCTGGTGGGTAGTCTGCTCTTGGGTGCTCTCCTTGCCTCCCTTGTCGGGGGCTTCCTCATCGACTGCTATGGCAGGAGACGAGCCATCCTGGGAAGCAATGTGGTGCTGCTGGCTGGCAGCCTGATTCTGGGTCTGGCCGGCTCCCTGCCCTGGCTGCTCCTGGGCCGTTCATCCGTTGGTTTCGCCATCTCTCTGTCTTCCATGGCTTGCTGTATCTACGTGTCAGAGTTGGTGGGGCCACGGCAACGGGGTGTGCTGGTGTCCCTCTATGAGGTGGGCATCACTGTGGGCATTCTGTTCTCTTACGGCCTCAACTACGTCCTGGCTGGCAGCCCTTGGGGCTGGAGGCACATGTTTGGCTGGGCGGCTGCACCTGCTCTCCTACAGTCACTCAGCCTCTTCCTTCTCCCTGCTGGTGCAGAGGGCACAGCAGCCCGCCAAGACCTCGTTCCACTCCAGGGAGGGGAGACCAGCAAACCGTGCCCGGTGACGCCACGGTACAGCTTTCTGGACCTCTTCAGGGCCCAGGATGGCATGTGGAGCCGGACTGTAGTGGGGCTGGGCCTGGTGCTGTTCCAGCAGCTCACGGGACAGCCCAATGTGCTCTATTACGCCTCTACCATCTTTCACTCCGTTGGCTTCCACGGAGGCTCCTCAGCTGTGCTGGCTTCTGTGGGGCTTGGTACTGTGAAGGTGGCTGCCACCCTGGTTGCCACGGGGCTGGTGGACCGTGTAGGCCGCAGAGTCCTCCTGCTCTTTGGATGTGCTCTCATGGCCTTGTCGGTCAGCGGCATAGGCCTGGTCAGCTTTGCTGTGTCCCTGGACTCCGGACCCAGCTGCCTGGCCACATCCAATGCCAGCCAGCAGGTGGACCTGCCTGGAAGCTCGGGTCTGCTTGTGCGTTCATCTCTGCCGCCAGTGCTACACACCAACGGGGACCAAGGACAGTCGGTCCTGTCAGTCACTGAGAGGCCCATCCATCCAGTCATCACAGCGTCCCTGGGACCCGCTCTGAACACCGTCTCCCCAGTTCCCACCCGTCCCATCCTGGAGCATGCCCTGCTGTGCTGGTCTGCGCTGGTTTGTATGATGGTCTATGTGAGCGCCTTCTCCGTTGGCTTTGGACCAGGTAGGAGGGCTTATCGGGCAGGGAAATCCAGAGCCTTCTGTCCCTTTCAGTGGGCCTTCTTAGTCTAGGGGCACTAGAACTTTAAGGGTGGGCAGCGGAGGCTCCTCGGTTCCTTGCTTAGATCAAGGGGCTCCCCCATAAGCTTAAAGCCAACCACACTTGCAAGTTTTTAAGCCAACCTCCCTATCCCCGTCCCTGGCACCAACATTTAAACTCCAGGTCTCTTCAAACCTTAGATATGTCCTGGAGTGGTTCCATCAGGAGGGCTGGCTTGAAGAGAATGTAATGAGTCAGATAAAAACCAGTCATACCAGTTTGCCTAGGACCCTTCTGCTTGGCATCGAATGTCTTGTGTCCTAGGAACCTGAGACTATGGCTATTCACGGGGTTCCCTGCAGGGGCACAGAGGGTGCGCAGCTGAGAGAATCTGGGGCCAAGAGGGTGACACAGGTGTCAGTTAACGAGGATGGGAGGTGGCTTGTCCAGTTCATGGGTGCCCTGAATGTCTCTTGCTCTCTCCTCCAGTAACCTGGCTGGTCCTCAGTGAGATCTACCCAGCGGAGATCCGAGGGAGAGCCTTTGCTTTCTGCAGTAGCTTCAACTGGGCAGCTAACCTCTTCATCAGCCTCTCCTTCCTCGACCTCATCGGTGAGCACTCTGGTCACATCCCAGGCCCTGTCCAGCTGGACCCGGGGACAGTTCTCTCCAGAGCTAAAGCTCCCAAATTCACTAGGTCACAGCGGCGTGGAACCGGATGCAACCCACTTGTGAATCGAAAGGGACTGCTTTATCTTAGGTCACTTAAATGAGCGGGGTGGGTGGCTTCAAACAAAGCCAGTCCTGGATTTTCCACTCCAGGGTCTGTCCTTCATTCTCTCTCAGCCACGCTATCCCCCAACGAAGGCCAGCAAGTCTCTGGGGCACCTCTCTCATTAGTTGTAGCCCAAGTCCTGAGCCCTGCTCCTATTGGCTCAACAAGATCACCTGCCCCTCCCAGAGCCAATAGCCTGCTCTTCTGATGCCCAGAGCCCCTTCACCCTGGCAGTTCTTAGGACTGGGTTACTTGTCTACTTCCGGTGGTCAAGTGTTTGCATGTCTACAGCTCATGAGGCTGTTGGGGACATTTTAGAGACACCACCTACGTGATGACGTCCCAGCCTTCCTTCTCCCTGCTGCCTCTGTCTCCAAACACTGCTATGTGGGATGGATGAAGAAGACAAAAAGGGGAGGGCGGGGAGAGAGAGGGGAGGACCCAGAGAGCCCTGCCCTAGCTTCAGCCCCCTGTCACAGATGGGGAAATGTAATTCCTAAGTCTAGCCAGGTGTCAGGGGCCTGGAGCCTGGCCCTACAGACCCAGCCTAGGGCGGATTCCACTGCTCAGGGTCTGCCAGAGAGAAAGGCGCCCTCTCAGAACCTGGCTTCCGCCTCTACAGAGTGTCCCTTCCTTCAAGTCCTCTCTCTTTCTCATGGACCCCCTGACTTTCGAGCCCCCACCCCACCCCCCGCGGAGGTCATCTCCGATAACGGCCCTTAGCCCTTAGTAGAGTTCTAGATTGGAGCAGTGGCTCCCGTCTTCCTGTTCTAGAGCAGAAGTCCTGGAGCTGCCTCCCATGGTCCTTGCAGTTAGACACACCTCCACTTGGATGTTCTGACTTGGAGGGACCTTTCCCTCCATACAAGTTGTCCTCACTGTGTTGGTGGCCCCGGGCTCAGGGACAGCCGGTCACATTCTGGCTTTCAGGTCCTTTCCTGAGGGCTTGTTAGCCCTCTGCAAACTGGCCATCCCTGACCCTTGCATGAGCGAACTGCTGGCTACACCAAGGACATACTTGGGGTGGCCTGGACCTCGGTGCTCAGCTCCTGACCCACACTCCCAACATTGTGTCCCAAGGTGCCATCGGCCTGGCATGGACCTTCCTGCTGTACGGGCTGACCGCTGTCCTTGGCCTGGCTTTCATCTACTTCCTTGTTCCTGAAACCAAAGGGCAGTCTTTAGCCGAGATAGAGCAGCAGTTTCAGACAAGCAGGTAGGTGGTGGATGAGGGGTGGGGGCTGGGACGTGCCTCAAAAGGGGTGGGGCCCTTTAGGACCTCAGACCCAGCTTTCTTTTGCTACATGCTCACATCTCCTGCCTCGCTGCCATTTTGCCCAGCCACTTTCCTTCAGCTATCTTGTATCATTGGATGGTGGCTTTGCATGACGTTAAGGCTCAGCTCCTGAATTTGTGTGTGCGCTGAAGGGAACATGCATACCAGGGTCTCTGCCCATGTAACCACGTGTAAGCATTCTACCACTGAGCTCCGTCCCAGCCCTGGTTTTTCTTTTTAAGGCACAGCCCCGCCATATCGAGTGGGGGCAGTGATGCCCACTGCCTCCTGCCCAGGGAGGCCTCAGGCCGGCTGTTCTCCAATTGTGTGGTTTCCTTGGCAGGTTCCCTGTAAGCTTTGGCCATAGGCAGCGCATCGGTATTCAGTACCATCGCCTGGACGTCTCCTCAGCCTCCTGAGGTGTCCATCTGCTTGGAAGATGCTGGGACATTGGTTCCTGTAGCCCATCTCCTGTCCCCTGCCTGCTGGGGCCTCGAACTCCTGACACAGATTTCCTTGTGTAGTGACCTCTGCTCCAGAGGCTGTCTCTTGCTGGCATGAGAGATGGCCGCCAAACTTCGTTTTGAGTGTGAGACTCCAAGGGCTCTCTGGAAGATTTAGCTCCATGCCTCAGTTTCCCCAGGGAGTTGGCTTGTATGCCATGTTTATAATGGCATCCTCTGTGGTGTGCTGGTCATCAAGTGCTTCTCAGAGGACCTGGGAAGGAAGTGTCTCCTAGCACCAGCCCAGACCAGCGGAGGCTGTGAGTCTCCGCCTTCCTCATCCCCTCGCCTGGGTCTTAGTGATCCAGAGTCCGTATTCATTACCCCCTTCCCCGTGCCCAAGATGTTTATCAGGTGCTGGGACTCTGACTGGGGACAGCAGGCTGTAACTGAGATGGCCTATGACCCTGGCCTCAGTTTCCCCATGTGTCTCAGAAGCCGGACTAGGCTGCTCCTAAGATCCCTTCTCACTCCACAAGGACGGAAGTCTCAGAGTAGCACTCAATGAGGTGCCCCGTCGAGTGGCTCTGGGGACAGAAGCTTTGTTCGTTGGCAGAGAGTGCACCTCAGTCCCAGAGTCTAGCATTCTGGAATGTAAGAGCTGCATTCCAACATGTGACAAGTGCTAGGGACCCAATAGTTCCCAGGGTTCGGCAGAGGGCTTTGAATGAAGGAAGGAATTAGAGGGACTCATCCGTGTGTTGGTGGTTGTGGCTTCTACTTTGGTTGCTACTGACTTCCTAAAGCCTCAGTTTATTCATCTGCAGAATGGGCACAGTTGTGTGCCTTAGGATATATCGACTTACCCCATCTCTCTCAGGAGGGTCTTCAGTGAGTCCTGGGGGCTTCTTCTGCTCACCATGTTACATAGAGCTCTTCTTTGGGGCATTGTAAGTGTCAGTCAACTGGAGACAAGCAAGTATCTCAGGTCACAGGTCACATAAGGAAGACATCAATAAAACAGAGTTGGTTCCTAGACACTGGGTAGCTAGCCTCACCAGCACGGTCAGCTGTCATACCCTCCTGGTTCCCAAGCCTGGCCTGGTGACCTTGCTCTCTGTTTCTAGATATTTCATTCATAACCAGTGGCGTGCTGGATTAAGCTTGTGCTGGCTCCCCAGAGCCGACTGCCACGCGCAGTCGGGGTTTCTACAGACTGGTTGCTAAGCGCTGGCATCATCTATTCATCATCAATTTCAGTGATAATAAACAATCAATGTAATTATAATAGTCAACACTCAAACCTCATCACCTCCTGTGAGATGGTGCGTGCCTCAGGAGGCTAAAGGATTGAGTGTTCTCGGCCAGTCTGGCTTCAAACTAAAACCTTGTCCAACCAAATCAATAGGTGAATACAAAAAAACCAAACCTGTGTCACCACCTCCTAACGTCTCTGCTGCCTTTCTCCCTCCTCCACACTGCCGGGATGTCCTCGTGCGTGTGTGCGTGTGTGTGTGCGCGTGTGTGTGTGTGTGTGTGTGTGTGTGTGTGTGTGTGTGCGCGCGCACACGTGCGAGAGACAGAGGCAGATGGTGTGCATTTTATTGCTTCTGCACTCGGTGTCTTCACAATGAACGGACCCTAGGCGTGCCTTTGTATTCCAGAGGTTAGAGAACACTGCAGACCAGGGCTTAGTTTATGGTTTGGTTGACTTTTTTCTGGGGTTGTGAACTGCTGGGTCAAGTGTTAATTATATAAATTAAACTCAAAGGCACCTCCTGTGTGTGGCTGGTCTGTTGAAAACATCACAGAAAACAGGGCGTGTGTGGAAAAATCCCCCACCGATCGATGGATCAGTCCAGTGGACGCTTGCTCTTGGTCTCAGTGGAGGGAAGGCTCTGAGACCCATCTCGCCTTCTGGGGTGTGAGTCTGTTGCCTAGCCCCGACGGCACACCACTGCTTACAGAGTGCTCTTCCGATGGAAAGTTTTCTCACACAAAGACGTGTAATTTAAAAGTGTATTTTGAAATAAATTATTTTGAGCACAAACGCATATGGTGACTTATATTTCTACACAAATGCACATGTGTTGTCTACTAAGTATCAAGGGTCATTCTAGACCCCAGGGCAGAGTGTGGCCTAGACAAGATTCCTGTACTTATTCTGACATTCTGGTTGGGTGACCGGTCCATGAGAAAGAAAAGGAGATGAGAGGGGGAAAGAAGGACAGAAAACAGAACAGAGGGAAGAAAAATCATCAATTGACAGATACTGAAGTTAGGGGTAAGATGACAGACAACACACAAATAGCCAGAGCCTCTCCAGCCCCCCCCCCCCTTTTCAACACTTTCGGGAGACACTGAAAACTCTAAAATTAACAGGTTAATTAATCCCAGCACTCAGGAGGCAGAGGCAGGCAGATTTCTGAGTTCTAGGCCACCCTGGTCTACAGAGTGAGTTCCAGGACAGGACAGCCAGGGCTACACAGAGAAACCCTGTCTCAAAAAAACCCAAAAAACCCCCAACCAAACACCAAAACAAAAAACAAACAAAAAAAACCTCCCCTTTCCTTATACAAAGAATGCTTGGTGTCTGCTCACACTTTCCTTTGTCTGTGATGATAAATCAAACCAGTTAAATATGAAGGCCGAAGAGCCAGTGTGACAGTGTACACATTTAATCTCAACACTTGGGAGGCCGGAGCAGATGGATCTCTGTGATTTCTAGGTCAGGTCTGTCTACACAGTGAGTCTCAGGACAGTCAGAGAGACACAGTAAGACCAAAACAAAACAAAACAAACGAACAAACAAAAACCAAAAAAAAAAAAAACCCATCCTGAAACCTCCAAAGATAAACAGAAGTGTCCGTGTAGCCCAGGCTGTCCTAGAACTGACTGTATAGACCAATCTGGTTTCAAACTCACAGAGATCCACCTGCCTCTGCCTCCGGAGAGAGTGCTGGGATTAGAGGTGCTCCCCACCATGCCCTGTGTCCCAAGAGGCTGAGTCCTGATCAAAGTCAATCCCAGAGTCGGTGATTTCTCTCACTGTTTGGCTGTTTCTTCTGCGCATGTAGAAACTTGAGTTGCACGAGCGCCAAGTCAACACATTCCAGCTTTCCCGGCAAGGACTGAGTTTGCCAGGGGAAGTGAAAATGTTTTCATTTTCTCATTTTCTTCCTTGCCCTTCTCTGTGCTTCTCAGCTTTCTCCACGTTACGTTCACCTCCGTGACGTTGCTAAGTTCTTCCAGACTAACCATGCGCCACCCTAAACCTCTGAGTTGGACTGGGCTGGTAGTTACTGAGATATGATCCAAAAAACTTTCTCTGGCTCCACCTGTCAATCAGATGCCAACGTCCGGGGAGGCAGGGGGAACTGGGCAACGGTGCTGAACTTATATACCGTAGTTCATTGCCATCTGCTGAGATGGAACTGGGCACAGAACAAGTTGCTCTGCTGTCCTTGGTTGTTGAGGTTTGGTCTTTTGCTATGTATTGTAATGCTAAAAACTGTCCCCCAAGACCTGGTTGCTCCCAGGGATGAGAGAATCTGCACATACACCAGTGATGCTATGTGACCTTGCCCGCCCCCACTCCCCTCAGTTATCCCTGATTGGTGAATAAGGATGCCTACAGTCAATAGCAGGCAGAGTTTGGGTTCTAGGGCTTGGGCTCCGAGGAGACTGTGAAAGAGATGGAAAGAGACTGTGGAAAGAGAAGGCCCCATGGTTAGGTGGGTCACGCAAACATGGCCATGAGGGCTGGCCAATTGGAGTTCAGAGCTGCTCAGATGGAACAAGGCAAATTATAATTTAGGGTTAATGATGCGAAGTAGATTCTAATAGCTTAGAGGATTGATATCTGCCCAGCTCTACTGCTGATTAAGGCTTATTATAAATATAAAGGTTGAGTGTCTTTTATCTGGGAACTGAAGGATAAGAGGCGGGGTAGAAACCCCCAATTTGAGATTAAATAAGAACTGTAACACTTGATGGTTAAACCCATCACATTGGCTCCGTACTGCCTTTCCTAACATCTTAGGCTCCAAGCAGTACTTCGAGCTCTCCCACACTGGGCAGCGAGGTCCCACGGGAATGACCAGTCCTGATCACTGTGATGTTCCTCGGTTATGATGTTGTTCACAGAGCTATGAGTTCTACACATCGAAAGAGCAGAGCCAGAAAGATGCAAATATTCCTCCTAGGACTTAGGGGTTGCTTCTCCTCTGGCTGACCACTCTCAGATTTGCCTGGAAGTCCCTCCCAGGCAGTCCATGGTCTGTTGTCACCTGCTTGGGTTTGTCACACTTCGGGGTAGCATTCTCCTGGGACCGTTGGCTGACCCAGAGCCAACTGCTTCTAGAAGTTCAGAACCAGTCTCTGGAAGAAACACACGTCTGTGGCCCAGTGATATCAGTAAGCTATGGTGCTGCAGAGGCTGAGCTGCTCCTGTCTCTAACACTTGGAGTTTTCTGAGCACCGGTTGGTTTTACATAGGCAGATTCTTTTCTCCTACCTGGATAGAAACTGTGGGTAAGCTAAATCTCCCTCCCTCCCTCTCCACCCCACTCCCTCCTTGCCGGACAAGACCTCACTCTCAGTAGCCCAGACTGATCTGGAACAACTTGGCAGTTCTGCCTCAGCCTTCCAAGCACTAAGATTGTGTGTGTGACCCATCCCCAGCGTCCTCAAGGGACCGTGATGTGGAAGTGTAACCCAAAGAAACCCTTTCTTCCCCAAGTTGTTTTGGTCAGGGTGGTTCATTGCAGCAATAGAATCCCTGACTAAGACAAGAACTCCACACCGAACCAATCACAGGCGTTTTGTTGAGTCTCTAGGGAGATACAATATGCTTGTCCTGAGTGGGGCCAGTTACAGGGTGAGCAGGCTCATCTGGAATCCACTGAGACTCTTCTACAGTGAGCAGAGTTGTTCAAAGCCAGCACAATTTGCCTGGAGCCGTCAGGACTGGAGGGAGGTCTCCAGACACAGGGCTTGTGGCTTCAGCAGGAACTGTGGTGACAGTGGTCTTTGCGGCTCGAGTGGAGTGGTCAGAGAGCATTGAAAACCATTACAGGAGAATCGAGAGGCTGCTTGGCCAATAGCTCCTCACTCATGGTGAGCAGGCACACGGGAAATGTCTGCCAACCGTCCTTCAAAGTGCCTGTCTTAGGCTTTTACTGCTGTGAAGTAATAACATAACCAAGGCAACTCTTATAAAGGGCAACATTTAATTGGGGCTGGCCTACAGGTTCAGAGCTTCAGTCCATTATCGTCAAGGCAGGGACATGGCAGCATCCAGGCAGGCGTGGTGCAGGAGCCAAGATATCTGTATCTTGTTCTGAAGACAAACAGAAGAAGACCGGCTTCCAGGCAGTTAGGACGAGGGTCTTAACTTCACTCTCACGGTGACACACCTACTCCAACAAGGCCACCCCACCAAATACCAACAGCTACTCCCTGGGCCAAACATATTCAAACCACCACAGTGCCAAATAGCTCGTCTATAAGAAAACCTATGTGTGGAGGAGTGTGCTGGTAACACAGACCTGTGAATAAGCATAGGACAGTTTCAGTGTGGGACCCCATCCCCAGCGTCCTCAAGGGATGTCTCCGAGCCTCTGAGCTGGAGGTATGGGTGGCAGGAGCATGTAGCACCCTGAATGCTTTTGAAGACTCCAAAGTTTCCAGCCTCTGCAGGGCAGTGCTGAGCTAAGGCTCTCAAAACCATCTGTCCATCTGTCCCTCCATCCGTCACTTGTCTATCCATTTGAATGTAGACCTTGAATATAGACAGGGCCATGAAGCAAGATTGGCAGGTTGTGGACTGTCCAACACGAGGGGACACTATTCATCTATCCTTCTCTCTCTCTCTCTCTCTCTCTCTCTCTCTCTCTCTCTCTCTTTTTCCAGAGCTGAGGACTGAACCGACTGAACCCAGGGCCTTATGTTTGGTAGGCAAGCGCTCTACCACTGAGCTAAATCCTCAACCCCCACTATTCATATTTTATGGGCATAAGAGATATGACTTTCCCATGTGTGATTCTTCATGCTGAGTGGTTTTTATTTTTATTGACAGTGGTTATATACATATATATGAATATATATATACATATACATACACATATATATGTGTATATATATACATACACACACACATATATATATGTGTATATATATATATATATATATATATACACACACACACACACACACACACACACACACACACATATACTGAAGAAAAGCATGACATCAGAACTGAGGCGCAGTGTTCAGATTCCTGTAGACACAACCTTAGTTCTGATCTGAAACACCCGAGATGTTATTACACCTCATGGACACAAGAGGGCGCACCAGGTACCCGTGAAAGGGCTTTCTAAGCAGCAACCATTGTTAAGGGAGTCTTTGTACCATCTAAATCCAGTCTGCCACCCTTGCTAGTCATGTCAAATCTCCTCTTCTGAATGTTCCCCAGGTCTGGTGACAGCTGAGTACCAGGCCTGTATCCTCAGCCACACAAGGGACCCAGGACAGGGCTCCATGGGACTGTGCTAGGGAGACTCATACGGGTCTTTCAGAGGTCACTGGAAGCTGGAGTTTGGTTTTTTTGTTTTTGTTTTTGTTTTTTTCTATAATCAGAACTACAAGGAGGAAAAGAGAGAGAGACAAGGAGAAAGCCCCAAATATCACCGAGATTAAAACACAAGCGGGGCCTTCCGGAGGTGAGCTGCGGAGCTCTGCGCTGTAGCCATGAGCACAGAGAAGGTACATGCCTTTGGGATCAGTGGGCCAGCGGGAAGGCTCAGTAAGGGCGCTTGGCGCCAAGCTCTGACCTGAGCTCAGTCCTCTGACCTCCACGCGTGCACTGTGGTGCTTGTGCGAGTGCGTACGCATGTGTACACACACACACACTATGTAGTTACAAATAGAAAGAGGAAGCATCTCTTAGCAGAGCGGGCTTAAGCTTCACCGCGTCCCCAACCCCCGACCCTGCGCTCGCGCGCTATCTCTTCCCCTCTCCAGGTGCTTTCACGTGACTTGTCCTGGTCTCACTCTGATTTTGCTTTTTCTAGAAGATTGTAGAAATGGAGCACACGGTCCGTGGGCTTTGGACACTGCCTTCCTTCATGGGGCTTTCTACTACGAAGAGGAGAAACGGGCACATAGTAGGTAGTCATCAAATAGGCACACAGTGGGTGCTCTACCTCACCCTCCAGATGAACAATAGCAGCTAGAGGCTGTTATTGCACAGCATTATCAGGAAGGGTGTTAGTGCACCTATTTGTGTGTGTGTGTGTGTGTGTGTGTGTGTGTGTGTGTGTATACATGTGCATATGTGTGAAGGCCAGAGGAACACCTGGGTATCATAGTCAGAATGCTGTCTACTATCTTTGAGACAGGATCTCTCATTGGCCTGGAGCTCATTACTTAGGCCAGACTGGCTGGCATCCTCCTGTCTCTGACCCCCCCCCCCCCGACAGTGGGATTTTAAGCGTGCATTTCACTTTTTACATAGGTTCTGGGGTTGAACTTGGATCTTCCAACTTCTGAAGCAAACACTTTACCAACCAAGCCATCTTTCAGCCCCTATTCATTTATTTTACTGTATTTTATGTATTGATTGAATGATCGATTGATCGATTGGTTGTTTGGAGTCCTAGGTATTGAACCCAGGACCTTGCATATTCGAGGCAACGATTTACCACTGAGACACACTCCCCGTCAGGTCATGAGGATTTCATCACAACGCCTGGCCTCAGTAGAGATGATCTCAGTATCTGAAGGTCACCCTCCCCTCCTTAGACATCAGGAGACACATCCTCTGTCCTAACCTCAGGTCCCCAAGCTCTAGGCTTTGGGGATAGAAAATTCTTTCTCAGGCTGGAGAGATGGCTCAGCGGTTAAGAGTACTGGTTGTTCTTCCAAAGGTCCTGAGTTCAATTCACAACAAACACATGGTGGCTCACAACTATTTGCAGTGGGATCTGATGCCCTCTCCTGGTGTGTCTGAAGACAGCGACAGTGTACTTATATACATAAAATAAATAAAGCTTAAAACAAAACAAAGAAGCAAAAAAAAAAAAAAAAAAAAAAAAAAAACCAGGAAACTCTCTCTCCCCGAGAAGCAAGGGCTGTAGCAGGACCCCAGATCTTCTCCCTACACCCCGAGCCTGCCTGGGAGGCCCTGGAGACTTCGCTGTGTTGTATCCTTTTCCAAACACGAATGTGGGAAGCCCCGTGGCCAGGGAGCGGGGCAGGTGCTAGTTTTCTCAGCTGTCACTGTCCCCTTTGGGGGATGCCAGTGCCCTGCTCTGCTGAGGTCACCCCATCCCCCCACACACACCTGCATGTGTTTGCCACAGTCTCCTCTCTTCCACAAAACCTATGGCCCTTTCTGTTCTTATTTTTCTATGTTAATTGAAGACTGGTCCCCTCGCTGGGGAGGCCAGAGACAGTGCCAAGCACAACAGATTCAGCAGGCCAGTGAAAGGAATTCCCCAGAGATCCTTCACAGTGGAGCCCTCCAGCAGGAGGAATGCTTGGGGGTGTTGATAGGGGGATCCGTGAAGGCAGTGGTGGCCTGGGATGGGGTGTAAGTAGGAGGGAGTAACTCAGGGTCTCTCTTAGTTAGGGTTCTATTGCTGTGATGAAACCCCATGACCAAAAGCAACTTGGGGAGGAAAGGACTTATTTCACTCACAGTTCCATATAACAGCTCATCATTAAAAAAACAGCGAGGGCAGGAACTCATTCAGGGCAGGAACCTGCAAGCAGGGGGTGATGCAGAGGCCAAGGAGGGGTGTCGCTTACTGGCTTGTTCCTCCTGGCTTGCACAGCCTGCTTTCTTATAGAACCCAGGACCACCAGCCCAGGAGAGCCCCTCCCCACAGACAATCGGCTGAGCCCTTCCCCATCAATCACTGATTAAAAAAATGCCCAAAAGCGTTTCTCAAACTATAGGTTGCAACCCCATTTGGGGTCGAATGACCCTTTTACAGGGGTCATCCAAGACCCATCAGAAAACACGGATATTTTCATTACAATTCATGACAGCAGCAAAATCACGACTATGAGGTATCAGTGAAAATAGCTTGGTGGTTGGGGGTCAGATTTGCCCGTAGCAGACACACAGGATGAAGAACACTTCCCACAACGTTACTGGTGCTCAGATGAGAACCCCCTGCCTAATGTTGCCTCGTATGGTGAAGAGCCTGAGGCACAAAGCGGGTAGGTGGCATATCTGAAGACATGCAGCCCCCAAGGAGCCACGTGACTGGGCTTTACCCAGGTATCTCCTGGCTCCTAAGCTGGGAGTGGCGTTTTTCAGGGCATCTACTTAGGGGCTTCAACAGAGTGTGAGAGGATCAAGGGTGATGTGAAGTATTTGGGGGTGAAGATTTGTCGCGGTCTCTCTTGTAGTCTGCTTCTGATGGAAGGAAAACCAGCTCCCCCGCCTCTGTTCCCCACTACACACCAGGCAAGCGTTGTACTGCAGTTCTACAGCACGACCATCAGAGGGCGCACGTGCAGTACCTTTGTGTTTCCTCGTTCCAGCTTTTCCTTAAAAGGAAATAGGGCATCTTTAAGAAAATGAGGAAAACATGTAAAAGCAGAAAGAAAGAAAAAATTCGTCTTGCAAGGGGCTGAGCGGTAGTGGTACACGCCTTTAATTCCAGCACTCGGGAGGCAGAGGCAGGTGGATCTCTGATTTGAGACCAGCCTAGTCTACAGAGTAAGTTCCAAGATAGCCTGTGCTACACAGAGAAACCCTATTTTGAAAATCCAACAAACCAAACAAACGAAAACAAAGAAATCCCTAAAAATGTTGTCTTCCAAGGGTTGTTCAGAACAGGAGTAGTGTACGCTTTCCTCCTGTCCTTTCTGGAGTTGAAGCTGTTGACATTACTTTCCTGACACAGGTATAACCTTCCCGTACACACACTATACAACCTAGGTTTGTCACATCACACTTTGCCTGTGAGCCACAAGCCCTTCATATAGCCCCTAACGATGGCTGTAAAGTGGGGTGTACCTCGACAGCCCACAGGGGCTAACTTGGGTGTGCCCACTGTGGAGATCTGACAAACACGGAGGTAAGGTCTTTGTCTTAGCTGCCAGGACAGACCACACCTTCACTGCCTTTCGCCAGGATGGAGTTCCTGAGAGAACCTCCGGGGAGAGCTCCTCAGAGGAGGAGACCTTGGAGACCAGAGGGGCGCCAGCAAGGAGTCTGCGGAAGCCCTGTCAGGAAGGCCCCTGGACTGCTTTGTGGGAAGACCCTGCTGGGGTCAGCAGGAGACAGCCGGAGAGAGGCGGGAAGGTCTGAGAAACCTGCTCCCTTCTCTGCTTCTGGGCAGATGTGCCGTGGATGGGAGAACTCAGCAGGATGGCAAGGCCCACCCCACCCGGTCTCCTCTTCCCTGATCCGGCAGCCTGTGAGGAAGGGACAGAGATGCCTACAACCGGGGCTTCTACCAGGGAGGACCATCCGGTGGGAATAGGCGAGTCATCAGGCGGAGCTGGGCGTGGCACCTTTATAACTCGTTACTTGCTTACTCCTTCATGTTGCAAAAGTAATTCCTGGCTGGGGTAGAAACTTTTATCCAATACAGCCAAGGACAAGGAAGGGAACAGGCTGGGGAGGAACAGGGAGAGCAGACACACCTTCCGACCAGAGGTCTCCGAAGTATTTCAAGTCGGTCAGTCTGTCAGTCTGCCTGCCTGCCTATCTCTCTTCTATCCACCCACCCACCCACCCACCTACAAGCACACGTGTCTGTGGCCATCACAGGACGCCTTGTAGGAGTCAGTGCCCTCCTACCATGTGGATACTGGCATCGAACGCAGGTCATCGGGCTTGCCAGCAAGTGTCTTTGCTCATGGGGCAATCTCACTGGTCCTCTGGTATCATTAAAGCATTTCCTTTTGGTAAGCTTTTTAACAGTGCGTGTGTGTGTGTGTGTGTGTGTGTGTGTGTGTGTGTATACATGCTCACACACATGAACATTCATTCAGCAGCTCCTGTGCACCAGGTATTTCTCTAGCTGCTGTGACATGACAGAGAACGAAGAGGCTGACGTCCTTGAGGACTGATGCGGCAAAGAAGGCAGCGCGGTCGCTCGGGCCTTGTGTGTGCAGCGTGCCGGCAGGCTGAAAGCCGGGTGTGGATGTGGGTTCTGCGTGGGCTTGGAATTTGGACCTGCGTGAAGGCTATGACAGAGTAGAGACCTGAAGCTTAGAGGGAGCAAAGCATGAACACAGTGGGCAGCCGGGCGAGGGCACTCATCAGGAGAAGCTGGGGACAGCTTCCCCCTGAACTGACACTTAGAGGCTGGGGCGGAGTCAGCCTTGAGGATGACGTCACTAACGCTTCCGGGGGGCGGGGCTGCAACTCATCTCATCCTCTGCCCCCCCCCCCCCTGCAGTCGGATCACAACATGCCCACCTAGTGGCTCCTCTGGCCATGCCAGCCCCAAGGGGCGAACCTGCTCGCTGCTGAAGCTTGGTGCCTGACGTGGGACTGGCACATGGTCGGGATCTCTACATTGGTCAGATCACTCAGTGAATGGACACTGCCCTGGAGTGCAGCTTGGAGGGTCTTGTGGGTCCGGGTCCAGCAGGCACTGCAGGGCGCTCAGAACAGGCAACAGAAGAAATGCAAGGCTCGGTGATTGAGTAGGGGGTGAAGCAGCTGATACTGGCAGAAGCCTACAGCCCATTCCCGCTGTCTTAATCACGGTTTAGACTAACCTCTGGCCCTAGCACCATAGAGGTCATCTGACCCTGGGTGACACACCCCCTGAGCTTCCATTTCTGCATCCAGAAAATGGGGATAAAAACAGGCCATTGAAAGGATTAGCCGGATGACAGATGTCTCAAAGGTCCCAGATGAAGAGGGGAGTGAGTGGGATTCTCTCACTACAAAACTCTTTACCATGTCATGAAGGTTGGAATGTGGGCGGGGCCAGTACAAAGCCGGGGGAAGGAATGAGGGGTGCCTGCCACAGGGCCTTTGCACTGGCTGGGCCCTCTTCCTCTGATTCTTTCTGGTCACCCAGGTCTCAGGTTGGTTGTCACTTCTGAAGAAGGTCACCTGACCACTATGCCCTTACCATCCCCCTTTCCTGCCGCTTTTCCCTCCCCTCCGTTATCTTGTTCCAAGCCCCATCACCACCAGAAGCAGCCACAGGTCTACCTTCACACCCACCCCTCCCCCACCCCAGTGCTTCAGAGATGGCAGGGTCTCCATGTCGGCTGCTGTCGGGGCCATCACAGGCACTCAGGGAATGGACATTCAGTGAATCACCGGGATGACTGGCGAATGGTTGTATTAGAACATCAGGGGACCCCTGGAATGAAGGGGGCCAGGAAGGCACTCTCTCCAGGTGGAGTGAGGTGGGGGGGCAGGGGTAGGGGTGGGGGAGGGTGGACTGTTTCCTGCCACGGTGGTGACAGATCTCCAGGAAATACCAAGCTGCCTTACCATGTTCCAGCTTTTGAAACTCAGCCTTAATGTGGTTTCTGCATATTGGGAATAATAAAAACCGTAGGCAATGTCTGCGTGGAACATACTCCCTGATTCAATTTCCACCCTGCTTTTGAGTGTGCTGTTCCACTGTCTGGTCCTGAGGGTGATGGCATTGGATGCAGAGCCAGTTCCATGGGAAGGCCCAGACAGGTGACCTGGTGCAGGGCTTTGGCATCCTGAGACCATAGGAAATGAAATGTCCCTGGGACTCAGTGTTTATAGGTGCACACGCATGCATGCAGAGTCAAGTACCTACCAGACTTTGTGCGACACACAGTTATTTCCTATTTGTTACATTTCCTCCTTTCAAAATGACGTTCACACACAGACAGTTTGGTTTCATATCCAACTTCCCAGCTGGTAGCTCAGTAATGGAAATCAGCAGCCTAAAGGCTATTTACACAGGAACCCAAGGTGGACGGAAGGCCTGGCTCTTGACAGAGAATGCACAGCAGAGCCAGGGCAGAGAACTGTCTTTCTAATAGTGCAGACATCTGGAATCCTGGGATTTGGTTGCCCCAAGCCTTGGTGTGCTGAAATCCAGTCCTATAGACCACAGGTCAGGATGTCCCACCTCCTCCCGACGGACCAATCCACACCAAGCCTCAGCCTCGAGCCAGGTGTGGAGCCAGGAGTACTGGAGGGAAAGGCACGCTAGCCGGGCGGAGGATTAGAACTGCCCAGCCATTGAGCTAGTCAAGGTATATTTAAAACTAACTGGTGTGTGTGTGTGTGTGTGTGTGTGTGTGTGTGTGTGTTTCATTCTTGAATCCCGGTAGTTCTTGGGCAGGTGCACGCGTGGGACCCATTGGGAGCACAGAGTGGTTAACAGACTACCGATACACTGTTCCCGTCAGCGTCAGCGTCAGCCAGCTTGGTTAACAGTCTACCACTACATTAACAGACTAATGATACACTGTTCTGCTACACTGTTCCCCATCAGCAGGGTTGACAGACTACTGCTACACTGTTCCCTGTCAGCAGCCAGGCTGTCCTCGTGGTCTTCATAGTTTAGTTCCTTTGTCCCTTCTCTTGGCATCTGTTCCCTGCTGGTTGTACCAGCGTATGAGTGTGTTGGTACAGGTACATACAGGCAGCGTGACCCTGCTGTGTCCTTGCCCAGCAGTCTGGTTCATAGTGGGAGTTCAATAAAGTTGTTGCTGGACTGCAAGACTAAGGGGTCAGGCTGCTGGTACCCAGGTTTGGGGACAGTATGCAGAGCCCATCCATTTGCTTCTGTGAACAAGTGGCAGGAAATGGCTTGGGCTGGGGACCAGGGGCATTTAAAGGACAAACCTGGGATGGGATTCTTTGGAGTTCAGGGTGCCATTCCCTCAGTTCTGAGGAGACTCATCCTCTGCTCTGCACCAGCTGCCTCTACCTGCTGTGACTCCCAAGTCCCTAAGCAAGGTGCAGCTATTGTGACTGGGCTGGACTTCCTAGCTTGAAGCCTGTGATAGTGTCTCAGTGTCACTGTGGCTGCTGCTGTGTTGAGCGGTTCAACCCAGACTGCACAGCATCTCCCCACAGGGAGAAGCCACTCTGGAACACAGTCCCCAGCCGGGCCTTCTCAAATAGCTCCGAAGACACTGACCAACGTTCACTCAGCTGGTCATCAGCTGTGCCGCCAGCCAGAGGCCACATCCATTTGATGGCTGCCATGCTGACAGAGAGCCCCCAGTGGTGACAGCATGGAAACCCTCTGGAACCCTGTGGTTTTTCCAATAATCCTTCCCACCCAGAGGACAAATTCCTGACTAGACCACCTGGCCACAGCTACACCCGAGGCCGAGAGGCTGAGAGTGACTGGTACATGGCCATCACCGGCCACACAGGAGAAGCAGAGGTACAGAGGACGTTGTTCCCTAATTACAGTTATGGGTGTGTGTGTGTGAAGGATGCGAGTGACAGACACTGTGTGGTCCATCCTCTCTGCTAAAGCTGGTTTTGCAGTGCCAGATGGGCCATACCCACTCCCATGAGAGTTATAATCTGGGTCAGGTAGGAAACAAGTCAGCAAGGAGCAACCAAGGTGCAATGGCCTGAGGTGACAGCCAGAGCTCCCCGAGGAGCCAACTGGGGACTAATGTGGGGTCAGGGAAGTGTCTCAGCCAGTTAAGCACTTGCCACACAAACACGAGGGCCAGAGTTCAGATCTCTAGTACCTACACAAAAGGCTAGCATGGTGCTGTGTGCCTGTAGTTACACATTCACGCACACAGGCACGCACATATGCACACACATACACTCACACATGCACACCCACACCCATACACACAGAGACAAACATACACATGCACATGCACAAACACATACATCATACGATATCATGTGGGTTGGTGGGAAAACAGGGAGGGCCCAGAACCTTCTGGAAGCACTGTCATGTCAAGGATTTGGGCTTTTGTCCCTACACCTCGTTATCCCTCCCTTGGTGAAGGGCTGGCTGGTACTGGCTTATCCAAAACTCAGAAGGAGTCAGAGAGGCCTGGGGAGACTGAATCCTCTGTGCTTAGCCTTCTGCAGGATGCAGCTCCGCATCAATGGTCTCTGTAGAGAATCATCGTCTCCATTAGCTGGAAGCCGGGGCGCCCATGATGCCTGGTGTGCTTTGCCTATTGACTCGCCGAATGAAATCTTAGCTAAAATCTTTTCATTTTATGCCATTAAGGACTCGGGAGAGAGCAGGCAACTGAGCCGTCCCTGCTCAGTTAATGCTCAGGGTCAGCGGGAAGTGGCCCCACAGCTGTTGTAAAAAGACTGTCACTTCGGACTTCCCACTAGTGTTTCGCATTACCAGTAATTGGGACGGGAGTCCTCCCCTCCGGGTGGAGTTAATGGGTAAACATCTCCCTGTTGGCACGTCTAATTTTATAGGCAACTTCTGGTATCGCCTCGGTACCCTCAGGAGGTGGCCGGCGTGGTTTCCTCATGTGTCAGTCTGTGGTCAATGGTGGTGGGAGAGCCTGAAGGAGCAGGTGGTCTTCCCCACCCTGAGATGCCTCAGGTGGTTCAGTGGGAAGCCAGCCCTGGCTAAGATGCTGTGTCCTGAGTCGGGGTGAGAAAGAGGAATTTCCTCCCTCCTCCCCCGGCTCTCCCTCCCTACTTCTCCTCTCCATCCTTCTTGTCTGTGCAATAAAGCGCTTTTATTTATATGGTAGAAATAAATGTCCATTCTAGTTAGAGAAAACACATTAAGGACAGACAGCACTGGCCCTGCCCCCAGGGATGCCCAGCCCTGCACACCCTGCAGCAGTCTTCCCTCTGCCTGGACGTCTCCCTCGAAGAACCACACACACCCCTCCTCTCTTTCCCAACTTTTCCCAGCCACAGCCATCTTAGCGAGTGTTCTGAACCCCGTCCTCCCCGAAGGGCATCACCATCCATCCCAAGTCTTCCTTAGTTCCTCAGCACATCCCGCCACAGCCTCCCCCCCCCTGGCTCCATTATTTAACTGTCCATATCTGTGCACACCCAACCTGGAGCCCTGCCTGCCTTTGTAGTTGCAGGCTGTGTCTGCATCACATAAAGCAGACACTTGATAAACACATTTTTCTGAGATGGGGTTTCTCTGTGTAGCCCTGTAGTCTTGAAACTCTCTCTGTAGACCAGGCTGGCTTGAAGTCAAGACATCTGCCTGCCTCTGCTTCCTGAGTGCTGGGATTAAGGAAGTGCCCCACCATTGCCTGGCTTGATAGTAATTTTAAAATGAGGGCTGGGGTGTGGGTCAGTTGGCATAGATGAGGACTTGAGGTCAGACTACAGCACCCACGTAAAGCCAGGAATAGCAATGCCCATCTGTAAGCCTGGCACTGGGGAGGTGGAGACAGAGGATGCTTGGCACTACCTGGCCAGCCCACACTGCCTAACTGGTAAGCTTTAGCTTGTCTCAAAAGAGAAGACAGAAGTCCAGCAGGATGGCTCAGTGGGTAGGGAGCTTGCCACCAAGCCTGACAACCTGAGTTTGAATCCCAGGGTCCACATTATAGATGGCAAGAGCTGACTACTGCAAGTTGCCCTCTGCTCTCTACACATGTACCATGGCGGGAGCGTGCCTTTCAACAAATAGACAAATAAATAGATATAATCGAAGATAAGATGGAAGGCAAGAGAAGAAGACACATCCATGGACCTCTGGCTTTCCTACACAAGTGCACATTTGATGTGTGCACACTTGTATACATGAACACATGTGTGCACTTGTGCACACGCATGCACGTGCGTGCACACACACACACACACACACACACACAGAGTTCAAATGAAGCATGCCCCCCCATAGGTTTATGTGTTTGAACATTGGTCCCCCTGTCCCCATTGATGGTGCTATTTGAGGGGGTTATGGAACCTTCAGAAGGTATAGCCTTGTTAGAGGTCATCAGGGGTGACCAGGTGATCAGGTTCATTTTTTTTTTTAAGATTTATTTATTTTATATATATGAGTACACTATTGCTCTCTTCAGACACATCAGAAGATGGCATCAGATCCCCACTACAGATGGTGTTCATCACCATCTGGTTGCTGGGAATTGAACTCAGGACCTCTGGAAGAGCAGTCGGTGCTCTTAACTGCTAGGTCATCTCTCCAACCCCAGGGGTGACCTTTGAGATAGCCCAGCTCCACTTCCTGTCTCTCATCTCTCATCCCTGCATTGGGATGAAATGTGACCAGCCAGCTTCTGACTCTCTCTGTTGGGCTTAGCTCTGCCTGTTACCATGCCTTTCCGGAGATGGATTCTACCCTCTGGAACTGCAAGCTGGCTTTGGTTGTAGTTATTTTAATCACAGCAACAGGAAAGTAACTAATACACACACTGACCAAATAAATACAAAATTAAAAAACATTAACTTAAAAATTTGTACATGAATAATAGAAAATGACCCCCCATTTGTCTTTCATATCCAAACACTATTCTGGGGTGTGTACTTTTACGTCTCCAGTAGGACTGTCTGCATACATGGCATCAGGTCACATGCAAAAACACTTAGAAGATTCTGGAAGTCCACCGGAAATAGAGGCCAGACCATCCCATAGTTATTTAGTGAGATGAATGTTAATAGAAGCACTGGGCCCAGGGAGTCCCCAGGTCCCACCTCCAGGCCACACTCAACAAGAACAAAAGCCTAGAAAGGATTACCCTTCCTTTGTTTACATAGATCGTTGCTGAGGCTGAATGGCCAACTGGTCTACCTAGCATCATACAGGCCATGAACAGCAGAGGGTGACATTCAAACAAGGTGGGACATCAGGCCTTATTCTGCTTGTAAACCACCTTAAAAACCAGACTCCTCCGCTGTAGATCTGGAGACCTACAGTCTCTAGAGGAGGAGGCAAGAAGATCGACCTCAGCCAGGCCTTCCGTTCACCATGGGTTCCGCTTCCCCCATGTTTCCCATGAGGCTGCTGATTTTCACAACTGGGCTATGAGCTGCGAAGTTGGTCATGAAATCAAATTGTCAGTTTGTGAGCATAGTTTCAAGAGAGGAAAATGTGACAAATAGAAAATAGCTATGTGTTGCACAAAGTATGGTCAGTGAAGGTCATCCTTGGCTACATAGTGAGTTTGAAGCCAGCCTGGGCTGACCCTGTCTCCAAAGAAACTCCAGGCCCAACTCCAGACTAGAAAGTTGGTGCAGCAGTTTAAAGCACTTGTTGCTCCTGCAGAGGGTCTTGGTTTAATTTCCACGTACACCTAGATAGCAGCTTGCAACCCTCTGTAACTCCAGTCAGACATCCTTCCTCCTCAGATCCTACGCAGGCACAGGCACTCACAGGATGCACAAGCTTGCATGCCAGCAAAACACACGTGTCCATAAAACAATAAGACAAATAAATCCAAGAGGAAGCCAGTCTCAGCCAAATGATTCCAGGCAGGGCACAGCGGGTGACAACCCTAAAGGACAAAATAGATTGATAGAAGCAGTGGCAGGTGACAGTCACACTCCCTGCCAGTATGAGCATCATGCGGGACCTTGTGCCAGCCTCTTCCATTACTTCTTCTTTCTCTACCTTCCAGGAACCAGAGGCTCGCTCACCTGTGGGGTTCCCTGGTGCATGGCGAGCTTTAGTGGAAGGAGGTACTGGGGTTCGAGCAGGAACTGTTCTGCCCTGCAGAATAGCCTTAGGACTGCTGCCTTTGCCTCAAGGCTCAGAGGTGACAGTGACATTACCCTAACTCTGTCAGCTTCCACCTTTGGAGCATTAACAGACCCCAGTGTTAACCCATTTCCTGTCCTCCACCGGCCTGTTCTGTCTAACCCCATTTGACTGAGTCTGTTTCCCTCTGAGACACCCTGACATGGCCCTCTTCCTTTTTCTTTTCACTTCCTCATTACTTTCCCTTCTCTCCACAAGGATATAGACTGGTGGTCCGGGCAGTGGGGGAGGGCGCCAGACTCGGCCGGCTCCAGCTTCCAGCCATCATGCATAGCCTAGTGCTTGCAAATTCTTCCAAATTGCCTTGCAACCTCGGACCCTGGGGATCATTCATGCAGAACTCCAGATCTCTCCACTTCTCTGGATGGCAAAATGAACCACAACTGGGAAATATCACTCTCAGCCGCACAGAGGAGCCGCCTCAGTCGGTCGGATCCAGGTCTGGGCTCGGCTCCCTCCTCACCCTGCAACCACAGCAGACATGATTTTACAAGCCACTCTCTGGCTCTCCTGACTAGCTTGCGTTGACCAGGGCTGCTGGTGAGACAAACCAGACAGAGGGGCTGCTCTGCACCTGGGGTCAGCTCCAGTGGCATTCAGTGCCACAGGAAATGGAGAAGCTGCGAGGCCCTGGAGCTGGGCCTTGTATAGACCTGCAGAGTGAGGGAGACTGCATCTTGACAGAGCGATGTTCCTGAGATTTGGGAATAGCAGCTCAGTAGCTAACCACCCTAAGAGCTCAGAGGGAACGTGAGGCTCCTGGGCTCTAGAAGGCTCTCCATAAAGGGCCCTGTTTGTCATCATCTTAGAGATTCCCATAGGTCACTGGGTAGGGGAGGCCACAGATTTCTTCCCTCATCAGCTCATACTGGTGCAGAGTTGACCTAAGTCCTCTGCTGTCAAGAAGGTTCCATCAGACCTACCGATTACATCCCAGAGAGACCTGGGCAGGTCTCAGAAGTGGAGGTTTTGGTTGGGATTATGTGGCCGTGTGGCTGGCCCAATGGAGTAGGTCCCAGGCTCCCTGGGAGGCATTGTGGACAGTCATACTTGGAAAGCCCCCAGGTTACCCTCTCCTTGGAGTCTACAGTAAGTAGCCAAAGGTTAGCAATAGCATTAGCTTTGGGAGTGTGAAGGTGTTGGGATCCAACTCCCCTTAAAGCATGGACCTTTTACTCTTTAAAAAACAAAATCCCTTTTGGACTGGTTTTGCTTTGGGGTAAATGTACGACAGTCACAGTGGCTGAGCGCTTGCTGATTCTCCTATGGCCAGGGACCAGCAATGGCCCTTTTGCCATCATAACCATTGGCTTTGACATTATCATGGCCATCATCATCATCATCACCGCCACCACCATCATCACCATCATCCGGCAGCTCAGAGCCATGTGCAATCTTGAAGCAGCCATAGCTGCTCCAGAATCTGCTTTTTCCCAGGCTCCCCGGGAGCTTGCGTGTCTAGGAAAGCTCAAGCCAGGCTCTGCACCTGGGGCTCTGTGGACGTGAGTGCTCCGTGGCTTAACTTACTGAGCACATCCAGCGAGCTTGGCTCTGGCCAAACACTGGCGCCACAGTGCTGAGAATGGCACAGGAACCCTGGCTGTGGTGGGATCTCCTCGCCTGTAAAAAGAGACAAAGAGACAAAGAGACAGACAGACAGACAGACAAGCGTGTAAAGTATGAAACGTGTGCAGGTACAGAGCTGCACAGTGAAACTGTTCACTTTGGGCAATTAAAAATGCTGGAAAGGATATATATATATATGTATGTGTATATATATATATGTATATATATATATATATATATATATATATATATATATATATATATTCATGGAGAGAACTGACTACAACAGACAAAATGGGCCCGGGACTTTTATTTTGAAAGGGGAGTTCTGAGACAGGGTAAGTGTAATGGAGAGACCAGAATCCCTGGGTAGGAATGGCTGGGAGAAAGACTAAGGATGAGCAGAATGACAAAAAGCCTCTGAGCGGTGTCTGATATGTTCAAGCAACCTGAACAGCACACGAGAAGGCATATATATGCTCACTCTGACTGTCTGTCTGTCTGTCCGTCTGTGGCAGTGACTAGATAAGGTGAAAGGGAAAGAGAAGAGCCAGGGTGAGCACCTGTGCCTTCAGATGCTGCCAAAGGCCGTGGCTTCTGTGTGGAGGGATCCAGTGTGGCTAGGTGAAGCAGTTGGCCGCTGGGCATCATTTACCTAGTGTGTGCAACTGCTGTTGTCATTGAAAGCCTCAGGTACAGGCAGGACTCACGCTTCAGGTTTCACTTCACCAGGACTGGGCTGAGGGTTGGGCGCAGACTTTGGAGAACCTGGTTTCTCAAAGGGCTGAGGTGAGGGCTGGTTTGCAAACATCTCCCTGACGTGGTGGTTGCTGGCAGCTTCTTCTTCTGTTTCTTCTTCCTCTTCTTCCTCCTCCTTCTCATTCTATTTCTCCTCCTCCTCCTTCTCCTCTCTATTCTTCTTCCTTATCACCTCCCTTTTCTCCTCCTCCTTCCCCTCCTCCTCCCCTTCTTCAACCTCCTCCTCTTCCTCCTGTCCTTCTTTAGAGACAGAGACAGAGAGACACACAGAGAGAACACAGGCTCTTGTGTGTAAAAACTGCCATTCAGAAGGTTGTGGGACCTGTATGAGGTGGAGCCTCTCTGAAGGAAGTGAGTCAGTAGAGACAGGCCGAAGGACCTGGGCATCCCTGGCTGATGGGACAGGCCGGGCCTTCTCAGTCAGGTTGGGGTTTCTAGAACAAGATGGCAGCCATGGGAAGGTCACAGGCTGCTCTAGCTGTTGTCCAGGGAAGAGGCATTATGATGAAGCAGAGACGTCAGGAGCCTGGGGGGGGGGGGGGGGCAGGAAGGCAGGTTGCTGATGGCTGGCCCCTTGTGGTGGCAGAGGCCTGACACATTGTGCTAACCTGGGCGTGTTTAAAATGTGAATTCGCAATATTTGCTCGTGGGACATAGGAGGAGAGGCTCTGGAAGGGACCACCCAATTCCCAAACCCAGCCAAGCGACCAAATGGCTTGAGCTTGAGCTTCTTCTCTCTGAGTCTCTCTGAGTTTCAGCCCTGCTGCTTCTAAACACAGCGAGGCCTTCAGTGTCTGTCTTAATCAGATCTCTCCCATCCTATTAAGCAATTTGGGGCCATTTCTAGAGAAGATTTTGTTATTTGCCCAAATCTCTGGCTGCTTCATTTAGAGCCCGTGTTTAGGCAGAATGCAATTAACACATTCCAAACCCGGTTTCCCCTGAAATCCAATCAATTCTAACTCGTTTTCCAATCACGCTGCTTTCTCTAATTGTGAGCCGCGGCCTCCGCAGAATAGGGACTTAAGCCAATTATTGCATTGCTCGTATGAAAATTGCGAGATTTGTGTCGGCAGCTCCCCACATTACTGATGAGTCTCTCCCAGCTAATGGAATAATGAAAACACAAAACAGATTTACCATGCTTAATAAGAGAGGGAGATAATGAAGGCAAATTAAAATGGAAGCTCAGATCTGCGTGGAGAACGGTAATGTGGTTTTCCCCCTTTAAATGAGCACCGGGGTTCTCGGATGCTGACGGGAGGGGCCGGAAACTCAAAACTCAGACAGCAGTGTGTCACTTGGCTTCATTTGGAGGGTGGTGGTCCTCCGGCCCACTTCCTGGAGTTTGGCTGTTGCCCCTCACCCTGTGCACCCACCCCACTGCCGTCTGTCAGAGACACTGGGGTTGTACCAGTCACCAGGGTTCGGTTCGAATTCTGAAACCATCTGGCAGAAGAGGAGGCAGTGAGGTCCTTCCAGCAAGATTCAATGTTGTTGACCGGGGCAGCCCTCAGCACCTGAGAGGGGAAGGGACTTCAGTCACATTCCAAGTTCTCTCCATCCAGATGCTGACAGTCATACCCCTGCATCCCAAGCGGGACACCAGAGAAGTGTACAAACATAGCCAGAGAGCTAAGGCGGCCACTAAGGTCCTCAGCTGTCAGCTCCTGGTGCTGTGTGCTCCCTATCCTGTATGGCCACCCTTGCTGAGGGAGGGCCAGGAGGTCTGGGTTCTTCTGTACCTCACAATTGTCCCCTGTCTAATTGTGTAACCCGGGACACGGGATGGATGCTCAGCAGGCCTGGCTGTCCCCACCTACCCACTGGGGGGTGGTGAGATGGGGACCTGAATCTGGTTTGGCTGAGGAACTTTGGCCTAGGTCACAGAAGACCTTGACAGAGTGAGAGGCAGCGGCCTACAGGGGAATCTCGGAGAAGAATTGAGAGAGGCTCAGGGCGGCAAGCCAGAGGCGGGACAGCTTGGTAAGGGGTGAGGCCAGGGGATGCCTGAGCACAGCAGGGCTGGGAGCGAACGGGGCAGAGCAGGCTCTCCCTCCTCTCCACCTCCTCTCCCTCCTCTGCCCCTGGCATTGCCTCCCACCACCTCAGGCCTACACTCTGGCTCCAAAGTTTGCCTACCACCCAGAGTGGGCTCTGGGGCTAGCAGGAGTCAGAGCAGCAATCATGCTAAACAATAGACATACAGATGGTACACTGATGGTGCAGGTCTGTAATCCCAAAACTCCAAAGACAGGGTTCAAGAGCAGCTTGGGCCTTGACACCTTGAGACTCCGCCCTTCTTCCCAAAGACAGAAACACCTGTAGGGAGCTGTGGTTTCTTTTTCTTTTCTTTCTTTCTTTTTTTTCTTTTTTTCTTTCTTTCTTTCTTTCTTTTTTTTTTTTTTTTTTTTTTTACAAAATTCCCTAAGCTAACATACCCAGCCCCCATCCCGGAAACTGTCTGTCTGTTTCCTAGTAGCCTGGGCAGAGAGCCCATCATCACGTGTCAGACTAGAAGCCCCTCTCTCCTCAGAAACCATGGAGGGAGGAGGAGGAAGAAGGGAGGTTGCCTGTCACTGACACCGATGGCTAGGTGTGCTCCCTGTGCCACGCCCGGCTCTATGCACCTCACGTGACCCTCACCACAGCCTTTTATCTCCATCAGAGATGTGAAATCGAGTGCAGGTAAGACCCCTTACCAGATGTGCACGGCTGGTGAACCATAGAGCTGCAATTTGGATCCACGTAGCTAGGCTCCCTAGCCTTTGTCTTGACAGTTGCCTCCCCCCCTCAGAGTTGATGGCTGCACAGTGCACCTGGGGGATTTAGGGCCTCCCCAGAGGGGGAACTCCTCATCTTACTAGAGGTTTTGTGCTCTAGACATGGCGTGAAAAAAGATCAGGGTTTCCAAACTGGAGAACACCATAAAGAAGCCATGCTCCTCACTAACACGGGCACATAGGCCACCACAACCACACTATCTGAGAGATGTAAATGGCTCTTGGCTTCAGTAGGTATCACTGTATCCTGACAGAGAAGGCCTGGCAGAGCTGGTCGGCGCATGGCTGCAGAAGTGTGTGGCAGAGGCCGTTCACATCACAGTGGACTGTAAAGCCGTGTGGGCAGAGCTGCAGGGTACAGACAGCCTTTGACAGGTGGCTCCCGCCAGCCCACCCAGACCTCTGAACCAGGGGGTTGTGACCCCTTTGGGGGTTGCATGTCAGATGTTTACACTGCGATTCACAACAGTAGCAAAATTACAGTTATGAAGTGACAATGAAAATAATTTTTTGGTTGGGGGTCGCCACCGTTTGAGGAACTGTATTAAAGGGTCCCAGCGCTAGGAAAGCTAAGAACCACCCTTAGGACCTAAGGAGTCTGCAGTTTCCCAGAGCAGTGCCGCCCGCTGGAGAACAAGCACTGAAAACAGGAGCCAGTGGGGTCACTGCAGGTTCAAATCATAGCGCAGGAAGAAGACAGGGTGGGATGAGTGCTTTATAACCCCAAGACTCTGGCTACCTCAGGCCCCAAGACAGTTGCAGAGTCCTTGGTGGGAGCCTTAGGATGGCCTTGGTTTGGCATTTCCACAGCTCACTAACTTGGTTTGTGGCTTGGAGACCCAAGGAAAAAAAAAATTAACAAAAAGCCAGAAACATTTGCGTGAATGAGGAAGAAAAACTCATAAACAGAATATAGTCAGGAAGAGAAGTCCGCAGCCTGGTGCTGGCACATAGTAGGTAGGCACCGATTGCTGCCCAACGCTCAGTTCAGAGTACCCACACAATTTTGTTTTAAACTCAAGTTTTGCCTTTTTACAAAAATATTTATTATTATTATTATTATTATTATCATTATCATTATTATTATTTTGTAATGTAAAGGAGACACGCAGACACACACATGCTATGGTGTACGGTGGGGTCGAAGGCCAACTTGCAAGAGTTGGTTCTCTCCTTCCACCATGTGGGTCTCAGGGATCAGAGTCAGGTCATCTGGCTTGGCCACACGTGCCTTAACCTGTTGAGCCACATCCTGGGCCCTGGTTCCAGCACTAAAATGCTAGGGACCTCTCTATTCTGCTCCTCCCCTCCCGTGTCTAAGCGTCAGACACTTCTGCACACAGCTGCAATCCCATTTCTCAACTTTGATTTTTGAGGAGGAGCCCTCCTTTTTCCATCAGAGGAGAGACCACGGTGCTTGGGTTGCCATGGTAACCTTTTTATCCAGCCCAGGTATACTCAGTGGCTGTCTGGTCCAAAGCTGAAAGTTTCAGAGCTCCTAAGGTTTTCTGCTGTGTTAAACCCGGGACGTTATCTTTTGGCTGCAAGTAGCCCTTTTCTGTTCCCCCTTGGCCAGACATTTCCCAGGTTCCCCTGGGCTCAAGGCTCCATCTTCTCCCAGGGCGATGAAAGCCTGTCGGACACTAATCACTTCCAGCAGTGATAATAACCCCGCTGGCGTATAGAGTTTCTCAAAGCAATTCATATACGTTTATCTCTCTACTTCTCCCCCTGACCCAGCCACTTAGATTTTATTTTGAGGCCCATATTAGAGGGAACTTCTCAGCCACCTGCTCTGGGAAGGGGTGGGGGGTTGACAGCCAGCTTGTGGGGATCTACAGAGTCTCCTTCTTGCCTTCCCCGGTACCCAAGTTAGCCCCCACCCCCCAGGTCACTGGAAGGGGAAGATGAAATGAGAGCCTGAGTGTACCCCACAAATGATCCAATTTTTAAAGTGAGAAACCATGTTAAGCATGACTTTCCTCTCTTTCCCTGGCTGGACACGCATGGAGGACGGTGTTCTGACGCAGAGAGCTTGGGTTCCTTGGAGCTTCCTGTTAGAATGTTCTGGAAGCCATATTTTACACGGCCTTTTAATTTTCACGAGCCAATAAATTTCTTTACATCCCAGCCAGTTCAAGTTTCTGTTCCTTGCAACTGAAAGAGTCTCGACGAGAAGACGCTGTGGGAGACAGACCGGGGACAGGTGGACAGGCCGTCAGAGTTCCCTGGGGGAGGTCAGAGACAAGCCGTTACCTTAGACTAGACATTTTAGACAAAGGAGAAATAAGGTGAAGTCAATTTAAAGATGGTGACTAAGCAAACAAATCTTTACGTGAAGTGTGTGTGTGTGTGTACCTGTTTCTGTGTGTGTGTGTGTGTGTGTGTGTGTGTGTGTGTTTGTGTGTACCTGTTTCTGTGTGTGTGAGCAAGCGCATGCGCCTCAGAGAACAACTTCTGGGAGTTGGTTTCCAGTTGAGCTACCTTGCTGGCTCTCTGCCTTAGTTTTTGAGACAGGGGCTCTCACTGAACCTGGCTCACTGATTGGCTAGATTGACTGTCCATCAAGCTCCTGGGATCTTCTGTCTTCTCTCAGCACTGGGATTACCCTTAAAAGGTGAGTGGGTGAGCGCCATGCCCGCCTTTCATGGGAGGCGAGGATCCTCAGGTTGTACGGCAGCTCCTTAGCTGGGGAGCCTTCTCCAAGGCCCCCAAGTTTTCTTGTTGAGAAGTTAGTACGGGAATGTTTTCGGCTCGTGGTTCACTCCTGGGGGAGGCAGAAGCCCATCTTGGCTGAAGTTTTTACTTTATAAACAAAGAAATAAAGGCTCAGAGGAAAGGCATCTGCTAAGGCCTTGTAGCTAGCCATCGGCAAGATTCGATCATTAGAGTGGTGAGTATTTAATGATCCTGTATCATGTCCTGAAGGCACCATAGGGATAGGAACAAGCAAAACACAGGGGGAGCCACTGTCTGTTCATGCAAATAAAGTTTTATTGAAACGCAGCTTTGTCCACTTGCTTCTGGGTTGTCTGTGACTCCTTTTCCACTGTGGTAAAAGTGTTGGAAACTTGCTACTGGGACCAAATGAAGAGAGAAGAGGGGTGGCTTTTGGAAGTGACCATGGTCAGGAACTACCAAGTCTTCCTCAAGGCTTTCCAGTGTGCAAGCCCCACCTCTACCCCCTTCCTCTGAATCAGGCCATCCATGACCTTCCTGGGGTAACAGTAGCAAGCACAACCAAAGGCTATGGGACATAATACGTGTGAGGTCACCACATGGCCAAGCACAGCCCTGATTCTAAGAGCAAAGGACTGGGGAAAGCCTGGCGAGGACCCTGTGATTGGGTGCAGCCTGCAGTTGCTCTGAGGGAGTGCACGGTTTTTCTCTATGTAGAATGTGTACCTCATCCTCCCAGAGCATTCCCAGAAACCCATGCACTGTCTCCCAGAAACCCACACACTGTCCCCCTCAGGCTCAGGCAGGAGCCCGGCAAAGCCCAGCAAAGCCACATGTGGATGCTGTTGCCTGGGAACTGAGCAAATGAACACTGGGGTTTAAGAGCTGGTGACATTAAAGGGACAGCAGATTGACCCACAAATCTCGTGCGTGTCCTCTGCACCCCGTCACATCTACAAGCCCTGCATCTCAGTTACTTCTCTCCCCACTGTTGATGGACCTGACAAAGTTGACCCAGGAGAGGAGTGATCCCTTTTGGCTCACAGTTCATTCAGGGTGCAGTCCAACATGGCAGCGGGAACTCAAGGCAGCTGGTCATAGAGCATCCACAGGGAGGCCACGGAGAGATGCGTGCAGTAGTTCAGCAAGCTTTCTCCTTTTTTATTCAGCCTGATTCTGCAACCCTTGGGATGTGCCACTCAAATTCAGGGGAGGGCTCCCCTCAGCTACCTTTTCTGGAGACACACTTACTTAGATCTATGTTTGTGGTGTGCCACCAGGGTGACAAGGACAACTAGCCACCACACCCCACAACAAACAAACAAACAACAAAAAAGACTGCCCACAGCAACCACTCTGTGGAGACAGAAACCGCATCCAAGGTGCTCTGCAGACACAGGTGTGGGAGTTGGGGACCCTAGCACCCCAGGACAAATGCATTCATGTCTCTATTTGGGGGAAGCAGTGAAATCTTAATTTTGTCAAGCTTTAGCCCCCCACCTTCTCTGTGTGGACTGTTAGTTTGGGGGTTGTTGTGGTATCAGGGTTGGGTGGGATGAACGGGGAGGGTTCCCTGCCATCTGTAGTGTTTGGGGGGTTTGTTGGTGTTGTTTTGTTTTTGAGACAGGGTCTATATATTCCTGACTGTCCTGGAATTATGTAGACCAGACTGACTTTGAACTCAAAGATCGTCCTACCTCTGCCTCCAGAGTGCTGGGATTAAAGCCATGCGCCACCACACCCTGCCGTATCTACGGTGATTGGGTTCTTCATCACTATCCTGAAGAGGCTGTGATGAGTCTGCTTCAGAGCACCCACCATGCAGAGACTCTCTTTAGGGTCCCTGGGACCAAGTATTCAAATATGTAAGCTGGTAGGGGCCATTCTCATTCAAACCCACCAGGCTATAGCATCTCCATGTTCATCCTAGGGCCAGGCTATAGCAGCTCCATGCTCATCCTAGGGCCAGGCTATAGCAGCTTCATGCTCATCCTAGGGCCAGGCAGGGCACTTCTGTGAGGCCCAGGTCTTTTGACTTGGACCATACCTTCAGTGTCTGGCTGCCTCTTCATCACTCTCTTGATCTCCATGAGGTAGACACACCCTCTGCCCTGGGCATCTCCAGCACAGCCCAGGCTCCTGTCTTCTTACGGCCATCACCCACTTGCCTACCCAAAACACCATCATCCCTTATTTCTTGTCATTCTGAGAAAAGAGCTTAAAGGAGGAAGAATGTATTCGGTCACTTGGCTTCAGCCCACGGAGGGAGCGTGGGACAGAGCAAGATGCTCACTTTGTGGCAGCCAGGAAGCAGAGAGAAGGGAGTCTTGGGAAGGAAGCCCATCTTTTCAGGGCACACCTTGGCGATCTACTTTCTCCAGCAAGGCTTCGTCTCCTGGTTCCCACTATCTCCTAATAGTAGTCACAATTATAAAGCCATCAGGGGATTGGTCTATCGATGAAGGCGGAGCCCTCGTGAGCCAATCACCTCTTAGTAGTGCCACCTGCTGAAGACAGAGCCTCCAATAGCCAAGACTGTCTTCATATGCAAACTATGACGCACTAATAATGCTTGATCTTGACAGTGGCTTCCTAACTGCTCTTTATAGCCCCGCCCGCCCCTCTGCCTCATCCTCAGCAGATTGGCAATGGGCAGCTATAAGGAAGATTTAAGACATTAGTGAAGTCACGCCTCAGCTCTCTAGCGCCCTCTATGTTTCCCCTCCACCTCCGGGCAATGGAATAGTTAGGTTCTTTCTTAATACAGTGGATGTAGGCTGCATATATGAAGATTATTATTACAAAATGATCGGGTAATGACATTAGTTAAAGCTGAAATCTCATGAGAGGGTTTAGTATGACCCTGGGCCATGTCTAGAAGCTTCCACCATCCCCAGTGGGAGGCCCAAGTGCCATTGACCAATGGAGTTGGCTTTGCCCTTCTTCTCTGCCCTCAGAGGGGACCAGGGCAGCAATCTTCACTTAAGGATCTTCATTGGAAAATAAACACTGTTAATGTACAAGAAACTCCATCTCAGAGCCCAGTCAAAACGTCTCTGGGAGGGATGATAGACTCCTAATGGGCTCCATATGTCTCATAGTCTTTATTGGGGGTGACCTGCAGAGATGTGGGGCTTGTTTGTGGCCCAAAGGAACATCTTTGCCAGTCCCTCGGGGGGGGGGAGGCTCTCTTCCTGTTCAAGTCACCAGGCTTGGTTCACCTTTGCCCTCCTTGGTCTCTGTACCCTGCTCCATGGATCAAAGTTACCTAACCCGAAAGAATGCTGGCCCAGTAACTCTCTTCTTTTGGGGGGTCAGAGCTGAAGTGGCTCCTTGGTTCAGGGGTGAACCAAGCAATGTGGTGCTTCCCAGGGGCCTATGGAGGAGCTATGGGCCTGGCGAAAGACTCAGGAGGGGGCTTAGCCTGTGGAGGGGCAAATGTAGAGATGAGCGAGAACACAAGGTCTACTCGTAAAGGCAAGCATGAGGACCCTGTCTCCAAAGATCACAGTTTATAATCACTCCGGTCCCTAAACTCCAGACAGGCTGGCCACTCTCACCAGGTGGCAATGTTTCTGCCCTGGCTCCCGCTGCCAATGGCGGCTCCCCTTCTGAGTAGCCTGGACTTAACCGTCTTCAGGCCAGGTTTCACCTAACTGTCCTCTGAGGGTGTCTCCTTGGCTTCCAGCCTCCTCCCTTCCTTCTTCCTTCTTAGCCCTGACCTCTGACCTCGAGGTCAGTACTTCTAACATGACAGGAGAGTGCCTCTGGACCTTAAAGAATGCCTGTCTGTTGAGTCCTGCATTTGACCTGCTAAACTGAGCCATCAGGGAGGGGTTTGATCATTCTCATCTCCAGCACCTAGAGCTCCGCCTGCACCATGCTCTGCTCGTCACACATGCCCAGCAGTGCAGCCACCAATGAGGTCAAGGCTAGGTGGGCTGGCTTGAGCAATGCAGAGAGCTCCTTAGAGATCTGTCCATCAACAGGAGCTGCTGCTACATGGCTTCACCACCCTACCTCCCAGCCCAAATCCACTCCACCTCTCAGGACTCTAGGAGTCACGTGGGTAGCTGAGCCACTCACTTGGATGACATTATCACTCCGATGGCTGTAAATGCATCAATGGGTCAATAGTCGTAAAGGCAGTAAGAGGAACCTCTGCTGGTAGGTACAAGGTCCTGTTGATACCTCATCCCCACTTCCGGTATTCAGTATCCCCATTAGCAGATGTGGCTACTGAGCCACAGAAAGGCTGAACACTGGCCCCGTGTGATGGTTTGTATATGCCCAGCCAAGGGAGTGGCACTATTAGAAGGTGTGGCCCTGTTGGAGTGGGTGGGGCCTTATTGGAGTGGGTGTGTCACTGTGGGTGTGGGCTTTAAGACAGTCATCCTAGCTGCCTGGAAGCCAGTACTCTGCTAGCAGCCTTCACAGGAAGATGTAGACATCTCAGCTCCGCCTGCCTCGTGCCTGCCTGGATGCCACCATACTGCCTGCCGTGATGATAATGGACTGAACCTAATTACATGTTGGCATTATAAAGAGTTGCCTCGGTCACAGTGTCTGTTCACAGCAGTAAAACTCTAAGACACCCAGGGTTACACATTAGGGAAGTGGGTAAACTGTTAGCTGGGTTTCTGCCTTCCTGGGTAGGAATCTGGTCTCAAGCCCCCTAGAGCCCACCCCCCCCCCAACATCTGAGGATCATCTGAAGCATCCTTAGTGGTCTCTGGAGCCCAGGAGAAATTCAGGGCTTGATACCACCCTTCTTGCTTGGCTCTGAAGGAAGAGGACAGCAGAGAGCCAGATCCCTACAGGGAGAAGAGAGGCCTCTTTGCCACAGGCTGATATGTCAAGAATCTAAGATCTGTTCCAGCCCTGAGATCCTGAGCCGTGTGCCCTGTCCCTCCATACCCCATCATCACCTGGGCATTAGGATCTCTATCTGTGGTGCCTCTATGAGCTACCCCATGTCCCCATACATTCTGACTCGGCCTCCTCCCTGGTGATCTGTGTGGCCCACCCATCCCTCACCCAGTGTGTGCACAGTTCCAGGTAAGATGTTTGAGCCGCACAGAAGCTGAGTCTAGAGTCCCATCCCCCAGAGAAGAAAACCCTAAACCTCTGGATCAGCCCCTTCTAGTCCCCACTCTGTGGTTCTCAGTGCCCTTGGACACCCTTCACTATGCTGCTGGGCCCCTGCCTTGCCTCAAATGTCACCTCCTTGCTGAGGCCTCTCTTAGTTCGTCCTGAAATGGCAGGTGTCCCTCTTCCTTTCCATTGCATCTTTTGCCTCCATCTTCCAGAACGTCAGCATCTCAGAGACACTTGGGTTGACTGCACATGCTCAGTGTTGACACTTAGGAGATGTCCCCACCTATGGGTTCAAGAAACTGCGGCTTAAAATTATTTACTTGCATCTATTTATTATTTGCGGGGGATATGAGCATGCCACATTATACGTAGAGGTCAGAGGAAGACCTGGTACCCTCCTTTCACCATGTGGGACCCAGGGACCAAACTCACATTGTTAGGTTTTGCAGCAAGCCCCTTTACCCACTCACTGTGCAATCTCAGCCGGCCTGAGTCAATATTTTACAGGTGGGTGCGAGAGGACCAGCAGTGTGAGCTGTCGGACTCAAAACCTACAGCTACCACTCAGGCCGCTACGTGTGGGTTGGCGGACAACGGGACAGTGTCTGTGCACAGTTCTCAAGTGCAGAAGCCAGAAATCGGGGTGTCATCAGGACAGTGCACTGACAAGGCTCTGGAAGGAAGCCCTGCAGGTTTTTTCTAGCTTCTCCATCTCTCCGTCCTTGCTGCATCTCCACAGCCCTGCTCTGTGTCGCTCTCCCTCTTCTGTAACACTCCATCGCTGCTTAGAGCAGTGGTTCTCAACCTTCCAAATGCTGCGACCCTCTCCTGTTGTGGTGACCCCTCACCATAAAATCATTTTCATTGCTACTTCAAAACTGTAATTTGGCTACTGTTATGAATCTTAATGTAAATACCTGATGTGCAGGATATTAGATATTTGACCCCCTGTGAAAGAGACATTTGTCTCCCACAGGGGTCCCCAACGCACAGGTTGAGAACCATGGGCTTAGGGGCTGTCACTCAGGAGATTGGCTCCCAACCCTTACCGAGTCTAAGGAGAGCTCTGTTCTGGAGCTTCCATGTCGGTCACCTTCCATGAAAGCCCATCTCTTCTTGTTCAAGGTCCCCAGAGACTGCAGGGAGAGCTGTTCTCCTGGAGGAGGCCTGACAAGGGACAAGCTGCTGTGGCTGTCAGTCTCTGGAACCCAGCGGGAGGGAGAGGGAAGGATAAACTGTGGGGTTCAGGAGACAGAGGCCTGATCCTGGCTGATCCCCTAATCCTTTCTGAGCCGGCTTCCCACAGTGTAAAGTCAAGGGTCCTTCTGTTCTGGAAGGTTCTGCAGAAAACATGCCCTTCCAGATACAATAGCTCTCTCTGCTTCCAGCTTTCCTCAGACTCACTCTGCAGCCCCCCAACAGTCTGTCGTCAGTCACACCTGACACGGATGCTCTTTGGGTGACAAGTGCCACACACAGCCTCAAAGTGGCCTCAGCTAAGATGTTTCTTTCTGCCAACGTAACTGAAGGATGCAGCCTTCAGACCGGCTTCAGGTGGAGCTAGATCCAGCCCTCACCTGATGACTGAGTCCAATCACTGAGAGCCCCCGAGGGACCTGATGCCTGCTCTGACTTTCATATATGCACTATGGCCCGTGCATGCCATGAGCATACATAAGATATCACATCATAAATAAGATGAATGAAACCACAGTCATCCCTAAATCCCTGTTCAAATCCACTCACACCTTATTCTCTCCTACAAGCCAAGTCCAAGGTCACTGGAGCCGCACATGGCCAGCGTGCCCCGTGGACCTGCTCTTGTTCCCTCTTTTCCTGCTCTGTGGGTGACCTGTAGTCACCTCTGTGAGGTTTGGCTGATGCTGAGTGACAACTTTGGAGTTCCAGGGACCTTTGGAAGAACACATGGCCTACCAAAGCATGCTTCAGGGGTGGACACTGAGCCCCAGTGGTCAAGAGACCTTCCCCAGAACTCACACTCAGCAGCCCCTGTGGGCCCCGCGGTCCCTGGCCAGCAGCTTCTAGGGGTCCCTGCAGAAGGGCACTCCTGTCAGGAACCTGTCGGAGAGTGGAGGGACAAGGAGGGACAGTCCCACCCAGCTACCTACCCTGCTTTGCCCAAAGCTCTCCCCTCAGGAAGTTTTGTTTTGTTTTATTTGTCGAGACAGGGTTTCTCTGTGTAGCCCTGGCTGTCCTGGAACTCACTTTGTAGACCAGGCTGGCCTCGAACTCAGAAATCCACCTGTCTCTGCCTCCCAAGTGCTGGGATTAAAGGCATACATCACCAATGCCCAGCTCCCCTCAGGAATTTTGCCCCTGGGGCAGTTACCAATGATCTCATGGTGACAAGTGGCCTCAAATTCCAGGTAGACTGGCAAAAAAAGGCTCCCTCTCTCCTCATTTTACCTGATCCTTCCTCCATCTCTGACTTCCAAACAGCTCCCACAGAAGGAAATAGTTTATGTTTCAGCTGCAGGTTTTCTGGGAATCCCGATGCCTCCATGACAGACCACACAGGCTCGCCTCCCTTCAGGAGCCCAACAGAGCTGCTTCCATTCTCCAGCCCCAAGTCACTCACACCTTCAATCATTCACTCTCTTACTCATTCATTCACTCACTTCACTCATGCATTCATTTACTTGCTCATTCACTCACTCCTCCCTTCATTCACTAATTCGCTCACTCATTCATTCACTCATTTACACATTCATTTTTCCATTAATCTATTCATTCATTCACTCACTCACTCATCGTTACTCTTTTACTCATTCATTCCATTTACACATTCAGTCATCCATTCATTCATTCATTCACTCATTTATTCACTCACTCACTCATTCATTCACTCATTCATTCTCCCATTTACTCATTCATTCCCTCATTCATTCATTCCCTCATTTACTTATTCTTCACTCATTTACTCATTCACTCATTTACTCATTCATTCATTTTTTCACTCATTTACACATCCATCCATTCATTTGCTCATTCACTCATTCAGTCACTCACTCATTCATTCATTCAGTCACTCGTTTATTCATTGTGACCCTTGTAGCCTTGCTCTCTTACTTCCCAGCTCTTTGGCTATTTCTGTGCACATTGCATTTCTGCTGGAGTGAACTCAGAAAAAATACTGTTAAGCTCAGAACTCTTAAGTAGAGTTAACTGGGGAGATTGCTCAGTAGATAGGCAAGCATGGGACCTGGGTTTGACTTTCCAGAACCAATGTAAAAAGCTAGATATGGCTGTGCATGCCAGCATTGGCAGAGATAGGTGGATCCTGAGAGCTCACTGGCATGGCAGCTTAGCCCAAAACAGGGCTCAAGGCAATATGATAAAGAATGATAGAAGAAGACATCAATAACTGTCTATGAAGAAACACACATGCATGCATGCACACACATATACATGACACACATTCACTCACACATACACTATACAGACACCACAAACATATACACACCACACACGTGCATAGACCACACACACACATACACATGCACTCACACATACAGTATACACACACCACAAACATACACACACACACACCACATGCACAAATCACACACATATCCATCACAAAACATATAGACACGTCTGCACATATGCACACACACATATACATGCACTCACACATACACTATACACACACAACTGGGGTGCACACACACACACTGGGGTGCATGCACACTCACTGGGGTGCACACACACTCACTGGGGTGCACGCACACATACTGGGGTGCTTCTTGTACAGTGTTTATTCAGGGGAAAATGGAATTTGTCTAAAATCTGAGTTGAAGGGAACTGCTCCGTGTACTGTGAGATGACACTCTGCAGGGAGGTGTGGGTTGCCATGGGAACGCCAGACGCTTCCCCATTTGCTTCCTCTACTACTCACCCAGGCACTGTTCTAAATGTCCAGGATGTGACTGGACACAGAAACGACGAAGTGTCTTCTCAGTGTCCAGAAGACAAAACCCAGCTCCCAGCAACCGTAGGGCACATGCTCTCCAGTGCATAGGAGCCAAAGGACCAGGAAAGGTGGGTAGGGTTTTGTTGTCGCCCGCAGAGTCGTGGGAAGGTGTGGGAAGGGATGGCTGTATCTTTCTGGGCTGCGAAAGGGTCAAGTAGCAGATGAGGTTGGTCCTAGTGGCTCTGGGTGGTTAAGGCATGTCGTGGTAAATATCTGGGGTCTTTATCCCACCTAGACTATGTAGTTCCCAAATAAAAGACACAAAGGCCTTTATATTTATAATAAAGTTCTAAGCACCAGAGCTGGGCAGATATCAACCCTCCATGCTATTTTGTCTACTTCTCTGTCAATAACCCTGAGACCTCACCTGCCACGTTCCTCCTGGATCATGTCTACTCTAGCAGGTCAGCCCTCATGACCTACCTACCCATGGCAACTTCCTCCTTTGCCTTCTCACTCTACCTCCAGTGGTTCCTGCCTGAGACCCTAAGCCCAGGACCTCAAGCCCTGCCTACCTTTCTTCTGTCCAGCTACTGGCTGTAGGCATCTTTATTAACCAATCAGGAATAACTTGAGGGGCAAGGTTTACACAATAAAAGCTGGTATATAGGAGGGTCATATTGGAGCAACCAGGTCTTGGGCTACAGTATTTAGCATTCGAATACATAGCAGCACCAGACCAACCTACTACAAAGGCAGACAGCATTCAGGCATTGGGCAGGGTCTTCTGGTGGCACAGAGCCCAGGCCCTCCCCACACCTGTGGATAGACTCAGGCAGAGAAGGCTCTTCTGTTGCCCTCCTTACACAGAGCTAGACATTGCAAACTTGAGCTACCCCTGTATGCCCAAGCTCAAAGGCTAGATTGGAAGCAGGGCCTACCCTGTCCTGAGCCAGGTCAGAGGGAGTCTCAACGTGAGGCGGGGGTGGCATGTGGGGGGTGGTTTCATAGTGAATATGTACTGGTTTGTCATTTTAAAAATGCAGAACAGGAAACAAAACACCAGACCCCACCAAAACGAAGGCATGGGGACAGAAGGCACGGGCTATGCTGTCTGGGTGGCAGAGAGGACTCAAGCCCTGCTTGGTCATTTGTGTAGCACTCGGGGACAATGGTGTATGAGACACAGGCAGCAAATATATTCCAACAAGGAAGGGAGGGAGGGAGGGAGGGAGGGAGGAAGGATGGGAAAAGGAAGAAGTGGGGGGAGTGGGAAGGAAGGAAATGAAGGTGGGGAAGAGGAAAGAAGAAGGAGGAAGAGGAGGAGGAGGAGGAGGAGGAGAAGAAGAAGAAGAAGAAGAAGAAGAAGAAGAAGAAGAAGAAGAAGAAGAAGAAGAAGAAGAAGAAGAAGAAGAAGAAGAAGAAGAAGAANGAAGAAGAAGAAGAAGAAGAAGAAGAAGAAGAAGAAGAAGAAGAAGAAGAAGAAGAAGAAGAAGAAGAAGAAGAAGAAGAAGAAGAAGAAAAAAAAGAAAAAGGAAATGAAAAAGAATTGTAGGAAGAAGGAGATTGAAGGAAGGAAATAAAGAGGAAGGAGAGGGAACCGGGAGAGGGGCAGGCTCAAACAGGGCAGGCTCTTCCTGTCTGCACTTTTAGCCACCACAGAGAATCAAACAAGAGCATGTGAAACTCGGACTCAAACGCGGTCCCTCTGGCCCGCTGCTTAATTAAATGACCCCATAATGAGATCTCTCCCCACTGAGTGCGTGTTTAATAATTAATCGCCCTCACGAGCCAGCCAGCCAGGCTTGGAGCACTCAACAATTACTGGCAGGAAGTAGGGAAAGAGTGGGAGAGAGTCTTAGGCATGGGGAAGGTTCCCCCAAGAATGACAAGGGGGATCCAGGCCAAGCCTGAAGCAGACTCTCCTGGCAATGTCTTTAATTAAAGAATGTAAAATCAATAATCAATGGCAAATGGCCAACCAGGGAACACATATCTCGGGAGAGAAAAAAGCAAGCAGTTGGTTTTCTGTTTTACTTTTCGTGTGAGCAGTGTTTTGTTTGCATGTGTCTGTGTAACATGTGTGTGCCTGGTGCCTAAGGAGGTCAGAAGATGGCATTGGATCCTCCAGGGCTGAATTTACAGATGGTTGTGAGCTGCCATATGGATGCTGGGAATCAAACCTGGGTCCTCTGGAAGAGCAGCCAGTGCTCTTATTGTCTGAGCCATGTCTCCAGTCTCCAACCAGCTGCTTTTAAACAGCTGATACAAGCCAAAAATTAAGAAAAAGGGGGAAAGTACATTTGTATTAACTATCTGGGAAACTTTAGAGTGATTGCTCTTGGGCCAGGAAGATGGCTTAGTGGGTAAAGGAGCTTGCCACCAAGCCAGACGACCTGAGTTCAATACCTGAGTTCAATACTCAGATCTGTGTGGAGGAAAGAGATAGCGCACTCCTGCAAGCTGTTCTCTGACATTCAATCCTCTAGCTGTGGCATGTGTGTGCCCATACACAACACACACACACACACACACACACACACACACACACACACACGACAGAATAAATGTAAAAAATATGCATAATGCTCCTAGCATTCAAAACCTGTCACTTTACAAGACAATTGTCAACAGCATGTTCCGGCTCCTGTAAGAAGAAACCCGATCGTCTCTGCCCGATTCCAGACACAGGCTCTGTGGTCACCTCTCCTCTCTAGGAAGGAGAGGGGAGGGAGCAAGGGGGGAGAAGAGGGCGGGTGGGGGAAGAGGGCGGGTGGGGGGAGAAGAGGGTGGGTGGGGGGAGAGCGAGCTCTTTGTGTCTGTGTTCTTAAAGTCACCTCACTGGCTGGATCATTCACCAGGAATGTCACCGCAGACACCATAATTGTGTGAACAGTCGATTGTCTTGCAGTCCTGGGCTTGGCCTCTGAGATTACAGTATCAGGAGGGGGTTTCTCCCAGGGTGTGCACGAGGCTGTCCCTCTGTCTGTCTGTCCTGTCTACCTCTTCTGGAGACAAATGACCTCACTTAGACTTAATTCACTAGTTGGTTTTTTAAATTACATTTATTTGTCTATTTTTTTTAGGTGATGTTTATGGTGTTGAATGTTCTGCTTACACATATGTTTGTGCACCACGTGTATGCCGGTTACCTATGGAGGTCAGGAAAGAGAACTGGATGCTCTGGAGCTGAAGTTGCAGACAACTATGAACCGCCATGTGGGTGTCAGAAACCAAACCTGGGTCCTCTCTGAGAGCGGTCACTGCTTTTAACCACTGAGCCATCTCTACAGCCCCCTCCAATTACATTGATTGATTGATTTGTGTGTGTACTTGTGTATATGTGTGTGTATGAGTGATTATGTGTATATATGTGTATGTATATGTGTACATGTGTGTATGTATATGTGCATGTGTGTATGTGCCTGTGTGTGCACACATGTGTGCATGCATGCATTTGTGTATGTGTGTGTGTATGTATATGTCCATATGTGTATGTGTGTGTGGTGTATATATAAAGTCATGCCTCAGCAGGCTTGGTGTTAAGGACCTGTGTGTCTGCTGAGCCATCACATGGAACCCTTATTTCACCCTGTAAATTCCACCTGCAAATGCAATTACATGCCAGGGTCCTAGGGCTGGGGCTTCAGTGTATGAAAACGAGCTCAGGATTCATTCCTGGACACCTCACATTGTAGTAGGACAAGTGTCAAGTCTGAGGAAGTCACTGCCACATTTCTTCCCTTCAGAGATGAAACAATTCAAGTCATCTTCATGTTCTGAGGATGGTGATTAATCTAAGCTCTTAGGGGTGAGCTGTTCACAATCCTGGTGGGGTAGTGTGACAGGACTGGAGGCCTCTCCAACCACCTCATGTCACTAATAAATGCAACCACAGCCCATGGCCAGATCTCAAAAGTTGCCAGGCCATCCCAGCAGCCCAGATGCTAAGGACACTGTGATTGGAGGGCAAAACTTTTCTTTTGCAAATGTCATCGACCTTTCTTCCTGGGGGACACTGAGGGTTCTTGAGCTTAACAAGTTTCCTATCTGTCTCCTGGTGGGTCTTGGACACCCTTCTTTCCATCTTGCCCTACAGATCCTGGCCAGAGTCCCCCAAAGAGAGAAAACACCCGGGCTTCTGCCTGTGTGTGTATGTGTGTGTGTGTGTGAGTCACATTTATTGTTGCTGTAAAGAAATAGCAAAGGAGCAGTGATTTGGCTCCTGGCTTCAGCCCACGGTGGGGGCAAGGTATGGCTGAGCTCACAGTGGCAGGGACAACAGTAGAGAGGCCACACAGTGTCTGAATGCAGAGGAGACATGATTCCGGCCACATCCAGAAGCCTCCAGTGACCTACTTCCGGTGGCCAGGCTCCACTTCCGGAGGATTCCAGGGACTCTTAAACCAGGAGCCCCATCTGGGGGTGGGGGTGGTGGGGGTGGTTGGGGAGTGGGGGTGGGGGGAGTGGGGGCGGTTGGGGAGTGGGTTGGTCTCAAAACACAGATGGGTATTTGTTTCTTCAGCTCCAGAAACAAGCTGCTATAAGCTTGATGGCTTGAAAAGCCAGAAATATTTCATTATGGTTCCAGAGGCCCGAGTGTCCAGATGGGAATCAGTAGGCCAGTGCTTCCTCCAAAGGCTCTCGGGAAGGAGCCTTCCTGCCCCTCCACCATCACCTGCCAATCCTGGGCTCCTGGCAACATCTCCCTAATGCCTGTCTTTGCCCCTGCCGATCTGTTTCCCTGGCTCTCTGAATATCACCCTTGGTTTCTCCACAGGAAGCTCTGATCTAGAATAATCTTGTCTTGAAATCCTGACCCTAATGACATAAGGGCACATCTATAGGAAGAGAGGCATGGGGCATGTCTTTGGGGGTCATTGCTATTGGTGGTTGGGGTCAACAATGTTTTCACAAGTCATTGTCCTAAGAAGAGGGGACCCAAGTCTCAGAGATCCAGCGGACCCCCAACTAGACCAGCTGCTCTGTTCAGTTGGTAGGGTGTTTGCCTGCTCTGCACACAAACCTCGGGTTCTGTCCCAAGCCCCGCATAACCTGGGCTGCTGATGCAGGTGAGTACCTGCAAGAGGTGGAAGCAGGAATCAGGAGTTCAAGGTTACCCATGGAGGGTGGGGCAGGAGGATGGAAAGTTCGAGTATTGCTTACCCTTTAGTACTGACTTCAGGCCCTAGTTAGAGTAACTTGGCGAGACGCTGTCTCTCTATAAAAAATTAAAAATGGATGGGAATAGGGTTCGGAAGCAAAGCTGTTGTCCAGCGTGCATGAGGCTACGGGTTGAACACTGCTCCCAACACTGCAAAACATAGACAAAGAAAGTAAAGAAAAACCGCCCGGAGTAGAAGGGTCGCTCAACACCTCTGAAAGTCCTTTGCGGGACAGGGAGGCCTGAAAGTCCTCGGAGGAGCCACCACTTGTTGCTGTGCTGGTCTGATAGGGCTCCATTGGCTGGTGTCTCCTGCCAGGATCTAAAGGAAACCTCCAAACCCGTAGATCTTGGCAGAAGTAGGCTATGGGAGGGCAGTAGGAGGTGGGGGGTTCCCTCCCCGCCCCAGCTTCCACGCCCACCCGGGCTTTCGGGCTTCCTGGAATGCCCGGGGGACACCGCTGCGGTAATGACCCCGCGACAGCTGCGCTCCCGGAGAAGCAGCCGCCGCTTCCCGGGCGCCGCCGCCTCCGGAGACAGGTTCGCACCTGCTAGGGACATTTCTCATCAATTAGACCTTGGCAGCGCTTGAATGGGGCCCGGGAGGGCGCGTCCCTGCCGCCCTGAGCCACCCTCGTGCACAGATGGCAGCCCCGGGCGCAGCTGCCCGGCGGGTGCGCGGAGTCACAATCGGCTCAGTGTTCCCAATGCCCCAGGTTGGGCAGGTCCCGGGCACACCTGTGCGGCGCAGATGGTATCGCCCGCGGCAGCAGGCACCCGAAACCCCACTGAGGACGCCGAAGAGGGTGAGACGCCAGGAGTCAGTGACCTTGGGGGCCACAGACCACTCCCTACACCTCGCCTCCTCCGCTCTCCGAGTCCCGGGCCAGCAACATTTCCCTGCACAAAGTGGGACCGGTCCTAGCTAGTAGCTAAGCCATCCAAGTGTCTACAACTGGGTATTGACTGGGAAATGCGTTCTACTCTACAATGTACTAACACAGCCATGGGAAAAATGGCTTAAGAGGCCTGGGCATGTTGTATAGTGGACAGAGGGCTTACCGAGCATTTACGCTGGCTGTGAGTTCAAGGTGACCCTCCTTCCTCAACCTTCTTCTGAGTACTGGGATTACACACACACACACACACACACACACACACACACACACACACACACACAACCTAGACACCACGCACCTTTTCTGTTTGGCCTCAGATTTAAAAATGCCAGCACAAAGGCCAAATCCCACCAGTTTGCAGGTCCAAAGGTTTACACCAGGCCTCTGATGGCAGCCGGCTCTACTTTCAGGCGACTCTGGGGCTAAAGATCTTGCTCTGGGGCTGGAGACATGGCTCAGCAGTTAAGAGCACCGACTGCTCTTCTGAAGGTCCTGAGTTCAATCCCAGCAACCACATGGTGGCTCACAACCATCCGTAACAAGATCTGACGCCCTCTTCTGGAGTGTCTGAAAACAGCTACAGTGTACTTACATATAATAAATAAATAAATCTTAAAAAAAAAAAAAAGATCTTGCTCTCCCTCTCTCCTGTAGGTCTTTCTTAGGGAGACCCGAACTGGCTGTCTACCTGGGTTGGGTTCTGTCCTCATAGAGACATAGAGACAACTCCTTTGCTTGCACTTCTGTGGTAGCTCAGGATACCCCGGGCTTATCTCAGATTCGGACTGAAAGCCTTTTAATTCTGGGTAGACAGACCATGAAGCTCTCACATGCCAAGGAAAGTGAATCCCAGGGACTAGCCCTCGGTCTCCTCAATGATCTCCCACTATTGCCTCTTACCTGTGCCCCACCCCACCCCCCACCATGCAAGAGACCACTTCTTCATTCTTCTGCCCCGACACTGCTCTGAGCAGTCTAGAGCCTGGAACTAAGGCACATTAGTCATGGTCTCGGGCTCCGAGGGCTGGCAGAGACCGGGTAACAAAGCGTCTCTAAGGTCTTTTCATGGCCTTTATTAGTGCAGCCCTGTGTTTCTGGAGACATGGGCGTGCTGAGCGAAGCCGAGTGTCAACGTGTCCCTCCATCCCAGGGAAGCAATAACAACGGTGACACAAAGGGTCCCAACCAGCCCCGACGTTCTAACTCGCCCAGCCCTCGTTGGGACCCTCCAGGGTACCTTCCCATGCCATTCCACAGAAGAAGAAACGAGGGGACCCTCGCATCGTGCCCCTGCCCGAGGCTGACGACAAGTAGGCGATCTTGTTCTCATCCGGTCTTCTACGGCTCAGGAAAAAAAAAAAAAAAGCTGCCATGAAAACCCAGAATCAAATGAAAACTTCAAAATCCAAGCACACTTTTAAAAAAAATCTTTACGCGTATGGTGTATGTTTGTACGTCGATGTTTGTGGCACACACAGGCCACACACGCATGGGGAAGTTCAGCCATGTGGGTCAGTCAGTGCCGGGGCTCCTTGTTACTTTTTTTTCTCACTGCCTACACCAGGATGGCCTGTGAACTTCCAGGGAGTCTCCTGCCTCAGTCTCCGGTCTCCCTGTGGAAATGCTGGGATTGTGGACTCGAGCTGTAGTGAGTGTCTGGCTTCTACATAGATCCTGGGTATTTGTACCCCTTACTCTCGCACGTAAAGCTCTTTACCCACTGAGTCATCATCCCCCCACAACCCCAGACCCTGACATCTGAGCATGCCAGGAAGAAGTCACAAACCTTTGGGACATGTAGTTGATTGAAGACCTGGGGGTTAACAGTATACCTTACCCAGACAGCCACCACAGTGGACGATCACAGTCAGCTTCCTCCCTCAAACAAACCCACAGGCTTCAGAGAGTGCTCTACTCAAGGGGCAAGGACGTGCCTCCTTACCTGTGACCTGTCTGCCCTTTGGCATGTCAATAGGTGGCTCATCCTGGGTACTGCTTTTAGCCAGGGTTAAGTCCTCGAAGCTTCGGGAAAAGGACTCCCAGGAAAAGCAGCAGACCCTGAAAGTCACAAGAGCATCAGGGACAATGTCTTTGTCCCTGTCTGGATACTCCTCACCCCTCTCTCCTTGTGTGCAAGAGAAGAGCCGGGTCACACAGAAGAGTGGGTTCCTCAGCTGGTGCCCCAGTTCATGGGCAAACCTCAGACATACGGGGTCTCTGGGAGGTAGAACAGAAGTATGAACCCAGAGTCACCATATTTACTAATGGAGGGGACAGAGGCATGCGTTGTCCTTCCGCGGTTGTGATTGGACAAAGACTGCTTCTAGACGCACGGGTCCACCACGCTGGCCTGTCCTGAGCCCTGAACCTGGTGCCTTGAACCTGGGGTAGAGAGGCAATGCTTGCTGAGAGGAGGCAGGGGAAAAAAAAAAAACAGATAAAGGTGTGGCAGTTTCAAATAGCTGCTGTCTCAGGAGGACCTGATATGATGACTAGCCATTAGTAAGCACCCACTGTTTGCCCAGCACCACCCTGAGAGATTTCTTTGTATACTTACATGAAAAACTTAGCCTATATATCCCCATGTTTAAATAAGGAAAGCAAAGATTAGAAAAACCTGGACTTTACATAAAAACCACACACCTCATTAACACATAGTAGACCATGTGTTAAACCCGGGCCAGGCTGCTTCTCTCCACCCCCATATACCTTTGGTGTTTTGAGACAAGGTCTTACTTATGGAGCCCTGGCTAGCATGGAACTATGTGGACCATCCAGACCTCAAACTTGGGGAGATTCTGCCTCTGCCTCTGCCTCTGCCTCTGCCTCTGCCTCTGCCTCTGCCTCTGCCTCTGCCTCTGCCTCTGCCTCTGCCTCTG
>NC_034592.1:147871131-147881131 GCF_900095145.1 Mus pahari
CTGCCTCTGCCTCTGCCTCTGCCTCTGCCTCTGCCTCTGCCTCTGCCTCTGCCTCTGCCTCTTGGTACTGGGATCAAAGGCATGAACCACCACACCAGATTTGCCATGGCTGATCTCTTCCACTTCCTGGTACTTCCCTGGACTTCTGAGATGCCTGATTTCCCACTAAGCTGGCCCACTAGAGCAGCATGCGGCAGGGTTATTACAAAAGCCAAAAAATGAATAAGATGCTAATCCTCTCCACTAGATCAATCTGAGGAACACTCCACCGAGCCTTGGCCACCATAAAGCACCTGGGTGACTCTTTGTAATTTGACTGCTCACAGGAGCCCAGGAACCTGAATTACAGCTTTCCAAATCTGTGATAATTTCCTTCAACTTTCTCGTTTTATTACAGCCATTAAAATCCCGTTGTGTTCTTTAAAACAGGAAAAAAAGAATGATTAAAACAGATGTGGCTCTTAAAGTTACAGTACGGGTTTACAGCCCTGGTTTTTACGATGCTGGGACAACCCTCAGTCACCAGGATCAGAAGCAAAAGAAGTGGACCAGGGTTCTCAACTGGGCTCGGGAGAGGGACAGTGTGGGGCAATGGGTTCAGCATGACGAGGATGGCCAGTGGAGCTAATTTCCTGAGTGTACCTTACTCTGGGTACCCACTGCAGGATGTCTCAGGCCAGGTCCCCATGACTACTAAGTTTTGACAAACTCACTCTCCTCCCTCCAGCCTCACTTTCTGTCCCCAACTGTCTGCCTCCAAAGACACAGCTCTCCAGGGCCACTTGTTTTGTTGGGAGCAGCATTTTATAACAACAATAACAACAACAATAGTAAATGCCCTAGCCCTGGGTCTTCAACTAACTCGATTGAGTAGGTGACTCTTGGACTTCAGTATCTTTGTTCACAAATCCAAGGGCGCTAGCATATGCCTCCGCCCTGTCCCACCACAGAGGTTTATCTGTAGGCTGCACTGCAGAGCCTGAGGGGCTCTGCATCTGTCACCCAAAGAGAGAAGTGAATTCTTAATGTTTCTCTTCATTCCTCCTTCCCCCTCCCCCACTAGAAAAAAGGAAAGCGTTATTAACCTCTACTGAGACTTTTTTTTTTAACGCATGAAAATGGTTTTCCTTTCTAAAATTGCTAGCAATCTGTGGCAAAGATTTTTAAAGATATGTGCTGACAGAAATTCGGAGAAAGTGGGCTTTTTCTGCACAGCTGGTGTCGAGTTAACGTGGTCCGATATTCCTGGAGGGTGATGGTCACATGTTCAATGGCCATATCCGCAGACTCAGCAATTTTTCTCTCAGGAATTTATCCTAAGGAAATAATCAGAAGAAAGAAATGGAAAAAATAAAAAACATTTGGAGCATGAAAAAAAAAAAAAGCCTGAATATGAAGTCCAGAAGACAGAGAATTAAATGCATAAAATACAGACGAGTGTGGTCCTGTAGCTTGTGACCCTGGCACTGTTGTGGTCAAGCAGGCTACAGACAAGATCCTCCTGTCCTTCACTCCCTAAAAAGTAGAGAAGCCCCTAAAACCATAGAAAATGTATAAATTTTTATCTGTCTACGCTGTTTATGTAAAAACCACACTAAAAACAACGGAAAGAAAACCTCCAAATACTGTTGCCCTTGTTGGCAACAGGACGGCTTCATAGTTTGATTAATTCTCTCTCCATCTTCATATCTGAATGTTGGTCTCATGCACTTACCTCCTGTCCATGCTCAGGTGTCAGCTGACCTCGATGCCTGTTCACATGAGAGCTGGCCCTGTCTGCAGCGCCATCGCGCTCCTCTGATCTACTTTTATCTTTATTCCTTTTTACTATCAAACTATATCAGTCTGTTTTTCTATTATTATAATAAAATACCCGAGACTGGGTGACTTTACAAAGAAGAGAATTTATTTGGCTCACAGTTCATAGAGAGCTAGCAATGGGAAAGAAAGACACAGGGTACACCTGCCAGGCCTGAAGGATTCCCTCTGGAATTGTATCATTTATAATTAAAAGACCCCAAGCAGCCATTAGGTTAACCTGTGACTCCTTGGCAGTTGTTTTTTAACCTAGGGATCCCTTATTACCTAACAAAAGGGGGTTTGTAACCTTGGCGGTCCCTGAGGATAAACTATTTCTCACAGTGGGCTCTGGATCTCATTTCCTGTTTCTCTGGTAACGTGAGAAAATTAAACATTAGTTTTACCACCCTTCAGGCCTTCTGGTCAAAAGAATGGAGACTTGACATTCTGATCTGCTTCAGAGATGAAAATGTCACCAACTATTGTCTCTTCACCTAAGAGTCAGTCCAGCTGGGTCTGCCAATCACGTGCTGAGGAGAGAGAGGAATAACTGTCCCTGTATGTGGCAATGTAGTTACCCTTCCCACACACGCCACTCCCCTCAACACAGAGGTGTTCCCATACAGAAGCTTAGCCTTCCATAATGTGACCTGCCCATTACTCAGAGAAGCATGACTCCCCCATCACCTGGCTGGCCGGCTAGTGACTGACTGGCTGTTGTCTGGGTCTGATACATGTGAGTACATGTAAAAGAACCCTGTCACAAAGTCAAAGTATTCGTCATAGTACCCCCCCCCCCAAGTGTTAAGAAGTTATTATTGTGATTATGTGAGGTTTTGCGGGAGTTGGGCTGTCTGCCTCCATCACAAATCAGCTATGTGACCTGCCTTGAGTAACTGATGCCATCTTTCTGAGCCTCAGTCTCTACATCTATAAAATGAAGGCAATCACACTTACTAATTAATGTTCAGAGGAATATGAGGTGAGCCAAGTGTTGATCAGTGTGCTTGGTATGTGACAGCCCCTCAGATTGTCCTTGTTTTCTACGTCCTCAGCCTTCAACCTCACAAACATCACTGGGATGAAAATGGCTTCAGAAGATGAGGGATGAGAAGCTTGTCTTCTGTTCTTCCTACTTTTTAAGCTATCTCCACATCTGGATAATAAACACTTGTCATACCTGCTTGCCTCCTGTCAGGTTCTGTATTGGGTACCAAGCTTTGTCATCTAGTCTAATCTCCCTATAGGACCTATGAAGTATCTATAACTATCTTTGTTTTTGTGGTTATTAGCCCCAGACTCAGAAAGGCAAAGTTACTCACACAAGGAAACACAGCAAGTTGGGAGGACATTGTAGCATTGACCCTATGGAAAGTCATGGGGTGCCACAGTCAGGGTTTCAGACAGCAACTCTTATGTCTGCTCATGTACCCCGAGAGCTGAACCTTCAGCAAAGGCCCAGGAGAGGTGGCTTCAGCAGTCCCACGATGCCTGAGACCCTGCTACCTGGGTGAGGGTGACTTGACTCTGAACCTTCGAGACCCTTGTCCCTCCAGCCTGGGCATCTACTCCCAACCTTCCTTTGTGACGATTGGCTTCCTGATAACATGGAGACCTCTGGGCTCTGTAGAAGCCTTCTAGCAAACAAACGGGGCAGCACTTGTTTCGAGCCTACCCCTGCAGGCCTCTTAGCTTTCCCTCTGCTGAGCTCCACTGGTAACTCCCAAGCAAGTCTTCTGGAGGCAGAGGAAAGGGCCTGCTGTGGTTTGAATGGAACCCCACAGTTTATGTGTTAGAAATGTAAACCGTAGTGCAACTGTGTGGTAGTGAGAGCTTGAAGGGTGAGTCACCAGGGGCTGGAGGATGGCTCAGTGCTTAAAGCCCTGGCTGTCCAAGTGAGGACCCAAGTTTGGATCCCCAGGAACCCACATAAATACTGGATGGGGTGATAACTTGCCTCAAATTCCAGACCCAGAAAGCCGAGACGGGATTGCCAGAGCGAGCTGGTCAGCAAGGTTAGTCATATCAATCAATGAACCACCTCTGGGTTTGATTGAGAAGCCCTGCCTCAATGAGTAAGGTGGAAGAGTGCTCAAAGATCACAGTGGAGGACTCTCAACCTCAGCCTCTGGCATTCGCATGCACACATACACATACACACAAATACACGTGAACCCAGACGCATGCACCCACATGCATTTAGTCACCCCACCCCCCAACCCCATGCACACGAGAAAGAGAAGAGAGCAAAACATTGGAAGTCAGGGGCTCTGCCTTTATGAACTAATGCCTTCTACAGACGTGGGTTTACTGAAAAAACAAACAAACAAGCAAGCAAACCAGCTTCCCTTCTGCCCTCTAATGTGTTCCAACACGGGAGCCATAGCCATTCACTGGATGCTTGACTTTGGACTTCCCAGCTCCTAGAACAGTGAGAAAGAAACTTCTGTTCTTTATAATATGTACAGCTTCTGGTGCCCTGTTATAGTAGCACAAGGCAGGACTCCACTCCTCTTGTTGCATTGTAGAAGAAGGCAGGGCATAGAGGATATTGTCGAGACTATCCTGGGGATTAAAAAGGGGGCACCGGTACAGTCAAATGTCATCACCTACGACCTACAGGGCCACTATGAGAATTAGATGTGATGATAATCACGTGGTACTCAGAAATGGGACCTGGTAGGAATTCAATAAAGCTCGTTTCCTGCTTTGATGTACTTCAGCTACTTTAATATCTGCTGACCCTCAGGAAACCCCTGGCTCTGAGGTCTCTAGCAGAGTTTGGAGAAGCCTTGTTCTATGGTCTCCCTGGCCTTACCCACCCACAGCTCCTCCATGTTTTAGGGAACCCAGGCAAAGGCTAGGGAGGTATGTTCCAGCCCCAGCCCCAGTCTCAGCCCCAGTCTCAGCCCCAGCCCCAGCCCCAGCCCCAGCCCCAGCCGTTAACCTCAGGGACTGAAGTTCAGGGTTGAAGAGTTCAAAGCCTGCATAGTTCAGGAATGTCCCTGCACCCCCAAAGAGTAACTCGAGAAATTGTTTGTATCAGCAAGTGATGACTTAACTCTTGGCAAGCCCAGCAAACTACCCCTCTTCCTGTTTCCAGAGGCCGTCCAAAGAAAAGAAACTGCTTTCTCCACTCTGTGGTTGACTGTAGACCCTCACCCCAGGCTGAGGTCTCAGCTCCCAGGAGGAGCGGGAGGGAACACTCACGGAGCACAGCCCAGACTGTTGGGTTTTCTCAAGCTAGCCAGAGGGGCCTGGGTATTAGCTTTGTAGACCACCAACAGCTAGGAGGGGCTGTTGACCCTGATCCCAGAATGTCTCCGCCCTGAACCTTCTATCAAGCAGAACCAGGCTCCTCCCTACACTGTCCCTGCCTCTGGTCCTTTTCTATTTCCTGGTCTATACGCAAGCGCATGCGCTGAGCCTCTGCCCTGGACTCCACCCAGAACCATGCCTAAACTTGGAGGACGGAACCCTGCCTTCATCTCACCGAGCGCTCCCTGCGACCAGCAGCTCCCTGCACTTCTTCCCTTCGCTCACTACAGGTTTGTGAGTCCCACACACAGGTTTCAGGGAAGCTGTTTCATCAAGAACGATGTCCATACACTTTTGGGACTGAGATGTTGGAGGTCGATAATGTCCCAGGACAAGTAGTTTTGATGTGATGGGTCCCTGATGGGTTTGGGGAAGCTGGAATCATCAAAGGACACCTTAGCGTCACACTGTGTTAGATACTAAACTCTCCGGCTCTCTCTTTATTTCTCTTTAAAAACTGATTTATTGAGCCTGGTAGTGGCATATGCCTTTAATCCCAGCACTCTGGAGGCAAGGGCCTGCAGATCTCTGTGAGTTCGAGGCCAGCCTGGTCTACAGAGGGAGTTCTAAGACAGCCAGGGCTACACAGGGAAACTCTTGTCTTGTAAACAAGAGTGCTGGAAAGATGGCTCAGCAGTTAAGAAGACCCACTGCTCTTCCAGAGGTCCTGAGTTCAATTCCCAGCAACCATATGGTGGCTCACAACCATCTGTAATGGGATCGATGCCCTCTTCTGGTGTGCCTGAAGACAGCAATAGTGTACTCATATACATAATAAAATAAATTTAAAAAAAAGAGAAAACAACAAACAAGCAACGATTGATGTATTGCGTTTGTATGGGTGTTTTGCCTGCATGCACATCTGTGCATCACCTACATGTCTAGTGACCCTAGAGGCCAGAGCAGGTCATTAGTTCCCATTGGACTGTAGTTATAGACAGTTGTGGGCTGCCATGTAGGTGCTGGGAATTGATGGTTTGTCTGGAAAGGCAGCTTGTGCTCTTAACCACTGAGAGATCTCTCTAGCTCCATCTGTTTGTTTGTTTGTTTGTTTGTTTTCTCTCTTCAAGCCTTCTTTTTTGAGAAGAGGTCTTACTATATAGCTCTAGCTGGCCTAAAAGTTATTATGTAGACCAGGCTAGCCTTAAATTCAGAGATTTACCTGCCTCTGCCTTCCAAGTGTTTCTGTTTGTTGGTTGGTTGTTGGCTTAAACTCTACTTATTTGTGTGTGTGTGTGTGTGTGTGTGTGTGTGTGTATGTGTGTGTGTGTGTGTGTGTGTGTGTGTGTGTGTGTGTGATGTGTATGTGTGTACTTACCTTCACGCAACAGTACATGAGTAGAGGTCAGAGGACAACTTTTTAGAGTTCAGAAGGGAGCACTGAGTTCAGGCTTGGCAGCAAGCACTTTGACCCACTGAGTCACCTTGTCAGCCTCCCAAGCCTTCTCACCTTGTATCTGTTACTGGCTTCCAGGTATGATGGTAGCGCCTGTTTTCCAGTCTAGGTTAGCATTCTGGCAAATTAAACAAGTTAAACCCAGTGGCATAGCCCACAATCCCAGCGACTTAGGAGACGGAAGCAGGAGATGGCCTTGGCTACAGAGTGAGCCGAAGGCCAGCCTGGGCAACTTAGTAAGATCGTGTCTCTAAGTGGAAAGTCAAAAGAAGGGTTAGGTCACACTCTAGGGGCAGAGTGCTAGCCTGGCACTCAGGAGGCCCTGGCCTTATCACTACCCTAAAGCGAGTTGTGAACAGGAAAGAAAGAGAAAGAGCAAAGAAGGAAGATTACAGTTCAGACTCGATTCTCTCAGAGGACTGTGCACGGGGCCATAAGCACTGTCCTCAGAGCTGCCCTAGAGTTGATGAGAATGCCCTCCCCGCCCCTCCCCACCCCTCCCCGCCCCGCCCCGCCCCCCATGAGAGACAAGGCTGTGCAGATGGATGTGGAGGCAGTGTTGTTAGGGGTCTTGGTGAGGAGACTTTGAAGATTCCCTGTGGAGATGTCAGGTTGAGACAATCTTCACCAAAGTGTGGAGCACCCCACAGTGCTATGGGGAAGAGTACTGAGCTTGCCTGCTCCCTATGGACAGAACGATGGACAATGGACCAGAGCAATAATCAGCCCTGCCAATCACCTCTCAGTGGGGAGGGAGTTGTCCTTGGATGCTGGCATGCCTTTTACATTCTCCAGCATTCTCTGATTTCTCTCCCTCCACACCCCTCTTTAAGGCAGAACACCCTACATCTTAGGTTGTAGAAGGTAACCTTGATCCTCCTGCCTCCACATCCTGGGAGCACAGACCTGATCCACCGAGCCTGGTTTATACAGTGCTAGGGATCGAACCCAGGGCCTTGCACATGCTAGAAAAACATTCTAACTACTGAGCTACATCCCCAGCCTTTCATTTAAAGAAATTTATTGCAATAGTAAAATGAGCTTATTTACCTTTTAAAAAGTACTTCAGTATGCATGCATACCTGGCTTAAAGCTCACGTGGGAGGTGATTACTGGTGGCTGATGCACAGGAAAAAGTTCTAGAGAGCGTAAGATATGTATGAGGTCAGATTCCAAGGTCATACATCTAGACAGTTCTAAAGCTGGGATCTAGACCCAAGTCCATCCGGGAGGGGGGAGTCAGTCTAAAGCTGGGATCTGGACCCAAGTTCATCTGGGAGGGGGGAGTCAGTCTAAAGCTGGGGTCTAGACCCAAGTCCATGGGGGGGGGGGAGTCAGCTTTGCTGTCTTTTTGGAAACGGTGATGAATGCAAAGTAGCCATGAAGCCACAGCTCCAACTCCCATTCTTTCTCTGCCATTTTTAACTTCCCCACTGTAACTGTAATTTATTTTTATTTCCTTTGTAAATCCTACAGAGAAAAAAAAAGAGTGAATTCCCCCCCCCCAAGCTTAAGGGACCAAGAAATGAGTTTGGTAGATCCTTTTCTCACTGTGGGACCAAATAAATACCCAACAAGGTGTGACTTACAGGAGAAGGTGTTTGTTTCGGCTCGTTATAGGGGCTGTAGTTCATTACAAGGAGAAATGGCAGCTGGTGACTGTGGCAGCTGGAGCTTGAGGCTGACTGCTCACATCTTGGCAGAACCAGAGCCAGGCTGTGAACCTCAAGCTCTTACCACCCCCCCTCCCACCTCCCACAAGATCTACTTCTTCCAGAACCATTAGTCCTCCCTCACAAATGTTCCTAGCTCCTCAGATGAGCAATAGGAACTGGACCAAATTGTTTAAACCCATGAGCCCATGTGGGACACTTCATATTTAAACCATACCATGGAGTTCAGTCACTGTCACTGAGCTATACAGTAAAAGGCTGATTAGTGAACTTCACTCAGAGTTTTCACCAAAGAACACACTCATATACTGTGCTCTAGTCTCTGCTGACTGGACGGCATCTCACCACCCTGCCTATGTTTATTTTTGTTTATTTGAGACAAGGTCTTATTGCATCTCAGTCTCCTCCTGCCTCTGCCACTTGAGGGCTGGATTTCCATTGTGCACCACCATGCCTGGTTTCTGTGGTGCTGGGGGTGGAACTCATGGCTTCCTACATGCTAGGCAATCGCTCTGCTCACTGAGCTACACCCCCGGTCACCTTGCCTGCATTTATGTTAAGTCCGACTCACAAACACCAGAGAGTTCTCACCTGTCTAGAGGGGCTGGAATGTGACCCTTGCCTTGATGACCCTCCAGCGGCTTTTTCTCTTGGGGTCCCAATAAAACTGGATGACTTCTGATTATAACTTTATTTCAGCCTAAAGGAATCTTGGAATCATAATGTTAATAATTCCCAACTGACCAGCAATTAAGTTACAAATTCCAGTTCCCCCCCAAAGGACACTTGCTTCTGGGCATAGTGTTCACATGAGGTCATCTTGCAGGGTAAAGAGTCTCCAGACAGAGGGGACAGCAGGGCCAGAGATCCCAAGAGGAAGTGACCCTCAGCATCTGAGGGGCATCTTGGAGACAGAGGGACGAGACAGAGAGCCGGGTAGTGTCAGAGGTGGGGCAGGAGAAAGTGATCATGACCTTCTCCTCCGGGGTAAAGCATTTATCCTGTAGGAGTCGGTAAGGCCTCTGTGTGGGAGAAAGACCTGTGCTACCTGACGGTCACCTAGAAAGCTGAGCTGGAAATGGGGGTGTTCTGAGTATAAAATGTCCTCCACAGGCTCATGGGTTGGGACACCCAGTCCCCCGATGGGGGTTCTGATCTTGGAGATTATAACGCCTTTCAGAGGTGGGGTCTAGCCTGCAGATGTGGCCTCTGGGGTGGCCTTTGAGAGGCCTAGCTTGGCCCTGTTTTTGAGCAGTTCTTTGATTCCTGGTAGGCTATGATGTGAACAGGCCATGGACACAGCCATTTATTGCTGCCAGAAAGTGTATCTTTTGGCATCATGAAACAAAATTAATCCTCATTTAATATGATACTGTCATAACAACAAGACAAATCAGAAACCCGTGGGTTCAGAGAAGACCAAAGCAAAGGTGCACACAGAACGTCATGTGGGCCACGATGCTGCCCAGCTCAAAGGCACAGACGGTGTAGAAGACCAGGAGTTGATGGCTGGTGAGGTGTGAGCGTGAGGCAAAGGCTGGGGGGTTAAAGGGAAGTGGCAAAGTGTTCATGCTGACCCTCAGGAGGAAAGAGCTGCCATGTTCTCACAGGAAGACCAAACAGGAGCTAAAGGGCTCAGTTTCCAGCACCCATGTCTAGTGGCTCACAACGCCCGTAACTCCAGCTCCAGGAGCTCTGATGCCATCTTTTGACCTCTTCAATGCATGTGCTCATACACACATGCGAGAGCGTGGGTGTGCCACACACACACACACAGTACTGAGGGTTGAGCCCCAGGCCTCACACATACTAG
>NC_034592.1:147886131-147894262 GCF_900095145.1 Mus pahari
GCCAGGCTTTGTGCACCCGAAACCCCAGCACTGGGGAGGTAGAGACAGAGGGGTCCCTGGGCTCTCTGCTCAGCCTGTCTAGCTCGAGTTCCAGGCCAGGGAGAGACACTGTCTAAAAAGATTTAAAAAAATAAAAATGGACAGCACCTGAGATTCTTCTCATCCCACCCATGTGCATCCCGAGTACCCACGCGTGCACACACACACACACACTCACACACACACTTCACAGTGGGCAGTCTGAGTTTTAAGGACTGTCCTTTTTATGTTATTGGCTTCTCTATTTCAGTTTATTTAGGTCTTCACACTCTTACTTCTCTCTATATGGGGTTGACTATAAAAATTCTTGAACAATGTGGTTACAACAATTAAATTTTTGAGTTTTTTTTTTTTTGTTTTTTATTTCACAAATGCTTCTGGACTGTCTATGGTCTCTTCTTTGGTTTCTGTTTTTGTTTTTGTTTTTCTTCTATAAGGCAATCTTATGACTCTAATCAGACGGAGTCTGACTTCTTCATGTGGGCTCTGCTTTTTAGTGATTCATTAGTTAGTTGGTAGTGTGAGATAGCTTTGGTGTGTAACCTAGTCTTACACATGGGGTTAAAAAACAACAGTCTTTGGGAGGGGCTGGAGAAATGCTCAGTGGTTAAGAGCACTGGCTGCTCTTCCAGAGGACCCAGGTTCAATTCCCAGCACCCACATGGCAGCTTAAAACTGTCTATGACCCCAGTTTCAGGGAATCTGACACCCTCATACAGATATACATGCAACCAACATACCAATGCACATAAAAATAAAAATAAATCTTTTTTTAAAAGTCTTTGGGGCTAGAGAGATGACTCAGTAGTTAAGAGCACTGACTGTTCTTCCAGAGGTCCTGAGTTCAATTCCCAGCAACTGCATGGTGGCTCACAACCATCTGTAATGGGATCAATGCCCTCTTCTGGTGTGTCTGAAGCTACAGTGTACTTACATAGATAAAATAAATAAATAAATCTAAAAAAAAAAAAAAGTCTTTGGGGTAACCAAATCCAAATCTTTCCTGGAGCTCATGATTCCCCTGCCTTAGCCTTCCCAGGTGTGATGTATTGTGACTGACCTATTGTCCTTTATTTTCATACACATTTCTTTTTCTTTAAATTATTTATCATCATCATCATCATTATTATTGCGTGTATGTGTGTGTTTCTGTGTGTGAGTGTGTGTGTTTCTCTCTGTGTGTATGTGTTTCTCTGTGTTTGTGTGTTTCTCTGTGTGTGTGTGTTTGTGTGTTTCTCTGTGTGTGTGTGTTTGTTTCTCTTTGTGTGTATGTTTGTGTGTGTGTGTTTATGTGTGTGTATGTTTCTTTGTGTGTGTTTGTGTGTGTGTGCTTCTGTGTGTGTGTGTGTGTTTCTCTCTGTGTGTGTTTGTGTGTGTGTGCTTCTCTCTGTGTGTATGTATGTGTGCTTCTGTGTGTGTGTGTGTGCGTCTCTGTGTGTGTGCTTCTGTGTGTGTGTGTTTCTCTGTGTGTGTGTGTTTGTGTGTGTGTGTTTCTGTGTGTGTGTGTGTTTCTCTCTGTGTTTGTATGTGTTTCTCTGTGTGTGTGTGCTTCTCTGTGTGTGTGTTTGTGTGTGTGTGCTTCTGTGTGTGTTTCTGTGTGTGTTTGTGTGTGTTTGTGTGTGTGTGTGTGCTTCTCTGTGTGTTTGTGTGTGTGTGTTTGTGTGTGTGTTTCTGTGTGTGTGTGTGCTTCTGTGTGTGTGTGTGTGTTTCTGTGTGTGTGTGTGCTTCTCTGTGTGTGTGTGTGTTGGTGCATGCGTGTAGGTCAGTGCACACAACTTGTAGGATTCTGTTCCCCTCTCCACCCCCTTGGTTCCAAGGATCTCGGTCGGGCTTGCATGGCCAGCCTTGGTGGCAAGTGCATCTTTTAATCGTAATTTGTTTTTCTGACCCATGGCAGGTAAGAATTAACCTTTCTCACTGAGCACCGCTTGCTCAGTACTATGTAGATGAATCCATGTTTTTTTCCTACAGAGGAGAACACATTTGTATAAGATTTCTTTGTGCCTGGACTCCTGACCTGCTGCGTTGGTCTGGTCGGTCTTTCTGCCAACGCTTTCTCTTCTTATTAGCATGGCTCAGCTGACAGCATGGATGCCTGGCAAGGACCTGATACTCATCTTCAAGATGTTCTGTGCAGTCCGCTCCCTCTTCAGAGAAACAATAAAGTCAATTTGTCACAGATGGCACAGCTGGCAAAGGCGCCTGCCACCAGGCCTTACAGACAGGGTTCAGTTCCTGGGACCCACATGCTGCGGGATAGAACTGGCTCCTGTAGGCTGTTCCCTGACCTCAGACTGAGTGTCTCTAGGAGAAGCAGGCAAACCAATAAAAACAAAACCAAGAATGCCTCTTGGCCCTTCCTCTGCCCTACCTGACCGACCCCCAACTCCTTTGGTGGAAGGGCAGAAGGTAATGGTCTGGGACAGCATCCAGGTGCCCGAGAGGGAGGAGGGGCCTGCCAGAAGCAGGGGGAGGAGCCCAACCTGGCCTCGGAAGCTGCGGGTCCAGCTGGAATGGCGGTGTCTGAGTCTGGTGAAGCCCAGCCCGGAGCAGGCACCTGCCTCCTTTCAGCTTGCTGAAGGATGAGAGCTCTTGGCCATGTGCCAGGTTCAAGCAGAGAGAGCAAGCACAGCTCGTGTGTAACAGGGAACTGGGCAGCAAGGAGACCGGGCTCAGTTGTTGGCAAGGGATTAGGCGCCCCTGTCTTTACTGCTGTAAATATGTAAGGAGAGGATTGGTGCTGGGGCAAGTGGTATAAGCCAGGAAGGCTCCAGGGGCATGCCCAGCATACCGTTGCAGAGCCTCCTGCCCAGAAGGCCCCTAAACACGGCCTGTGACTGCCAGCTCGCAACCCTTGGCATTTTTGTCTCGGAGTTTGCGTTTCACGAGCCCGACCTGATGGGAGAATGGAGCATGAGTAAGATGTGGAGCCACAGCTCAGGAGTGGTCCCATGTCTCACCTCCCCGGGATGGAGCCTCAGCCTCGGCACCAGTGCCAGGCTCACAGAGAGCCTGCCTGGCTTTACTGACCCATCCCCATCCAGCAGTCATTTCCCCGTACCCTCTGCCCAAGGTTCACCTAACAGGCTCCTGTGTACCTGACCCAGGTACCAGGTGCATAGGGTGGTGCATGCACCCTGCCCTTTCAACCATGCCAGGCTTTGACAGGTCGGCTTGAGGGAAGAAGACTTTTGGCTTCACTTCCTTGCTTGGCATGGGCACCATTAACAACAGTGGTAAAAGAGAGAACAGAGAGTAGGTGGGCCACACTCCCCTGAGCCACAAGCTGGGGCCCTGGGTACCTCTGAGATTCTGTACCACCATGTGAGCTTTCCATCCATGACCCTACATAGCAAGGGGAGAGCCCATAACAAGTGCAGAGAGAGGCGAGGAGGGTACTCTCCATTCTATCTGTGCAACAAGAACCCTAAGTTCCTGTTTCATACTAGGCTCTTAAACTACCCAGACATCCCTGGAAGAAACCCGTGGTTTTTAATATAGATGGACGGATACACAGGTAGATGGACAGACAGATGGACGGATGGACAGATGGACATATGTATGAATAGATACACTGATACATAGATGGTTAGAGGATAGTTGGGTGGATAAATGGATTAACACACACAAACACACATGGATCAATAACTGGTTGGATGATGGATGGATAGACACACAGAAACATAGATGGATACATGGATGAACAGGTGGATGGGTAGATGAATGTGTAGACCCACAGATGGATTCATGGAAGATGGATGGAAGAAGGAATGAATAGGTGAATAGACACGTGAATGGGTGAAATAGTCAACAATTGGATAGACACAGAGATATACAGATGAATAGGTGAATGGATAAATATATGGATGGACAGACAGACAAATAGATGATAGATGGATGAGTGGATACTGGCGTGTGTGCACATGTCTGTGTGTCTTGTGTGTATAGGTCTGTCTATCCAGAGGACAAGAAGGCAGAGATATCAGAGTCACCCCGAACTCCCTTAGGTGCAGACCTTGGCTTCTAAAACCATTTTCCTTTGAAAGGAGCAGAGCAGCGGCTTTTAGTTGCAGGACGGCGGCAAGGAGGAGGAAGAACAGCGTGTCAGAGACCATCCAAGAGGAAGGAAGTGCTCAGAGGATGACAGGGCTGTGCCAAGGGGACACAGAAGCCAGCGTGAAGATGTTCTCAAGCCACACAGGACAACAAGTCAGACATCAGAAAATAACATGGTGGAGCTGGGGAGATGGCTCAACGGTTAAGCACACTGGATGCTCTTGTACCAAGTCCTGGGTTTAATTACCAGAAGTCACATCAGGCCTCTCACAGGCCTCTGACGAGCTGGACTTGTTAGTTCAGCTCCAGGGGATCTAATGCCATCTTCTGGCCTCTACGGGCCCTGCACACACATGACACACACGTAGATCAAGTAGGCACACACACACACACACACACACGCACACGCACACGCACACGCACACAGACACAAATTCAATAAAGCTTTAAAAACGAGTGTCCTAAGGGTTTCTAGCCATCAGCTAAAAGTATCAATGGGGTTGTTAACTGGAACTAGCTGGAGAGATGGAGGCCCACCTCGCCTCAAAGCCTCGGCGTACGGAAGCCTTATTAACTATGAAGGCAAGGGGGTAACTTGATCACGGGGAAGCCTGGCAGACACCACCTTCAATTAGGATCAGAGTTAATGTCACTCTAAAGGGGACAAATTAGAAACACATGTCAGAGGAGCACACCACAGACTCTGTGGTGTTCTTACCAAAGATCCTGGCCTTAACCCAATCCTGAGAGAATGTCAGGTCATCTAAACAGGGACACTCCACAGACCCGGGTCCCCTAAGAATCTCAGCGACACACTGGCGTGTGCAACGTTATACATGCCCATGTTACACATGCATTTTTCTTTTTAAATAAATGTTTCATATATAAATGTTTTCTCGTTAGACACGATGGCTCACACCTGTAACCTCTCAGCTCTCAGTGGGGGCAGGATTGCTACAAGTTCCAGGTTAGCCTGGGCTACCGAGTGAGCTATTGTTTAAAAAAGAAAAAACAACAACAACAACAACAAAAACGTAATTCGGCTGGAGAGATGGCTCAGCCAGTAAAAGTGCTTGTCACCAAGCTCGATGACCCGCGTCCCAGCAAGCTCGATGACCCGAGTTCGTCCCTGGGACCAGCATGGTAGTAGGAAGACAACCAAGGCCAATTTCTAAAAGTTATTCTTTGACTTCCATAGGTGTGTGTTTGTGAGTTGGCATGCACTCACATACATATATGTACGCACTCACACACACGCGTGTGCGCACGTAGACACTCAAGTACACACAAAGTAAATATAAGAAAATAATTTGCTAAAAATATAAAGTTTTCTTCTAAAACTGCAAGCTTTTTCAGATCCTTTAGCACAGTTCTTCCAGACATTTCTGTGAATATGTATGTGTTCATGTGTGCATCCGTCACTCACTGTCACTCATACCATTCACTAAATTCTATAGGTTGCCCCTCCCCCACCCCCGCCTCAGCACGTAAGTTTCCTTAGCACTCTAACACGTGGGGTTTGGGTCGTCTGGTCACATCCCTTGGACGGCCATTTGTTTTGTTTCTTGTTTATACTACAACAGTGAATTCCCGCCCGTGCTCCCTGGAGATGCTCTGAGTGCTCCCCCTCTGGATCTGGGAAACAGACATGGTGGCTTGTGTCTCCCCTGTTTTACTCAGAGTACTAGAGATGGAACCCAGGACCTTGTACATGACAGGCAAACTCTGCTGCCGAGTCACAACCCCATCTGGGCATTACATTTTTGAGAAAGTATTTTCTAATTTCCTGGCTAGTGGCGTCACCAACTTTAAGCTTGCAAGTGCTCCTGGCATATCATGATAGAATTCACAATGCTCAAGTCTCAATATCCTGACAACTTAACGGTTAGCGAGGCTGAGAGGAGCAGCTCCGTTCAGTCTCCTTTTTCCTTTAGTGATAGGCTACTTGGCACTAGGTACTTAGTCTTTCCCCCAGTTTGGTACAACTGAGCATGGCTGTTATTAAGTCCCAGCCAAGAGGATTTTAGCAGAGATGGCATGTTCAACTTTGACGTAATTGCTTTAAGTAAAGGATGTCCCACAGTTCCTTTTCCTCCTTCTGGTTTGATGAGAGATGTGGTGACTGGCGTTACAGCAGCCATTGTAGACTACACAGGAGAAAACCAAGGGAGCCAGGACACAGATGGTTGTGAGGTCTCAAAACAGCCATCAATTGCTTCTTCAGACTTTGGTGTGAGGGGGGGAAAAAAGTGTTACTGGGAAAGCCAGTTTTCTTAAGTGTCACACTGTCATAGCAGCCGAACTGAGACATTAAGTGGCAAGGATAGTCACTGAGTGTTGAGAGACAAGGTTAAGAAGAGGCAATAGCCGGGAAGATGACACTCCACTAGGAGGAGCACGGGAATGGTGGGGCTCAGCAGCTTTTTTCTCTGTCTTACAGATGGAGAAAGTGCTATGCTAGGGTCACCGTTTCCCTGTTGGAGAGTGTGGTGGCTGACCTTGCTTGCTAACACCCCTAGGAAGAGGGAAGCTCAGCTGGAAAACTGTCTCCATCAGGTTGGCTTCTGGTCATGTCTATGGAACATTTTCTTGATTGCTAATTAATGTGAAAGGGCCTAGTACACTGTGGGCAGCACCATCCCTAGGCACTAGGGCCTGGGTGGTCTATGAAACAAGACAGAGGAAGCTAGTCTGTGAAGACAGATGCTCCTCCATGGTCTTTGCCTCCATTCCTGCCTCCAGGTTCCTGCTTGAGTTCTTGCCTTGGCTTCCCTGGAAAACTGACCATGACCTTCAAGCCAAATAAACCCTTTCCTCCCCAAGTTGCTTTCGGCCAGTGTTTTATCACAACAATCGAAAACAAACCCGGGAAGAGGGGTGGGCAGAAGCTGCTGTCCTGCTAAAGGAACTGAAGGGAAGGGCCTTCAAAGCCAACCAAGATTTTGGTCAGGGTCTCTCCTCTGTTCTTGAAGTATTTGTTGAGATTTCTCCATTTGAAAAATTAAGTGACTCAATACTTTAGATTTGTCCCTAAGCCTATGTACCATTGGTGTAAGAAGAATCTCCTCTGTGTGTGGCACATTCCTCCATGACAGCTGCCTGGGAAGGGGGCAGGAGGGATGGGGCTTCCACCATTAGTTCTAGTTCCTGCTGTCCCATCTGCCTGTGAGTGGTGAGCCATCCACAATCTGTTTTTCCCACTGAGATTTTTAAAGCTTCGATTTAAAATCTACTGTTCTACTGACACAGATAACGCAGTGAGCTACAACCACCATGAGAGCCAGTGGCAGGCTGTGGAAATGGCTCTCAGTGATGCGTGTAAGTGTGAGGACTGAATTCAGTTCCCCGCACTTATCTAATAGCATGTGCGTGCTGGGAACATATGCGTGCTGTGAACATATGCGTGCTGTGCACATGTGCATGGCCATGTGCATGTGCAAAGGCCAGGGGTGGACATGAGATCTTTCCCTCTCTCGCCCTCTGCTTTATCCCCTAGACCGTCTTTTACTGAACCTAGAGACACGTTGGCTGCCAGCAAGCCTTCGGGATCTTCCTATCTCTACCCTCCACAGTCTTGTGTCCAGGCTCACTCTGACATGCCTGTCTTTTTGAATGGGTGCCCTCCAGTGTGTGCAGCAAATGCTCTTACTCACTGAGCCATCACCCCAGCCCTTGGTTCAAAATGTTGGGAGATGTATGTTCCTACGCTGGAGCCTTGGAAGTGCCAGTGTAGGCATTAGGAGTCCCTTTTCTGGTCTTTCTGTCTGTCCATATGTGTCTGTCTGTCCTTCCATAGCCTTTCAGTTTTTCAGTCTCAACTTTTGAAAAACAAATAGGTTAAGTTTTGGCTTTTTCTTGAATGGTTTATATTTTCGTTCTCTCTCTCTCTCTCTCTCTCTCTCTCTCTCTCTCTCTCTCTCTCTCTCTCTCTCTCTGTCTCTATGTTCTAATAATCTCTCTACCCTAAGGTCGCACAGATTTTTCTTCAGATTTTTCCCCAGATGTGGCTTAGTTTTTAAATATCTATGTAAGTCTG
>NC_034592.1:147894957-147911490 GCF_900095145.1 Mus pahari
AGAGAGAGAGAGAGAGAGAGAGAGAGAGAGAGAGAGAGAGAGAGAGAGAGAGAGAGACTGCCCCGGTCTGATGGAGAGAAAGAGCCTGCAAGAAAACTCTCAATGCAATCAACTTATAGAAGAAAGGTTCACTGTAGCTCATGGTTCTGGACTGATTAAATTTGGGGCCACTGGAGAACATGTCAGAACAGGAGTGAAGCTAACTGCTAACCTCTTTATCCAGGAAACAGAGAGAGACAGGAAGAGGAAGATCTGGGGGTCCCACAAGCCCCTTTGAGGGTGGCCCCTATAATAACCTAAAGACTTGTCAGGCCCCATCTCCTAAAGGCCACAAAATTCCAGTAATTCACTAATTTACCATAGTTTCAAATGGAAAAATTATAATACATATTGTGTTGGTCCAACTCCCAAACTATTTCCTAAACTAGAACTGACACATTAAATGCTGCCTCAGTCCGTTGTTCTGTTATCACAAAATACCAGAGACTGGGTATTTTACGAAGAGGAGAAACTTACCCCTTAGTGTTTAGAGGCTGAGGGGTTCAAGATCAAGGTGCTGGAAGGTTCAAAGTCTGGGCTGCTCTCTGCCCCCCAGATGGCACTTCACTGTTGCATCCTACGGCGTCTTCATGGAGCAAAAGGCAGAAGACAAGAAAACTTATTTACAAATGCCTTAGGCCAGTGGTTCTCAACTTTCTTAATGCTGTGACCCTTTAATACAGTTCCTTATGTTGTAGTAACCCCCTAACCATAAAATTATTTTCATTTCTACTTCATAACTATAATTTTGCTACTGTTAAGAATTGCAATATAAATAATCTGCTAGGCAGGATATTTGATATTTGACCCCTGTGAAAAGGCCAGTCGACCCCCAAGGGGTTGAGAACCCTCACCTCAGATCTTAGTTCTACTCACTAGGGAGGAACCTTGTGGATTAACCACCCTTTAAAGTGCCCTTAATACCAACACAATGGCCATTTGGTTTCAGCATCTGAGTTTTGGAGGACATAGTCAAACCCTTGCAAGTGTCCCTCAGTAAAGATCAGACTGAACATGTGAACATGGTGCAATCATTAATTAGTTAAGTAACACAACTAGCAGCTTTCTGGTTAGTGAATGGCTACTGAAGTTGTCAACAAACCGTCCTTTGCACATGATGACCCAGTCTCATGGTCATCTTGCCATGAGTGTGTCCAAACATGGCCTGGCGTTCTCTCGCTGGTAGTAAATAATACGGGTAGATAAGTGTCAATTCATGCGCTCACTGCAAGAAGCTGCTCCTTGTGCGGCTGGGTGTGTGTTAGAAGCAGAGATGCTCTGTTGGCTGCTAACTGGAGGGTTGCCGGAATGAAACGCCCCTGTTCGTGGGAGCCACAGCGCCTTCCCGGTTTGTTGCTGGGTAGACCCAGGCTGGTTCGATCCCGAGGGTCCAGGGATTTTTCTTTCTCTGTCTCCTACCTCACACAGGACCGCTGGAATTACAGATGTGTGCTCCTGTGTCTGGCTGTATGTGGGTTCTGGCCATTCAAACTCAGGTCGCCCCACTGCCCGGTAGGCCAGCATTTCCCCAGGCGTCTTTTTTCCCTCTTGGTAAGGGAATATTTTTGTGTCCCAGATGTGTGTAACAAGCCCCCTGGACTGGTGCTGCAGCATGTTTCCACATCTGTGGGGACCTCTGGTTACCTTCCTAGAGGAGTATCAGCCAAAGGCCTGATTGGCCAAGCCGCTCGGTTTGTGACTGTCTTCCACACCGTGAGCCGCTCTGAAATGGCTAGTTTTGATGTTTGACTCCGCGGAGCTTTTGGGGTGTGGGGGCTCCTTCATGGTCCTTCACAATTCCCACAGAGGGAGGAATGACGCAGGAGCCGGGATCTCAGTTCCTTTTCTTCTACCACAGAGTGGCTTTGCGCATGCGCTTTTCAATCGGAGCGACGCCGATGTAACTGATCACATTTTCCAGTTTGCATTGGCAGCCAGGAAGCTCAAGGCTAATTCTCAGTTCACTGCTGACAAGCACCCAACCCTCCCCGTGCACTTTCTGTGTGCAAACCTCACCCCTGACTTCCTTTCCTTCCCCGCGTTTCGTTGTTACCTCTTTTTCTTTCAGCTATCGTTATTCCGCTACTGCTGCCTCAGATTCTTTCTGAAAAGAACGAAAGTCTGTGAGAACATTAAAAAAATGGAGGGCTTTCTTCCCAGCAGACATCTTGTGGGTGGGAAAGGAATGTGTGTGGAAATGGGAAAGGTTCTGCATTGAAAGTACTCGTGTGTGTGGTATGATGTGCATGTGTATAGGATATAAAGTGTGTGTGTGTGTGTGTGTGTGTGTGTGTGTAGAATGCATGATATAGGATATGGATTACATATATGTATGTAGGGTGCACATGTATGTAAGATACAGTGTGCCCACGGTTTTCACAGTCCATCTGGTCTCCCGTTAGCATTGACTGGGAAGGTGCTGGACCACTATTCCAAGGCAGATATGCAAGGCAAGGCATCCTAAGAGTCTGACTTACGGTCTAGCACTTTCAGATTAAAACTCCAGGCCAAGGGCTGGGGGATGGCTTCCAATCAGAGCTTCTTAAAGACTGGGAGTCCCTCTCTGTTGATTGTAGAAATGACCCAGGGGCTTTTGAAAGTGCTAGTTCCCAGTCCTGTCCCCAGAGAGGCTGGGTTAATTGGTGTGGGGTGGAGATTTAAAAGGTCCCCTGGAGACACTAATGGGTACCAGCCCTGAGACTGCTACCCTGAGAGAAAGAGAAATGAAGCTAATAAACACCTGCTTCCAACCCACACCTCCGAGGCCTCAGGCTGGTGAAGCTTCAGGGAGATAACAGGTCATTCTGGTGCGGGATACGCTAACTTACACTGAGTTGTTGTATGTCCAAGACTCCCTCACACAGTCCACAGAGAAAGGAACATTTCATATCCTGATTCTCTGTGTGTGTGTACTTTGTTCATATGTCTGCATATATGTCTATATGCATATAGTATCTGTGCATATGTATCTAGCATATGTGTACTCAGTAAATATGTATATATAACATGTGTGTAAGAGCATATGGTGTATGTATATATACATACATTGTGTATGGCTGTATGTATATGTGTGTGTACATAGTATATGTATGGTATATGTGTGCATGTATGTATATTTATATATAGTATGTGTTATGTAGCATACATATGTATACAGTATATGTATATATATGGTATATGTGTTCATGTGTATCAATATGTATATGTAGTATATATATGTATATGTTTGTATTGTGTAAATATAAGTGTACATGTGTATAGTGTATGATTTGTACATGGTATATGGTGGATATTTATATGTACTTTTGCATATAGCATGTACTTTTGCATACAGCATATGTATGCGTCTACATATGCAGGTGATTGGTAAAGTGAAGTAACATTTGCATAGAGTTTTGGGCATCCCCTCGTGCACTCTGAACTCTAGATTATTTGGGCACCTAATGTGATGAGAGGAGCTGGAAATCGTTGCTGTGCCGTATTTCTTGGGGAATAATGACAAGAAAAACACGTCTGAGCTTGAGGCTGGGGACATACAACTGCCTGCTGTGTCTCAGGTGTTCCGTCCTTGCACCACAAGTCGAAATGTGTGTTCATGATCAGTACAGATGAAATCCCTTTTCTCCGTATGCTTTTAATCTGGGATTGGTTAAATCTGAGAGTGTGAGACCTGCATTCAACCTGCCGATTCATGTGACACTCCCTATTCCAGTTTATCCTCACCTAGGTGTGTGTGTGTATGTATGTGTGTGTGTGCACATGTGCATATGTGTGGCAGACATTCAATCACTCTTTACCTTATTTTTAAAGAGAGAGGGACATCTCCCACTGAACCTAGAGTGCATTGATTCTGCTAGGCTGCCTGGCCAGTGAGCCCCAGGAATCCCCCTGTCTCTGTGTCCCCAGCTCTAGAATTACACATGTGAGCTGCCCATGGTGCCCAGCTATTTACATGGACACTGAGGATCCAAACTCGGGTCCTAATGCTGACACTTCACCAGCTGAGCCCTTGTCCCAGCCATTCACTTTGGGTTTTTAAAACAAAAACCTTTAAAACAAAACACTTTTGGTTTTGGTTTTGGTTTTGGTTTGTTTGTTTATAAGAAAAAAAGGGAGGTTCATGGGCCAAGTCAAAGCCCTGTTAGGGAATACTGAGACTCTCAAGCGAGTACACCATTGTGTTTTCTGAGATGACCCCATGGGGTGGATAATATGTGGAACATGGCTGGGGGCAGCCACAGCCTTGGTGGGAAGTGCCTCGGTGGTGTGAGCTCCGAGCATTCACACAGTAATAAGACATAATTATTAATAATACAATAATACAAGAGTCTCGCCTCTGAGCTCTGGATGAGAAAATCAAATCCAAGAGCAGATGTCCACTCTGCTTCTAAAAGGCAAAAGAGTCATTGTGATGCGGAGAGATGCCTGGATCCTCCTCACTGGATGGGGACAGCCATGCCAATGGTAGATACTTCCTCTGGTATGGTGTCTGTGGTGGGAAGGAGACAGACAAGACGGGAGACAGAGCCAGCGATGCCAGGGCCCGACCCATCTACAGTTGGGGGCCCTTTTAAAGAACCACCATAAAATAGACATACAGGTGAGTATCTCTCTAAATCAAGGAAAGGGTTCACAACTGGTTCTGATTTGATTTGATTTTTGTGTATGAGCATCCTGCTTGTACATATATCTGTGTACCATGTGCAGGCCTGGTTAGGATAGCTATTAGCTGCCATGTGAGTTCTGGGAACTTAACCAGGGTCTTAACAGGACCCTTAACTGTCGAGTTATCCCTCCAGTCCCTAGTTTTTATTTTTATTGTCTGTATGTGTATGGGGGAAGTTGTGCATGTGAGTGCAGTGCTTACAGAGGCCAGCAGAGGGCATCAGATCCTCTAGAGTCTGAGCTTCTGGAACAAGGAAGTCAGAGTTCAGAGTCACCTAATCTATACTGAGCACAGCTAGAGGCCAAAAGAAGCTGGTGTTTGTAAACTTGGAATAGATTTTTCACCACTGGGGTCCAGCTGAAGCCCATTTCTAGTTTCCCATCAGGGACTCATAAGGGGCCCAGAGACTGACTGGTTTGGCTGATAAGAGACCCCAAACCTGACTTGGAGACACCTGAAGTCCCAGTACCTGAGCATCAGCAGTAACTGAAGCCAGTTGAGCCCCCATAGGGAGGCACTGGGACTGGGGAATGGCATAGTCATTAAAGCACCGTGCTAGCAGAAGGACTTGAGTTCAGATCCCCAGTAGCTACATAAAATGTTAGGTGTGGCAGCAGGTGCCTAAAATGCAGCGCCTAAAAGGCAGAGGCAGGAGGATCCCTGGAGCGAGCTTGCTGGCCAGCCCCTTCAACTGAATCCTGAATCGAAAACCTCCATCTTCAAAAAGAAACCTTGCGTTGGGGGGCGGGGGGGAGTTATGACAAAAACAGTAATGCTGACCTCTGGCCTAATACACACACACTCACCCTCACACTCACTCTTCCCTGTAATTGAGGTGACACCTCCACAGAGACATCTTCCTGGACTGCTCTGCTGCCCCGCCACCCACAAGCCCCTCTTTCGCGCTCCTCGGTATTTACAACTTTCTCCAGCTGCCTTTTCCCTGGACTCTTTGTTCGTGTTTCCCACTCTCAACGTGGATGCAAAGTTCCAGGACGACAGAAAATGAGTTGGTCTTGTTGTAGTGGAGCAGTTGACCCGACACGGACAGTCGAGTGGACGGACTGATGAATGAATGGATGGATGGATGGATAGATAGATGATGGGTGGGTGGATGATGGACGGATGAATGCAAGTGTGCGGTCCCAGTCTGCACTGCTGACTCTCTGGGGCCGCGCCTGGCCGCGGTGAGGACGCTGCGGGGCCGGGAGGCGGCGTGGGCGTCGCCGCAGGGAGGAGGCCGGCGCGTCCCTCCTCCGGGAGCGCAGCGGCAGCAGCGAGAGCAGCGCGCACTGCAGGGCCGAGTCCCCGCCCGGAGCCAGCGCCGCGCCCCGCGGCCCCCACGCACGGCGCGGCCCGGCGGGGGCGCAGGAAACCCGCGGCCGGGACAGGGGGCCGGTCTCCGGCACAGGAGGCTGCTGCAGCCCTGCGACATTCGCTCCGCGTGCCATCCCCCAGCCCGGCCCGCTCGGGACGCCTCTGCACTGTGCGGGTGAGTACCGCGCTCGGGGACACGGGGTGGGATCGCGTCTCCCGGGAACCCCGTAAACAGTGAAGGAGCGGAGACTCGGCCGAGGACAACAGATCCAGTCTCGAGATCCCTTTGGGTCTCAAGGCCTCAGTTTCCCCTCGTGTTCCAGGTGAGGGGGTGCGGGGCGCAGTGACTGAAGTTAGCAACTCCAGTGCGCCGGACAAGTGCAGGACGCGGCCGGGTCTCTGCGTTTGGTTCGTTGTCTGGCCTCGCAGGAGACTTGTGCTGAATCTCAGATTCTACCCAAAAGGATCCCAGAGACAAGCTGATGCCCGAGGCTGGGGTGGTGGGTGGCCGAGGAACGCGGCATCCCGCTGGAACTTGGGGCCCGTGACCCAGCCTCCCCCACGTCGATTTTCTTTTGGAAAGTCTTTACTATCCTGTAGCCTACATTGGTCCAGCTCAGGGCGCTCAAGCTGGAGCTGAAACTTAACACAACTTTCCATCAGGACGCTTAGACTGGGTTTCGTAGTAAGGGGAGAGCGCGCAGACAGGAGTTACTTTAGCCAGGCAGCTGTGGACTGGCCCTAGCTTCAGTGCATTTCAAATAGCTCTCAAGCTCATGGAGTTTTAGAGAGAGGCGCCCCATCGCTAAAGCCTCAAAGCTCTGCAGTTGAATGTGAGATTTTCTTGCAAGGCTCATAGGGCCCCCAAACCATCCCAGGGCTCAGACTTGACAGCCCTCTCTCCTTGCCTGCGGAAAAAGCAAGGCAGAAACGCTATAGCCTATCCAACCTCCCTCTTCCCGCCACCGTCCGAAATGCTACATAACTTTTAACGACTTTAAGTATATAATATATAACGCGATATTATATATAAATATGTCGTGCGAGGTACAGAAGTCACTCCTGGTGGGAAGGTTTAACGAAGTGAGAGAAAATACTAGGATTTACAAACACCGGGGAAGCATTTGAATTATGTCTGAGTCGGGAGCTCCCGCCCCAAGGAAACTATAACTGGGGACAGTGGGTGTATTTGAAGCCGATTCTATTAATTCCACAAGCCCTTGATGCTAGGATGAAAGAATTTCCTATGACCAGAGCATGGGTCAGCTTAAAAGAGACACCAGCCCTCAGAGGTGTGTTAGACCCCAACATTCACAGTTGCCTGTGGGGACCAAGGCTGGGTCTTTTCAAAACAATCCTTGTCAAGGACCATTGTGCAGTTTTACCCAAGAAATGCCCCCCTTCCTGCTTCTCTGCAGCATCTGTAAGGCCCCCAAGCCTAATATGTCCCTGTCTTTAGACATCTTCAAACTGGGGAAAGTTAATGGGCTATTTATGTAAGAAATGATAATGTTTGGAATCTTGTTTGTGACTGAGCATAATAATGAGCTTGGATTTGAAACTTGAATATTTGCAATTGTAGAAAAAAAAAAACAACGTATGAATAGATCTGAGAGAACCTGAAGTGGTATGAGTGTGTGTATGAGGGTGTGTGTGAGTGTGTCTGTGTGTCTGCATGTGTTAAACTAGTTTTTAGGTCCCTATGCCCCTTTGTATCTTAGTTCACAACTCGATAAACTGTTTTATCTTCAAAGAATGATATTTTCTTCCTGTGTCTTTGAGCGCTTGTGTAACGCTGCACTCAAGTATATAAAAATAACCCAGAAACATATATTATTTTCCTAGTATCAGATAACTAAAAATGTGAAGTAAAAATTAAAAGATATGTGCCCTGATTGTTTTTTATGTTATTTTTAAAAGTGCTGTTTTTAAACGACCTAAATTCTAGCATCTTTTCGTGCCTTTGTGTTGGGTTAAACGCATCATAAAGAAACATGATTTGCTGACCTGTAACAGGGTTAGCATTTGGGACGGGGGACCACCCATAGTACTGTGCTTCCAAAATGCCGAAGCCTGCTGCTTTAAATCGCGTGTAAGAGATTTCGAGTCTTGTTCCAGATGGATAAATTGATAAAATGCTAGCTGCTGTCGGGAGAGAGTGGAAAAGCCCACAGTAAAACGGGTCTGCGGCGTAGCCCGCCACTTTCAGAATTGGGTTGAACACGCCGTGGAGATTCTGGCAGTTTGAAAAACCATATACACAGTCCAGGCACGTCCACTTAAGATGTTTCCCCCACAACAAGATGACTCCATCCCCACAAAGAAGAAAAACCATTTCCTTATTTTTTTTTTTTCAGCTATTTTCCCAAAGATAATTTGTGGCGGGAGTAGACCAGGACTAAGCAGCCAACCGTCCAACTGTCACCAGCGCAAGCTGAGCTCAGGGCTAGAACTCTTTCTCTGTCCCCACCACCATCACCAGATGTGTGTTGGGTGTCCTCAGCTGCGATGCCCCTTTGGAAGCTCATTAAGCCAGCAATAAACTTGTCGAATGGCGAAAGCGCAGGCTCTCATTGAGAGCGAGTGGGGTTTCAGGGTGACCCACAACAGATGCCTTTCTGGGCAGGGAGACAGGCAATGGCTGTCAGAAAAGGAAGGGAGGAGAGAGGTCTTGCTCAGCCGGGTCAGCTGCTGAAGCCCCTGCATCTAAGCCGATGGTGGGAGCTGGAGTTGTAGCAGGGCTGGTCGTTGCTGGGCAGGCCTCCTGCCCATAAAGGATGCTCAGTCTAGCTTTCAGGCAGTGTCCAAAGCGCTGAGGAGTGTGTGTGTGTGTGTGTGTGTGTGTGTGTGTGTGTGTGTGTGTGTGTTATGTGTTGCTTCCTGTCAAATGGCCAGGGATACATTTACCTGATTCTCACCTGGGCACCAGATACAAAGGGAGACAGAAATGCCTTAAGGGAGAGAATTCCCTTCCCCGAGGCTTCTGAAGGGGGAGGATTGCTTAGCTTTGTGGGGCTCAGATCTTGAGGTTTCAGGCAGAGGGGGCTGAGAGTCACTCCCAGACGGCACACTTTCTGCCTGTCACCAGGACTGAGTTCTGCTGTGGGCAGGAAACATTTCTCTTGCTATTTGTTCTGAATAAAGGGTGGAAGGCGTTTGCCCAGAAGGAACCCTTTACAGAGGCTTAACCCTCAAGTTGAGAAAACATGGCTTGTTGACAGAACACACACACTCTCATTCCTCGCTCAGTCTCAACACTCTTCCTGATTCCAGACTCACGGACTCTGAGCACCCCACTTCCTCCTCTGCATCCAAGGCCACTCAAGAGTCCCAAACACCACACACACACACACACACACACACACACACACTCACGAGAGAGAGAGAGAGAGAGAGAGAGAGAGAGAGAGAGAGAGAGAGAGAGAATTAGTGGAGAATTTGCCAGTGACAGTACTGGCCTAATGGTATTTGCCTAACACCTTCTAATCCAGAGAGGGTAAACCCTCCATTAGGGACCAATGCTTGAAATGACAACTGGTGGCTACAGATCGGCTTGGTCACCATAATTGACCCGCAGGAGCAACTTCTCTGTAGCTGTAATTCAGGGCTAGGAAAGTACCTGCCTGGTGTACCTAGAGCTGAAGGAAGCTGTGTGTGTGTGTGTGTGTGTGTGTGTGTGTGTGTGTGTGTGTGTGTGTGTNTGTGTGTGTGTGTGTGTGTGTATGTATGTGTGTGTATGTGTGTGTGAGTATATGTGTGTGTATGTGTGTGTGAGTATATGTGTGTGCGTAAGTATGTGTGTGTGTATGTGTGTGTGAGAATGTATGTGTGTTCACCTTTTTCTTCTCACTTTCACGGAAGTGACATTAATAGCATTTTTCTCATTTATAGACCACACTTAAGACTCTCTTATATAAATACACATTGTTAAAAACAAACAAACAAACACCCAATCAGCACACATCCAGAATTTGAATGCAGAGGACAACAGTCACCTCATCTCATCCATCTTTCTGGCAGCTCTTTACTGAAGTCCTTCGAGTGTTATTAGTAAGAGCTCAGCCTTGTGAGGGAGGAAACTGAGTCACTGAGCACATAACTCACAGGCCACAGATGAAACTCAAGCCTTCAGTTCCCCATGGGTGCCTCACCCTTGTCCTTCGAAACCCCTCTCCCCCTGCCCTTGGAGGGTGACACTCAGCTCGGATGATTCTGAACATACAGAGAACAAATTATCTTCTGAAGCTGCCATGGTTAAGTTTTTGTTTCTTCTTCTTCTTCTTCTTCTTCTTCTTCTTCTTCTTCTTCTTCTTCTTCTTCTTCTTCTTCTTCTTCTTCTTCTTCCTCTTCCTCTTCCTCCTCCTCTTCTTTTTCTTCTTCTTCCTCCTTCTCTTCATTTTCTTCTTCCTCCTCTTCCTCTTCTTCTTTTTATCCTCCTCCTCCTTTGGTTTTGGTTTGGTTTTTTGCTGTTGTTTTAAATAGATGGGAATTACACTCGGTATTTAGAAAACAAGAATAGAAACCTTGGCACTCGTGTTTAGCCATTTGGGTCTGGTTCTGTCAAGGAGAATAGCTGTTTATTTACGAGGGCTAATTTAATTTGTCCCTTTTATATTAACACTGTCTAGTTCTGTTCCTAAAATGAGTCAATAAATTTACCGGCAGAGGGAGGGAAGGCCCTAAACGTTACGGTAGGCACAGCTCGGGTCAGCTTTACCGGAAGGCACTGTATTGTATTGCTACGGGTGTGTGCTGGTCTGGAGTTCAATTATAAACATTTGGAGGACAAAGTAATTTGGAACAGGTGGTCTCGAGAGTCGGGTAACAGGAGTGGTTCGTCTTGGCCACTTAGAATGTCAAGGGATGCCATCAGTGTGGCCCGAATGTGGGGACAGGCGGGCTTGTGGTCAGTGGGGCCTGAGGGGTACGAGAACCCAAGGTCTTAGCCCACCGTCCTACTGAGAACAGGGCCACAGCTTCCTGCTCTCTGCCTTCTGGCAATTACAGTGCTCTTCCAACGCAGATGTGCCTCCGGCTTCTGGTGTTTTGATATGTGAATTTGTACTTTTGAATCTACGCTGAAGTTTAAAGCAGGAATGTCAGTGTAAGATAGCGCCAACTTAAACATCTTTTAAAATGTGTGAAGAATTTAACAGAGGTTAAGAGCTATTCTGTCATAGTGTCGTGCCTGTACCATAAAATGTGTGTGATGTCAACAGCGTCCAACTTTCCCCTTCTGTCTGGTTAGCTAGTAAAATTAATTTTTAAAAGTCTGTGGATTCTCAGACTGTGTAACTGAGACAAACATATATCTGGTTGTGTTCATTCATTCAGGGAACAGCCAGCTCTTAGGGGTTGTAATTGCAAGAGAAATGATGAAAGTCAACCCCTCCTCCATTCGAAGAATGAGGCTCTGGACTCCCACATGTGGAGGAACACTCACTACTTGAGTCCTCTAGAGTGGGGCTTCTGTCATTTCTCTGCCCATCTCCTAAGCAGCGTTTTTCAGACCTGAAATATACCAGGCGTTAGCCAGTAGACATTTTAATTTTGTAAAGAAAAATGACGATGGCAGGGACGGCTGGGTCTGTTTCCACCATTATTGTCCCTGCAACGTGAATGCTTTGGGTTTCATGGTACGGCGTGGGTTTGCCAAGAAAGAAAAATCACAGCAGGAAACTATGTGAAAACATACACACTTCTGTTTAAGAAATGGGAAAAACACGGGCAGATTCTGCATGGTAATTGCTTTAACGTGAGTTTTAAATGTCATTGTTTGGCTTAGGTCAAAAAAAAAAAAAAGTCCCTTTTAGCTGCTTCTTGGGAAGGCGCGGTTACCGTATCTCGCACCTTTAAGAGGCTTTGAGAGACAGCCACCTTCCAGGTGTAAACACTCCGTGGTTTGGGGGCTGTACAGGCCTTTAAATTTTTAAAAAGGTTACTTAGATATCGATTTTATTTTCTTGACCCAAATGAGAAAACACGGGGAATTCTCCATAGCTTTTTACAGGCTGCTAGGACCAGAAGAGAAGCCAAACCAAGTGCATTAGGTCATGGGCTCCAAGTGCATACATCAGCCACTGAAGGTCACGAAAGCAGGGCACAGCCACCGGCACTCTCTCCCGAGCCAAGTCCGAATTCCTGCCTGTTAGACGCGTTCGGTTGAATTGGACACAGAAGGGGATGGGGGGGAGGGGGTGTGCTTCTGCTCTTGACTTGATCTGTGCTCTCTGAGGAACAGCAAAGACGTCTTGTGGTAAAAGGAGACAGAGTCTGGAATGGCGGTCTTCTCTGGAACGTTTTTTCACTGTTCTAGAGAAAAAAATGGGTTCTGGGTCTGTCTGTCACCACTGATAACTCCTCCGGATGTTCAAATCTGTGAGAGTTAGAGGCTAAAGTGCCCTGGGGCCTCCAGGTCAGTTTTCTCACTTTGTGGTTGAAATATTAACAGTTTCCCATATCTTTCTTTTTTTTGTTTCTGTGATTTTTTTTTTTTTTTAATGTGGGGCACACAGTGAGAAGACAAGCCCTTGCCCTTGCCGTCCTGAGAGACACACAGAGTGTATCTGCATGACCCTGACTCTGGTACCAACCCAGGTGCTGATGGGAATTCCACAGAGGGATTAAGCCTCTTCTGAGAGACAGAAAAGGTGTTAGCCCAAAGAGGTTGTTTGCTTTTGTGGGTGTGCACTATTTACACACAGGTCGACTTTTGTTTAGGAATGTTCTAGCCCCGTTTATCTCTCCAGCAAAGGTCTGAGGACCCGCTCGGTTGGGAAGGGGTGGGCTTGGGGGGTGGGGAACGGGGGATCCTGTACTTCTGGTCTTTTTCATCACTGAGAAGGCAAGGGGGAAGTTCAGGCTGTCTGCTCTGCTGGGATGCGTGGTCTCAAGTGGCAAAACAAGTTGTGACTTGTAGCCATGTTGTCTAAGTTTTGGCCCCAGCCAGCCGTGACAAAGAATGAAGCTGAGGGGATTATTCACCTCCGGTCTGTGAAGATCCTGAGCTCACGTGTGCTCTCCTCTTACTGACGACACTGAACCCCACCCACCCCACCCTCAGAAGCTAGCACGTGGGATATGGAGGGAAGGGGGCGCTTAGGGGAAGGATGTCTGAAACTCACGGGATGTCTCCATGTTGCTCAGACATCACAAGAAAGAGACTGATACAGGGATGGAGATGCAGACCCGGGAGACAGAGGCACAGGGAGGGTAACCAGTGGTTTGATCCAGAGTGGGGTGTTTGCTGACACCCCGGGACCCTCAGGGTAACTTTTAAAACTTGCTTTGGAAAGTCTGTCTGCCTTTTTAAAAATATTTTTTCCAGTGAAACCTTTTTTTTTTTTTTTTAAGTGTTGCCAGTGCCAGAGTCACTGGCAACAGCCAATTGCCCCCTGTTTATTGAAGATGTGCTCTGTGCCAGGAGCTACACTCAAGAAATATTTTGCTTTGTTTCTGGATAGAGTAGACTGTTATTATCTCCATTTTACAGATGGAGACGCGTGGTCAGAGTCCTACGGCCTGTGCCAGAGGCAGAATTATGTCCAGTTCTGATCCCGAGCCCCTAGAACAGGCAGATTCCAGGTAGGCCCTGGGGAGGCAGATTTTAAAGTCAGTCCTCCTGGGTTGCTTTATGGGTATTCGTGGGGAGTCAGAATAGAGGGTTCAGAAGAGGAGGAGGATGCTATACCCACGGAGCCTTGGATCCTGCCCTGTGGAAGCCGAGGCGTGTTTGGAGCAAGAGGCTGTTGAATCCTGCAACCTGGCTGGCCTGCAACCCTGCAGCCGGCTGTGCCCAGTGCAGTCACACTATGATAACCTCAGTGTTATTACTGGGACTTTGCAACCCACGGTGCCTGACACACTGGCTGTGGCCCTTGAGAACAAAATGCATTGACCCCTGACCCATTGCAGTATGGCAAGATAAAGTCTATTGACAAGAAAGAGGATGTGTGTTGAGTATTTCATAAACCATTCCAAAGACACGCTGTGTTTCTTGGAGCCTTTGTTCTTGTCCTTACCCTAGTGACACTTCCCTGTCTAGGGTCAGAGAGACAGATAGACAAGAACAGGACTCCAGTGTCCTGGAATTGTATCTCTGTCGTCGTCCTGATGATCCTGGGGTAGACAGAAGGTATTGCTGTGACTCTTAGACCTTTCTCCAGAGCTTCCTACGGCTCCCACAGCAGATGAAGGATAAGAGACGAAAGCAATGCTGCAGATGCTCATCCAAAGGAGCCCAGCTCAGCGAGTGTGGGGTACCAGCTTCTATGCCCCAGAGTGCACTGGGCATCCTGAGAGTTGCTCTCTGCTCCTCTAGAAAATGGCATAGGGTGTGAAGAATCAGCTTTCCCCAAATGGGAGCCTTGCTGGTCGTGTGTGTGTGTGTGTGTGTGTGTGTGTGTGTGTGTATGATTAATTATAGTAATATGATATAGGATAAATATATAATAATAAGATTTAATAATATAATTAATATAAATATATATTCTTAAGTACAGTGGAGATTGGGAGCAGAAACTATGGGCTGGTGGAGTTGATGTCGTGGCACATTTACCTACCCGTCACTGTCCCCAATTGCACAACAGGGATTATAAAGCACCTTTCTGTAGAGATTAATATGACAAACTGTTTGTACCAGCAGTGGGTGGAGCTCGAACGATGGCCGGAGCTAATCCTGCTATGATCACGAATCCCAAGCTGTGTGTCCTGAGGTTGATGACTTAGTGCACTGTGCCTCAGTTTCCCAATCTGTAAAACGGGGCAGGATACTGATAATGAGGATCTTCACCATCAGCAGTGGTAAAAATGTAAAGATGTCGCTGTGAGAGGCTCAGCTTTATGGTCCTGCTCATTTGTTTGTCGGCGTTTAATAAGCCAGCTATAAGGATGACAGGGCGTTGTGCTAGAGGCCAGCAGTATGCCTGGCAACAGCGGATCTGTGTGGCGAGTGCGTGGGCTGTGGTTGAAAGCACAGGCCCCAGACTCAGACAGAGCTGGTGTGAATTTTGGCCACTGGCGGTGCCCTTGCTCTGCCACCTCTGGGCACAGTTGCTGTTCCTGAAAAGGCTGAGCATGTTAAATGAGGTGGCACACATTCACAGGGCGTTTGGCACATAGTAACCACTCAATAAATGGTAGCTTGTATCATTATCACCCTGACTGCGCGCTGCACCCGCACCCCCACGAAAGCACAGGTCACGGATAAAGCTTAATTTGAAAATAAAAGAACACATTTTTAAACTGCCAAATAGACTTAAAATAATATTCATTAAACAAAATTAAAATATTCTATTAAAGCCAGACTTTGGGCTCAGACCAAATTTTTATAACCCGAGCTTAAAGGCCAGGGAGTCCTCTAGCCACAATGGGGACATTGTGACTGAGCCCAAGACTTCAACGCAGCTATTGAATGCCTTTGAAATGTATGTTTTCCCATTTAAATGAAAGGGAAGTCACAAGAAGAAGAAGAAGAAGAAGAAGAAAAAAAGAGGTTCTTGCTCTATTTAACAAACCGGTAAGGAGCTGAAAAAGAAAACAAAAGATGTTCTCCTAATGCCAAAGACACATGGCGGCTCCCTGGGGCTCACTGGCCAGCTAGTGCCACCACACCAGCCCTCTGTGGTTCCACCTCAGAGTGATCCAGATTCCATTAGCTCTCTGAGCTAACTGAATCTCAGCCATGTTCTCCCGTAGACTTTATAGACAGTGGAGTGAATATGTTGTTGACAATCAAGACCCGAGAGTCCAACTGCTTCTGTTCAAAGCCTAGCTCTGCCTCAGTTTCCCCTCTCACAACGCTGACAACCCGCAGGTTCAGGGGGGCTGTTGTAGGAAAGTGTTGGGGGTTTCTTTTTGTTTTCCTTGGAGCGTGAAGCATCCCTGGGCTTTGGGATATAGAAGAATGAAATCTCGAGGGAATTAGAGGTTGAGGTCATCTGGATATTCAGAGAAGGGATGGGCAAGTCAGAGATTTAAAACCACACCAAGAGGCCGGGTGTGGTGCTGCAAGCCTTTAATCCCAGCACTTGGGAGGCAGAGGCAGGTGAATTTCTGAGTTCGAGGCCAGCCTGGTCTACAGAGTGAATTCCAGGACAGCCAGGGCTACACAGAGAAACCCTATCTCGAAAAACCAAACCAAAAAAAAACAAAAAACAAAAAACAAAAAACAAAAAAAAAAACCACACCAAGTTTTCATGTGCCGTGCATTTCCACAAAGAGTTTAATCCTCTCCCCAAAAGTCCTTATGATAGGGGGCTGGAGAGATGGCTCAGGGCTTGAGGGCACTGGTTGCTCTTCCAGAGGTCCTGGGTTTGGTTCCCAACTCCTACCTGGAGACTCACAACTGCCTGTCTCTCTGATTCCAGGTCAGGCACCCTCTTCTGGCCCCTGTGGATACTGTATACACATGGCATATTTGCAAGTAAATGCTCTTACATGTTAAAACAAAACAAAACAAAACAAAACAAAAAAAAACAGCAGCAACAACAAGAACCAACCACCCCCCCCCC
>NC_034592.1:147911685-147917360 GCF_900095145.1 Mus pahari
GAAGGAAGGAAGGAAGGAAGGAAGGAAGGAAGGAAGGAAGGAAGGAAGGAAGGAAGGAAGGAAAACCTTTAATCCAGCCATGGAGGAATATGGAGCGCTTGGGAGGCAGGGACAGGAAGCACTGGATCTTGGGGCTATCCTAGGCTCTAGATCAAGAGCATAGAGGGTTTTTTTTTTCGTTGGTTGGTTTTGGTTGTTGCTGTTGTTCGTTTTTACATGTAAGAACATTTACTTGCAAATACATCATGTGCATACAGTATCTATATATATGTATATACACAAAAAAAAAAAAAGAAAAAAGAGGAGAGAAAGGGAGGGAAGGAAGGAGAGAGGAAGGGAAGGAAGGAGGAAGGAAATATTTTAATCCAGCATGGTGGAATATGGAGTGCTTGAGAGGCTGAGGCAGGAAGCTCTGGATTTGGGGGCTATCCTAAGTCTAGAGCAAGAAAGACCCTGTCTCAGAAAACTGAAATAAACTAAAACAGTGAAATATTTTATCCCTAAAAATCTCCCCAAAATACAAGCCTCCCGTACTATTGAGATTTGTCATTCTGCACTCTGGGCCATACAGTGAAGTGCATCAAATGCCCGAAGCAGTCAGTAACGGCTGTGTAGGCCTACAACCACGACTGGTCTCATCTGAGTGAGCAGTTGCACAGTACATGTGTGCATGTGTGTGTGGCCCAGCTTTGGGCACACCCGATGTTGGCTGCAATCGTCTGAACATTCCCTCTGCAAGGACCCAGCCCTGCATGGTGGCCGACACAAGCTCATGTCTGCCTCATGCTAATTGTCACTATTATAGATGAGCCAAGGGCAGGAACTGTAGCCATTCAAGCACACATGGAGCAGGGGTCAAGCTTTGTGTGTGGGAGCTGGGTTTAGAGGTATGTTTCCTGACCGCTAGGCTGCCCGGCCTCTAGCACCCCAGAAAGGAGTCAGCTTCCACCCCACCCACCCACCCCAACTTAACTGTGTCAGAGACAAACTAGTCACAGGTGTGCAGAAGAGGTCAAAGATCTTTAGTCACAATTTTGTAGTTAAAAAAAAAATCAAATTGCATTTGTGGGGGTGGGTCTCCTCTGGGGAGGTCAGGGGACAGCCTGTGGGAGTCAGTTCTCACCTTCTTCCTCCTCGGGTATCTTAGGAGTTGAGCCTTCCCCCACAAAGCTTCATTTGTGTTCTCTCCTGGCCTCAAGTTCACCATAGTGTAGGTGGGGATCAGTGAGCTGGGGTCCGATGCAGTCTACCTTGGCCATACACTGGGGTTCACTCTGAGTATGCATCATTAGGCAGGTGTCTAATTAGCTCCTGTGCGAAAGTCGTGTGCATTTACACAAATCAACACTGTACGCTGTACGGTTGCTGCATCCAATCCAGATGCTGACAGTGAATGAAAGCCAAGGCTGCTCTGGTGTGTGCAGTGCCCCACTTTACAGTCTGGAAGCGGGACACGCTCCAACGGCTATGTGAGGTAGCAGACGCCGGTCCTCGGGCGCTGACGGGCGGTTTATTGTTTCTGTCAAGTCTGATGCACTGTGAGTAGCCGTGCGAGCTGTGTGTTTATTCTGAAGTCACCGTAGGATGCTTTATACCAATGCCAACCACCCAACAAGATTGTGCCTCACTGCGGTGATTCAAGGGCCATGATGTCACCTGGCTAAAGGGATCTTTAAGCTCCATTGCGATCTTAGAGGGTGTGGTTGTGTATGCAGTCTGTCACTGATGGAAGCGTTGTGATAACTGCGCTTACTGGTCTGGCAACCCTGGGCTGCCTCAGTTTCCCTCTTGATCAAGTGATGGTAATGGAGGTCACAGATGTGATCTGTGCTTTGAGACACTCAACCCACAGCAGTTAGAGGTTGTTGATTACCTGCTGCAGAAAAAGAACATTCAGCCATGGGAATCCTGGCTTTCTGTTGGACATAAATGTTCCCGGGCTCATTTAGGGGTGAAAAGTGGGAAAGGACCTGGGGTACAGAAACGACTTGGAGAGGAGCTCAGGTTCTTAGGACTGGCTAAGGCCAATACCAAGACTCTTGCTTCTGACTCCACGGCTTAGTCAGGGTTTCTATTCCTGCACAGACATCATGACCAAGAAGCAAGTTGAGGAGGAAAGGGTTTATTCAGCTTACATTTCCACATTGCTGTTCATCACCAAAGGAAGTCAGGACTGGAAATCAAGCAGGTCAGAAAGCAGGAGCTAATGCAGAGGCCATGGAAGGATGTTACTTACTGGCTTGCTTCCCCTGGCTTACTCAGCCTGCTGTCTTATAGAATCCAAGACTACCAGCCCAGGGATGGCACCACCCACAGGGGGCCCTACCCCCTTGATTGCTAATTGAGAAAATGCCTTACAGCTGGATCTCATGGAGGCATTTCCTCACCTGAAGCTCCTTTCTCTGTGATAACTCCAGCTTATGTCAGGTTAACACACAAAACCAGCCAGTACACTCCCCCTGCCCTGCCTGGGAGGTTCCCAGAAGTCCTCTATGGGGATTGAGAGTCAGAGCTCGTGTGGATGAGTGGCCACAATGAGAAACTGAGGCACGGGCGGCCCTAGCCTGTTGTTACCCAGCCAGAGTAGAGACTTCCCACTTTCTCCAAGGACCCAAAGGCAGAAGCTGGAGCCGCTGGCTCCCAGAAGCTGCTGGGACTCACTGAAGAGTTTCTGTTCACTTCCTGCCCTCGGCTTCCTATTGTAGAAAAGGGTTTCCTCTGAAAATTTCTACCTTACTTCTAATGAACTGGTGATCAGCTATTTCTTACCTTCTTCCCTTACCCAGCCTGTATCCCATTTCTTCTGAATGGAAGTTGCATTCATCCATATACTCAAACACACATGTATTGAGTACCTACTGTGTGCCAGGTTCTACTCCAGAGGAGGATACTGTCAAGAATAATAAAAGCTCTGGGCCTGGGGAGGTGACTCAGCGTGTGAGCATGAAACCTGAGTGTCGATCCCTAGCCTTTAGGTAAAACCCTAGGTGCAGCACTGGGGGCAGAGACAGGATCCCTGGGGCTCCCTGGCCCAGCCAGCTTAGCCAGTTAGGGAGCTCTAAGACAATGAGAGAGACCCTGTCTTGAAAAAGAAGGTAGAGAAACTGGTAGAAGGCACTAGATGCTAGCCCCCATGTGTACACATGTCACACACACACACACACACACACACACACACACACACACACACAGCACTATGTGGCCATGCACACAAGCTATCCCTCAAAGAGTTGTAATTAAATAAAAGAAACAATGTAACAGAGGTGTGTGAGTGACATAAAATGTCACAGGGTGACAAGCCTATGGGGTGGGCAGTTAGAGCCCAGCAGAGGGAGACCTCATGAGCCTAGTGCTGAAGGAGAGACAGCAGTCTACTAGAAGCAGCCCTGGGATTCCCTGTGGGGTGGAGCCTCGGGGATGAGGTCACAGCAGAGGGAGCAGATCTGTAGCCCCCCCCCCCAGAACCTACTATTCTGTTTCAACCAGCTGAAATAAGAAATAGTGTATCTAAAAATGAGTCTTAAAAAATACACAAAGCTTAACTGGGTGTTGTGGTGCATGCTTTTAATCCCAGCACTTGGGAGGCAGGCAAATCTCTGAATTTGAGTCCAGCCTGGTCTACATAGTGAGTTCAGGATAGCCAGGGTTATGTAGACAGCGTCTCGTTCTCTCTCTCTCTCTCTCTCTCTCTCTCTCTCTCTCTCACACACACACACAGAGAGAGAGAGAGAGAGAGAGAGAGAGAGTTAGTCTAACGGAGATGGGCTGCTCAGATCTGCCAGAGAGAGACTGGGGTGTGCCAATTAGTCCAGAAACAGGCTCCATCTGCCAGGTGTTTTGATTTTCCAAAAGACACTGCACCCTTGATCTTTATGAGAAAGGTCCTGAATTTCCAATCCTGATGAGGAACCCCTTCAGGCTCCTCGGTGCACACATGACAGGTCCTGGGCATCTCGTTTCAGCCAACAGACCCTAAATAAGCTTCATTCTCCCCTCCGTCGAGATTCTTTTTCCTTTGACTAAATCCTGACCAAAAGGATGCCAAAAGATGTTAAATGTTGTTTCCAGGAAAAAGCAGGCCTCGGGCCTCCCGGGGCCGGATGGAGAGTCTTCCAAGGAGCAATCAGCTCTCCCCAGCTTTATGTGTTTCTCAGGAGTTTCCCTGCTCACGGCTCATCACGGATAACAGCACAGTGGTCCAGGTCCATCCCCTGGGCTCTCCTTCCATCCAGGAAGATGATGGTTATGTCATCCGGGGTTGATGGAAGAGGGGTAGGATGTCTGCAGGTTTCATAAGTGGGTGTCAGCCACCGTGTAGAACAGCAAATGGCTTGTGCAAATAGCAGTGTGGGGAAAGGGCCTGGGCGGATGCCACTCAAGGAGAAGGAAGGCTGAGGAACTGGGTAGGGGTGGCTGGCAAGGTAAGGGATATGCTTAGAGCTTGCATTGATGTGTTCATGCCCAGGCTGGCAGTCAAACCAGTGTCTTTCTTCCTTATCCCAAAAGACACATTGAGCAAAAGCCCAGCCAACGCGTCCCTGCTGGAGGGATTGTTCTGGGTGTAAAAGATGGGCAACTTTTGAATTGGCTCACAGGGGACGCGTGGTGGATACAAAGGAAACATTGACCCGGGAAAGGAAGCATTCTGGGGATCTGGCTTCAGGTGCAGCTGAGTCAAGAGCTCATCTGTAGGTCATAGGTCATCTTCATCCATCCTTTTCTCTACTGTCAGCTTCAGCACCAAGGAGGGAGCAGGAGAGAGAGGTGAGTTCAGTAGCAGTTGTTAGAGGAGATGGGTGCACAAGCTCTGCGTGGCCCCGTGGCTTGTAGACATGCCATCCCACAGTTCTCCTTGTTGCTAGGTTGTTTATTAAATGCATCATTTGTTCAATGCAGGGTGGCACTTCTGTGTCTTCTCCTTACTGTCCAAATGTTCTTGTTAGGCAGAAAACTGCCAGACAGACAAGCTACTAAGGGGCCCTTCGCCGACCCATTCACTCACTCCTGAAAGACTGATACTGGGTCTTCTTTTCTTATGGTGCTTGGTATAAACTTGGGACTGAATATTTGAAGAGCTCTAGGCCTTCTTAGGGAACGTGGGAAGCAGCCAGGGAGATGCCCAAGGGCTGAAGTGTTGCCACAGGCGCCTGAGAGCGGAGTTCAGATTCCCAGGTTGTGCATAAAGCTGGACACATTGGCGCATGTCCACAACTCCAGTGCTCTATGGCGAGGTGGGAGCTGAAAACAGCGTACCCTGGGAGCTTGGGGACTAGCCTGGGACACACGCAAATGAACGAGAGAGACAGCCTCAGACAAGGTAAAAAGCAAAGACCAGCCTGGAAGGTTGTCTTCTGATATTCATACATGTGCTATGGCACATGCATATCTGCACATACACACACACACACACACACACACATACACACACACACACATGCACATACCTGCATGCACATGACTCGGTATAGCCAGGCATATCACAGAAGGGAGATGCAGGGTAGGCTCTCATCCCTGAGTCTCTGGTACCCAATCTTTCTTCCCTTCTCACTGTGCCCTCTGCCTCTGCCTCTGTCTGTCTCCCTCCTTCTCTTCACTTCTCCTCTCTTCTCCTCTCTTCTCTTCTCTTCTCTTCTCTTCTCTTCTCTTCTCTTCTCTTCTCTTCTCTTCTCTTCTCT
>NC_034592.1:147917445-147977733 GCF_900095145.1 Mus pahari
TCTCTCTCTCTCTCTCTCTCCCTCCCTCTCATCCTGACCCTGACCCTAGACTTCTTTCCTGTCTAGAAGTACTACAGAACCATCTGATGCAACCCTCACCAACAGCCAAACTACAAGGAAAATTTGGAAAATTTGGCTTTCCTTGGTCTGCAGGGCATTTGAGAAGGAGAGCAGGGCCATCATTTGAAAATCTGGCTATCTCACACAAAACTTCTGCCTTTTGGCTTCCATTAATGTCAACATTTTGCCCACATTTCCATATGACCTCAGCTGGCAGGGGCTGGGAGACAGCCGCCCCATCTAGATGTCTAAATGAGCTCACTGCAGCCCCCACTTCTTCCTATTGTCTCCCTGACTCTGAGGTTCAGGCGTAGTTCTCCATTGAGGTGGTGGTGACTCTCCCAATGTGGATTCATGAGGGAAGGGAAGGGCAGTCTTCTCTGCATCCAAGTCCCTGCCAAAACCAAGGTCTGGAGGCCACGTTCTCAGTAGTATACAGATAGGAGAGACCGCATGTTTTTTGGAGAAGTCGAAATTTCTCAAGATTGGCACGGTTAATGTTTGAGGTGGGGTATGTGTTTGTTGTGGAGGTTTGTCTTGTTCATTTTTAGTATGTATGTATGTATGTGTGTATGTGTGAATGGATGGATATGCATGGGGTGTGTCTTTGTGTGACCATGTTAATGGAGGCCAGAAATCACCCATAGGTGTCATTCCTTGGACACATCCCCTTTTTTTGAGACGGGGTCTCTCTGTCCTGGTGCTCATCAAGTAAGCTAGGCTGCCAAGCCATCAAGCCCCCAGGGATCTTCCTGACTGCCGTTCTAGTTCTGAGATTATAAACACACACCAGCTCAGCCAGCTTTTGGTTTTGTAATTACTGTGTGTTGTGTGTGTGTGTGCTGTGTGTGTGTATGCACACGCGAATGTTGTACCTGCGGGCATTGTGTGTGCCGTGATGTGTATGGAAGCCAGAGGACAATTATATGAAGTCATTTCTCTTTTCTATCCTTACCTGGGTTCCAGCGATCAAACCCAGGTTCTCATGCTTGTACAACAAGCACCTCAAAGCCCGCCTCTGTTTCCTGCCCTGTTTTTAAGGGTTGTCACTCTCATGTCTACACATGCGCTCTGATGCATGGAGGTCTACAGCCCCCGTGTGTCCGGCACCACCACAGGTTGGTACTGACTTAGCCTGAGTGAAGATAGTTGTCCTTGCTGAGACCTTGGTTGGCAGTGGTGGTTTTGAGTTGGCCCAATGGCTTAATCCTGTGCGCATGTGCTAGTCATTGAGCCTATTTACGACTGCCTGCCTAGAATGTTCTAGAAGGAATTTGGCATGACTGAGAGGTTCGATCTTTTTAAGGAGTTCCTGGAGCCCTTCTTAACTTAAAGCTACGAGAGGCCTCTGAGGGTGCCCCCTTTTAAACTCTGGAGCCTTCAGTGAGGCCGCAGTATGGGGCACAGGCAGTGACTGAAGCTTGTAAGAAAATGGCTGCAGGGACCAAGTGACCTTTAAGCATGTCCAGCTCTGTCCCTGTGAGCTGCAGCCGAGTGGATGTACCCCAAGACAGGTTCAAAATGTTGCCCTACTAGGTCCTCCCAGCTCTGAATCAACACTTCTATAATAATTGGCTGGCAGGGGTGGGCCCTGTGAAAGGGAAAGAAAGGGTCTCTAAGTTAAGTTAAGAAAGGTGGCTACTTCCGTGGATTCTGGGGAACCGGCCTTTTGGAAACCAAAGGCTCTGGTTTGAGACCTTTGGTCTTTTCTGATGGGAATCTTCCCACTGTGGCTGATGTCCAGATACAAAAGGCTTAGCTGCCCCTCTCAGACAGGCCAGGCCACCATCAGCAAAGAAAGGTTCCCTCAACGCTGAGGCAGAAGTGCACACACAACACTCAGGGTGGGTCGTGGCTGGTGCATTCTGGAATAGCCAGGAACTTGCTGGAGCAGGCCAAGTGGGGGATGTCGGGAAATGGACATTCCAGGCCCTGGCTGGTTCTTGGCTTATGCTCTGAGCAAGATGGGAACCACTGCAGGGCTCCAAGCCGAGCAGGGACAGAACGTGGGGACCAGGAGACCTAGGAGGCTGCACAGAGTGTGACACAGTGGGCTGGTCACTGGAGGAAAGAGCAGGCACCTCAGAGTATCCAGTTCCAAACCAACTGGATGTGCTGGGGTCTCATGCATCCTCACAGCACAACCTTGTATTGGCCCACTCCAGGGAATATGTGACAGTCATCCAAAAAGCTTAAACAGTGTGACTAGGATAGCTGTCGAGACAGGCCTGCTAATGCAGCGGCCACATTGCCATCCGCCATGCTGCCTGGCTTCCTAGATTCTCGCAGGCCCATCCCAACTCTCTGTTTCGAGAAACTGAAGTCAGAGAAACTACAAAAGACCCCACATGTCACTGAGACTCCACATCCTCTTGCCACAGAGAGCTGCCCATCGATCAAGTCCACATATATATGAGGTTACAGGGTCAGATCCATCTAAGACCTCATAGGTAGCGCACTCCTATAGAACTGGAAGGGTACAACGGGATGATGATTGGCAGTGTGGAAATCCAGACCTTCTACCCAATGGCCTCATCTGCCTGAGCCTCAGTTTTCCCATCTGTGGAGTGGGACCATCTGCTTAAATGAGTTCACAAGCACTGTGCAAGACCCATCGTTTTTTATACTGCGCAAAAGAAGCTATTACCCGTGTTGTATAAGATTGGGGACTGGGAAGGAGGCTTGAATTGTAGCCAAAGGCTGACTGATATTCGTGGCAGGGGTGGGACAAGGGGGCTTGGGACGCCTTGTGCTGGAGAGCTCTGGGACTTGGCCTTGTCAGTCCTCTGTCCCTCGTCCTGGAGGAAGGAGGCCCTGTCTGGGTGTGTGCCCCTTCCCAGGAGACCTGCCTTGGCCCTTGCAGCACCCCAGGGTCCCAGAGGAGCCAGCAGCAGCCGGGCTGCAGCCCTGCTTTGCTCTGTCTGGGTCTGCAGAAGGCAGAACAGCGTGTACTCACACAGCAAGCAGATTCCTCAGATGCGCCCTTTCCGGCTGCCACGTTTTCCCTCATGAAATTCCTGACTTGGTGTGTTGTGTTTTTCTAAAAAACATACCCACGGCCTCCAAAAACCTCAGCCGGGGAAGGGGAAACATTTCTGGTTGAATTACCAGTTTTTGAAATGGTGTCAGATTATTCCCCTCTTTGTGGCCCGGATACACCATTCTTTCTATCAACAGCCTTTCTGAGGGGCTGGGCTGGTAGAGAGAACGTGCTTCTTGTCTAGGCCAGCTCCCCCAAACAGATATGGAAGCTGAGGCTGAAGGAGGCCGAGGGTTCCTCCCAGACCACATGCAGGTCTCCAGACCTCAAGTCTGACTTCTTCTTTAACCCCAGGTCACGAGGACGAACGGAGGCCACCTTTGCCCCACAGACATGCTTGCTGTGGCCCGAGGGTGTTTTGATTTGTGCAAGTTGCCAGCATTTAAAACTCAGGAGATTCCATATTAAAAAAAAAAAAAAAAAAAAAAAAAAAAAACCCGAGTTTCTGGCTTCTCCTGAGCCCTTGGGAGATCTGCCAAATGAGGCCTGCATTCCTTCACGGTGACAATTGGGAACTCAGTCACTGCCTTTCCCTGGAACACACCCTGTTCAGCTTACCTGAGGCTCCAGGTAGACTGCCATTCCAGAATCCCCTTGCTTGGCTCTCCCGGGAAAGCAGAGTTTTTTCTTGTTTGTGGTACTGGGGATTGGATTTAAGAACCCACACACGGTACCGCCAAGCTGTGCCCCCTGCCTAGTTTATTTTGAGACAGGATCTTACTAAGTTGTCCAGGCTGGCCTCAAACTCAGGATCCTCCTGCCTCAGCTTCTCTAGTGCCTGGGATTACAGGTCTGTCTTCAACTTGTATGTTTGTAAGAGACAGCAATCTTGTTAAAGGCTGACTGGGAGAACTTTCTTCATGGCTGTGTGTGTGTGTGTGTGTGTGTGTGTGTGTGTGTGCGCGCGCGCGCGCACATGCACATACACGTACTTAATATGCAGCAGCGTGGCATGTCAAAAGTCTCCCATCCTTCTCCATCCCTGTTAGGCTGCCGGCCTTCCTCCGCCAGCGTGATGCTCGCCCCTGTGCATGGCAGCCCTACCATTTCCAGTGATTTTTTTTTTTTTTTTTTTTAAAGACTGAATTAAATGTAAGTTGACCTAAATCTGCCCTGCTTGTCTGAGACTTGAGATGCTATTAAACCAAATTAAGGCGCTTGGAAAAGTTGAAATAATCTTTAATTGCCCTAGAGAAGGCCTGCGTGATTGTTAAGGAGCATGGGTGTGCGTACGTAGAAGTGTGCAAGTGTGAAAAAGTATTCTCCGGGTGCGCACGTGTGTGCATGAGTGTGTGAGTGTGAAGAAGAATACTCGTGTGTGTGTGTGTGTGTGTGTGTGTGTGTGTGTGTGAATGTGTGTGAATGTGTGGGAGACCATGAACTGTACTACAAGGGAACACATATGAGTGAGAGGATTAGTGAAGGAATGCATGTGTGTTGGGTGTATGCACACGTGTGCCTGTATAATGGTTTGGTGACATTACCGTTTTTTTTTACATATGTTTTGTTTATTTTTGCGTGTATATGTGGAACAGTGGATGCCATGGTGCCCTATGGAAGCCAGGGATCAACTTGTGGGAGTCAGTTTTCCCTTTTACTGTCTGGGTTCTGGGGACCAAACTCAGACGACAGCAAGCCCCTAGGTGCTATGGATGGACCCCAGGGCCTTTGCACATGCGAGGCAAGTGCTCTACCACTGAGCTACACCTCAGCTTCTTTGCCTTTTTTTTTTTTTTAAGACTTATTTATTTATTATATGTAAGTACACTGTAACTGTCTTCAGACACTCCAGAAGAGGGCGTCAGATCTTGTTACGGATGGTTGTGAGCCACCATGTGGTTGCTGGGATTTGAACTTGGGACCTTCGGAAGAGCAGTCGGGTGCTCTTACCTACTGAGCCATCTCACCAGCCCTGCCTTTTTTTTTTTTTAACATTGTATTTTGAGAAGGAGCTCAATAGGTTGCCTTAAACTTGTTTGAACTTGTTCTGTGACCCAGGCAGGATTTGAACACTAGGTCCTCCTTCCTTGCCCTCCTTAGGACAAGGATGACAGCCCTGTGCCACTGGCCCAGTGGCATGGCTTCATGCAAGGATATCCAGCCTATGGTCCATGGACTGCCTGTGCCCCGGGTGCCCTGGGTGCTGCTTGGCACTAATTGAGAAATTTACTTAAAACATTATGAGCTTGTTTTCACAAACCTTGAGTGTGAACTTTGTAGAAGCCAGTCCTGTGCTGCAGTGTTCAAATGGGTTAGACTCATCTGACATGGTTTCTTCAACTCTAATGCTGGTGAGGTAGGCACAGCAGGGTTATTGGGAGCTCACTGGCCAGCCAGGATGGGTGATTCAGCAAATGTCAGCTTCACTGAAAGGCCTAGAGTGATTTAAATGAGAACAGCCCCCATGGGCTCATATATTTCAATGTTTGGTTCCCCAGTTGATGGAACTGTTTGGGAAGGATTGGGAGGTGTGGCCTTGGAGGAGGAGGTGTGTCACTGGGGATGGACTTTGAGGTTTGTGAAGCCCATATTAGGTGCTGTAGCTCTCTCTCTCTCTCTCTCTCTCTCTCTCTCTCTCTCGCTCACTCGCTCTCTCTCTCTCTTTCCCTCTTGCTTATAGATCACATGTGAACTCTCAGCTATTGCTCCACTACCGTGCCTGCCTGACATGGCGATAATGGACTCACCCTTGGACATTATAAGCAGCCCCCAATTAAATGCCTTGGACATGGGGTCTCTGTAAAATAATAGGACAGTGACTAAGAAGGACCCCCTTCTCAGAAAATGAGGTATAGGGGAGATTAGAAAGACTGGACATTGACCTCTGCCCACCCCCCTCCATGCACACACATACGTGTAAGAGTCCACACATGATCACATACAACACATACACGTATCAGTAAACAGTCAGTACATAAGCCAACGTGGCAGGGTACCAGAGCCAAGTGGTGACGAGGAGCTAGGAGCTGGGCTAGACACACGCTGCAAAGACCAGCTCAATGGAGAATCCACAACCCACCCTAAGAAGAGGCGTGGTCAAGGAGTAGGCTCTTGCATGCTCTTAAAGGGTCTCCACCCCAGTGGCTCCTTAATTTCAGATAGAAAACATAGTCATTATTTGGTGGGGAAGATACTCAACCTGGGAATCTGGGTATCTGTACCATGCTTAGCTGTGAGGGTGACGATGGCATGCTCCAAGGAAGCCACACCATCACCTGTGATGTGTCCTGAGAAAGGGCACACCTCAGAGTCTGATCCCTAGGGAAGAGAAGACACAAAAGAATGTGGAGCATCCAACTGCAGGATAGACACCTTGCTCTTCAAACGGGCCCATATTGGGAAAAGGAGGATGAGAGAATGTTCTAGAAAGAAGGAACGGAAGAACTGTGACAACTGAGCCACATACCTCAGTGATGGACTGTGGTGGTGGGTGAGCTGCACACTGGCGGTGTCACTTTGCTTGAGGTTGGTGACAGAGCTTGTCCTGACTCTTAGGAAATGTGCACGGAGTATTCAAGGGTGAGGGTTGTGATGTAATTTCCTCTCTCGCTTGGTTCATTAAAGAAAATTAGCATGTGTACCTGCGTGTTGGGACAGAGTGCAGTCGGCAAAACCATCTGTGAAACACTGATGGCAGACATGCCTGATTGGAAGATGTATGCGCTCTCTCTGCGCCGTCCTTGTGCAGGTCGGACTCTGAGGGACCCACAGTGGGTGACAGAAAAATCACACAGAAGAGTATCTGGGGTTTGTGCTAGGTTTCTTGTGTGTTCGTTTGCTTGCTTACATGTATGTACATATGCTCCCCTACACAAGAGGACCACCTTGGCATTCTTCCTCAGGTGTCATCTACAAGGTCTTCCACTGCTCTGGAGATTTCCAAGAAGCCTAGGGTGGCTGGCCAGTGAGCACCTGTCTCCACCTCCCCAGTACCAGAATGACAAGCGTGTACCACTGTGCCCAGCTTTTTTACGTAGGTTCTGTGGGCATCAAACTGAGGTCTTCATCCTTTCAAGGCAAACACTGGTGACTGAGCCCCATCCCCAACCTGCTTTTGTTTTTGGGGGGTGGGGTGGGGTGGGGGGGTAAGCACTAAACACTTGATAATTCTCCTTGTATAATTGAGAGCCACTAGATAGGGACTACCCTGGGAATGGCATCGCCTTATTAGGAATTTGTCTTGTCTGTTTTCAGCTGTCTTTTAGTCCTGTCTGTTATCTGTCTGTCTTTTTGCAGTGCTGGGGATGGAACCCAGGGTGTTTCACATGCTAGCCAACCACTCTGCTACTGAGCCACGTCGCTCAGTTGTTGGCTTTCTGAGGCCATCTCACCATCATTAAGACATGTCTTGGAACTTTTGCAAAATGAAAGGGCAAATGACTGTCTGGGCTGAGTGGCCCTTGTCACAGGAAAGCAACTGGCTCCTCGAACACACCCAAAGCTTCCTAAAAAAAAAATCAAAAATTCACAAAAGGAATCGAGAACATAAACTATTTTAAAAGTGGGTGAAAGACATGAACAGGTGGCTCACCGGGAAGGAGACAGAGTCAACTCCTAAATGTCTGCAATGTGTTTTATCTCGCAGAGATGAACTGGGCCGTGCGACTGTGGGAGTTAGCCATTCTCCCCTGGGGCATGAGGCTGCTAAGCTCCAGGCCTGACAGAGAAGTGTGGCTCCTTATCCAGACCACGGGGGCAGCTCTGTCTAACCCTGAGACCTTACTTCCAGTGATGTGTTGCAATTAGACACAGAATTAGCCTGGTGGACAGTTTTTATTTCATCTGATTTCTATCAGTCTACCTTGAGGCACAGTGGCAATGTCTTCCAGGTATTCTGTGGTCAAAGCTTCCAAACAGTCTGCCATTTCTTCTCTCCCTCTCCCTCTCCCTCTCCCTCTCCCTCTCTCCTTCCCTCCCTTCCTCCTACCTCCTTCCTTTCTTCCTTCCCTTGTTCCTTCCTTCCCTTCTGTCTCTTCCTTCCTTCCTTCCTTCCTTCCTTCCTTCCTTCCTTTCTTCCTTCCTTCGTTTTATTTTGTTTGAGATAGGGTCTCACTGTGTAGTCCTGACTGTTCTGGAACTCATTCTGTAGACTGCCCTTGAACTCACAGGCCTCTACCTGCCTCTGCCTCCTGTTGGGATTAAAGGCACGTGCCACCATACCTAGCATCCAAACAAGTATTTCTAAAGGAGAGTGATATAGGGTGTTTCTTTCTATTTAAAAATAGGAGTGATGTGAACAAGAGTATATTTTCACATTTGCTCTAATTTGCATAAAGAGAATCTGAATTGATACATAAAAGATTATTGTATTAGTTGTCTCCAGAGAAACAGAGCCAGTGGGGAATAAATCTCATTCTTTTCCCGTTCCTGCAAAATCTGAGAACTCCTATAGGCCCCTCTCTGCAGACTATAAAACAGGGATGCTGGGGGTGGAGTTATGTGGGTTCAAAGGCCTGAGAACCAGGGACCCTAGGATGTGACCCCAATCCAGGTACAGGGAAGAAGGAGCAGATGTCTCAGCTCAAACAGTGAAGCAGAGAGAGAGAAGAAGGAGGGGAGGGAGAACGTTTCTTCTGCCGTTTGTTCTATTCAAAACTGTGTTCAGAGGGGGTCCACCTGCTGAGCCCACTGACTCAAGTGCCAGTATCATCTGGGAACCCCGTCACAGTCACTGTTAATGACCATATTAATTCTAGTGCCTGGTGGCCCAGGCAAGTCACACACAGAGTTCACCATCGTCCCACTGAGCATGGCTGTGGGAAATGGTGGGGATGAGATCTTTTCACTGAACCCCTCTTGTTTTAATTCTGAATCATGTGAGTCTAGAATCTACTTTTAAAATTAAGCTAAAAATCAATGCAAGGGCTGAGGTGTGTTTCATGGTCTCGTGCTTGCCTAGCTCATGCAAGACCCAAGGTTCCATCACCAGTATACACACATGTACACACACACACGTATGTACATATACACATACATATACACACATATGTACATACACACATACATATACATACATGCACACATACATGCATAAACATGCATACACATGTATGCACACACATACACATGTGCACATACATACACACTCATGCACACACATAGACACATACATATGTTCGCACACATAAATAGTCAGAATTTTAAGACAAAGGCTTTGGATTCCAGAGCCCAGGCCCTCCTCTTCCCTCCCCTGTCTTTGAGGAGTTGTCACAGCGAGAGTTAGCTTGGCAGGTTGAGAGGCACAGAGTATTGGGTACAGTACCACTAATGCCTGGGATATTTGCTAGTGGGTGCTCTCTCAAACTGGCCTCTGGCCTTTTTTGGGTCTTGATGCAGACACAAGTAGCTTCCAGGGCTGCGGTGTGGAAAGGTTGTGTGGCCCGGAAGCAGTGCTGTGCTGATGCCCCCATGGCCACCCCTTAAGGACACACCAACTCGTCCCTCCAACAAGAGCATATTGTGTCTGGGCCCTGGTCCCCCACCTCGGCCATTTGAGATTCAGAGATCTCTGCCAACATCTACTTTTAGCAAGGCAAGACTATCAGAGGAGAGAAACGGGAGAAATAAGAAAATGGGGCCATTGTTCCTGAGGGCTCAGAGCAGGCTGGGCCAGATGTGGGCTGGAGCGGTCTCCTGGAGACCACTCTGCTGTCACAGTAAGTGGTGTGAAGAAAGTGGCTACAGGCTTCTCCTCAGTGCTAAGAGGAAGTGCAGCCAGCGCCAGGAGACTGGTGCCCCCATAGGCTCATGGAAACCCCTCAAGTGGGGCCTGGAATGTTCCAAGAAAAAAAAGTCCCATCTCAGAGCTGGAAGGAGCTTGGTGGGACTGCCAGCTTCTTTGTGGTGACCTCCAAGAGGTGAGGCAGGGGCTCCAGCGTGTGGAGAACACAAACAAACCCTCCCCCACCTTTAAAAATGCATTGTTTTTGAGGAAATAAATGTCCTCTTGATGATTTGGGGCCCAGAAAAATAAATCTGCAAGGGCGAGTCTGGTCTCACACAGGGCTGCTGGCGCTGTTCCTGTGGCAGTGGGCAGCCCACACCCAGAAGCAGTCAAGCAGAGCCTAGTGGTCCAGCTCTGGGAAAGGATGCGGGGCTTGAAGCAGAAACTCAGAAAGACTGGTCTGCCGGGTTATGTGCAGAGCCTGGTCGGCAGTGAATGGAGGGAAGACAGGATTGATCAGACGCTAACTCAGAAAACTGCAATAGATGGTGTGTGTGTGTGTGTGTGTGTGTGTGTGTGTGTGTGCCCCTGCACTCTCAGGATTGCACATATGTGTGTGTTTGTGTGCGTACACTTGTGGAGACCAGAGGTGGGTGTTAGGCATCTTCTTCAATCATTCTTGTTTTTAATTTATCATTATTGTGTGTGTATGATGGATGTGTGTGTGTGTGTGTGTGCGTGCGCACACATCCATGTGCGTGCGTGCATGCATGTGTAAGTGCGCATGTGCCACAGCCCATGTATAGAGGTCAGAGGACAAACTTTTGGAGTTGCGTCTATCTGTCCATCTATCATGTGTTCCCGGCATCGAGCTCAGGTAACCCCAATTGCTCAGCAGGCACTTTTGCATGGTGGGCCATCTTGCTAGCCCCATATTATCTGGGGAACAGGGTATCTCACTGAAACTGAAGCTCACTCTCTGGACTGGATGGCCAGCTAGCCCCAGGGTTCCTTCCGTTTCTACCTCCCCGAACTGAGACTGCAGGTGTGCCTCTCCTCGCCCGGCCCAGCCCTTTCATGTGGGCAATGGAGGATCTGAACTCAAATCCTCATGCTCACATAGGAAGAACTTTCCTGGCTGAGCCAGCTCCTCCAACCGGGTCGGGTTTTACTGAAGGGATTATTCCCTCCCCTTAGGTGTCAGCCACCCTTACGGAGTGGGCAGTAGATGAATAGGACGGCCAGGAAACCTTGGCTTGTGCATAGCCAAGCCTTCCCGTTGCTAACAGTCTGTGACTCTAGGAAAATATGTTTCTCATTTGGATGAAACGGGAGAGGAGGAATGAGCGCAAAGCAGGGCCTGGGGGTGGGGGTATGGCTGGTGGCTCATTACTTAAAGCACTAATGACCAGTAGGTAACAATGAGCAGGTAGGCGATGCCAGTCCCTGGGGTACTTGGCTGGCAGTGCTGTTTCCCATTGTGACCGATTTTGTGTTCTTATGTGAATTTTATAAAGACTTAAAAGTTCAGTATGAACTTAAAAGAAAAAAATGTAAAACTTCTTTGTGTGTGTGCATCTGTGTTTGTGTGTGCCTACATATGTGCATATGTTGACATGTGCATAGATGTTTGTTTATGGGCACATGCTTATACACGCACATCTGGGCACATGCCTGTGGAGGCAAGAAGAGGAGGTTGGGTGTCTTCCTCGATCGCTCTCTACCTTATTTTTTTAAGACAAGGCCTCCTGCTGAACACTGAGCTCATCAAATTGACTACACTGGCTGGTCAAAGAGCCCTGGGACCCTCCTGTCACCATGTTCCCAACACGGGGCTCACAGGTGCACGCAGCCAGGCTTAGCTTTTTACACACTGGGGCTCAAACTCAGGTTTGAGTGCTTATGCAATGTGATGGTTTGTATATGCTTGGCTCAGGGAGTGGCACTATAAGGAGGTGTGGCCCTGTTGGATTGGGTGTCTCACTGTGGGTGTGGCCTTTAAGACCCTCATCCTAGGTGCCTGGAAGTTAGTATTCTGCTAGCAGCCTTCAGATGAAGATGTAGAACTCTCAAGCTCTGCCTGCACCATGCTTGCCTGAATGCTGCCATGTTCCAGCCTTGATGATAATGAACTGAACCTTTGAAGCTGTAAGCCAGCTCCTATTAAATGTGGTCCTTTATTAGACTTGCCTTGGTCATGGTGTCTGTTCACAGCAGTAAAACCCTAAAACATGCAGCAAGGGCTTTACCCAGTGAGCCATCTTCCCCAGCTCTGAAACTGCTCAGCAATACAAGACCAGTGACAGCGGCTGCCCCTGCTGGGTCCTGTGCCCTATAAGGAGCTTTTACATCTGTTTTCTATAGAGAGTTCCAGATTCATGAGGGGACACCAATGAGCTCTGGGTGACTTAGAGATATAAGTCAGGTGCAGGCCCAAGACCGCAATGTGCATGTGTCTCCCACACAGGTGAGACCTTTGGGAGGTCTGAGGTGCAGGGAGAGGGTGCTACAGAAAAGACTAGAAGGTGCTAGAAGAAATGAGAACAAAATGAGAGATCATGGTTTTGCTTTTGATTGTGCTTTAACTGTTCTTACATTTCTATTCTTGTTTATTTTGAGACAGAGATTTAACTGTGTGGCCTGGACTGGCCTTGAATGCTCAGCTCTCCTGCCTTGGCCTCTCATGTGCTGGTGTCCCATGGGTCTGCCTCTGCCCCTGGTTCTGGACTGTGCTATTTTTTTGGATTTCTGCAACTTGGCATGAGCTGAAGGAGGCTCAGGACAATCACAAGGGAGGTGGGACTCTTACACATCAGGGACAAAGTGCTTCTTATTCCTTCTTTTGGGGTTGGTGACACTTTGTGTCAGTTAATGAAAGAAATTCAAAGTAGTTGAAACAAATATAGAGATGTAATGAGCTTGCCAGAACAGAAAAGTCTGTCGCTCTTTTTTTGTTTTGTTTTGTTTTGTTTTGTTTTTCTGAGACAGGGTTTCTCTGTATAGCCCTGGCTGTCCTGGATCTCACTTTGTAGACCAGGCTGGCCTCGAACTCAGAGGTCCGCCTGCCTCCGCCTCCCGAGTGCTGGGATTAAAGGCATGCGCCACCACGCCTCTCTCTTCTCCTTCATCCTCAACTTCCCTCTGGGCAGGCTTCCTGATTCCTTTTGCTCTGTGCATCTATCAGCCACAATAGCAGAATGGGGCCCCTTTGTCCTGACAGCTCCTCCAAAAGTCACAGGGTGAACAACTGCTGGTCCGGGCGGGTCACACTCCTTCTTAGGGTTCCCGTTGCTATGTAGAGACACCATAACCGAGGCAGCTCTTATAAAAGACACCACTTAACTGAGGCTGGCTTGCAGGTTCAGAGATTCAGTCCATCTTATCATGGTGGGAGGCAGCGGCGTCCAGGCAGACATGGCCCTAGGAATGGAGCTGAGAGGTCTACATCTTGATATGCAAGCAGAAAGGAGAGACTGTGTTTAGATTTAGCTTAAGCATATATGACCTCAAAGCCCACACCCACAGTGACATACTTCTTCCAACAAGGCCACACCTACTCCAACAAGGCCACACCTCCTAATAGTGCCGCTCCCCATGGGCCGAGCATTCAAACTCACAAGTCTATGGGAGTCATTCCTACTCAAACCAGCACACGTACCCATAAGTGTCAATCCAAAGGCCACAGTGCGAGGCTCTAAGTGAGCATGGGAACAGTTGATCCCTTTTCAAAACAGGACCATGGCCCTTGGGTGACCAGCTCCACTCAGAGGAACAACCAGAGAGAGGAACAGAGACATGCCCCAGTAGACAGAGGAGGCACTGCAGATGCCACCAGCAGTGTCCCCAGGACCAGCAAAGAAGGTGACTTTCACTGGGCCTGAGGACAGCTGAGAGGGAGGGGAGAGTCTGAGCCCAGGAACAGTGTAAGGAACTACCTGAGCAGAGGCCTAAAGGCAGTTTGTTGTGCATTGGAAGGAGAGGGGCCCACCAGGGCTAAGAGGGACACGGAGGTGGCCAACACTGGTGTCCAGAGCACGGCCAGATTCATACCAAGTGCTGGATAGGAAGTAGATCAGAGGGAAAAGGCTGCCTGGTGTGTTTGAATGTATTCGTTCAAATGACACAAGCTGACCCTGTACCATAATGACAGGGGAGAAAGCTGGAGGCATGGCATTGTAGAGGCAGTGCATGGGGGTGGGGTTGGGGCGGGGAAGAGAATGGAAGCCCAGTCCAGGTGGGAGAGGACCAGGCCTAGCTGAGTGGGAGCACCCTGCCTCTCATGGTTACGTTCAAAGCCTGTCCTCTACCAGGCAAACTGAGTTCCAGACATCAGTTCCCAGGTCTGGTTAGATATTCTAGCACGCAGCCCGTATGCAGGCAGCCATTTTGTCCCATCTGCCATCAGAGGCTGCCACCAAGAAAGCAGGTCAGACTTGAGTTGGGGGCACGCTCCCCGGATGACAGCTGTGGGACTGGCCTCACTTCTCTGTCCTCGGTCCCCTCTGCTGGATAGCGTTGTGGAGTGGGGAAATGGTTCAGTGGGTAAAGAGCTATTCATAAGCGTGAGGACCAGAGATCGGATTCCAGGTGCTCGTATAAAACTGAGTGAGATGGGGTGAAGCCTGAGTGAGTGTGTAAGCCCAGGGCTGGGGTTGGAGACAGGAGGATTCTGGGTGCTCACTGCCAGCCAGCCCTGCTGAATGGATAAACTCCAGGTTCAAGAAGAGACCCTGACTCAGAAAAGAAAGTAGAGGAAGATACCACATGCTGACCTCTGGCCTCCATGTACACACAGACACATACACATCATACACCACACATATACACCACACACACACTACACACATACATACACCATTCACACACACACACATATACCATACATACACCACACACAGACAGACACACACACATATACCATACACACACATACACCACACACTACACACATACACCAGACACACACACACAAAAAAACACACACCACACACATATATACATGTACAGTACACACATATACCACATACATACACATAACACACACACTCACATACACACATACACCAGACACACACACATACACCACACATATACACACACCACACACACACAAACACACAAAAAACAAACACCACACACATATATACCACACACATACACAGACACACACACATATACAATACACACACACATACACCACACACTCCACACACAAACACCAGACACACACACAAAAAACACACACCACACACATATACAACACACATACACCACATACATACACATACAACACACACGTATACCACATACACACACACATATACAAGACACACACACAACACACACACACATATACAAGACACACACACAATACAGACACACACATACACCACACATATACATACACCACACACACACAAAACACACTCCTCACACATATATACCATACACACACATACACCACACATACATATGTCGGATACATACATACATACATATACTACACATGCACATATACCACACACACCACACACACACTCATACACACACATATATACATACATACATACATACATACATACATACATACACATACCACACACACAGATACACACACATACCATACACATACATACACCATATATATATACATACACACACACCACACATACACACAGGCACACACACAGACACACACATAGACACACATATACATGGGACACACACCACATACACACACACACACACACACACACACACACACACACTCAGCCCTTGTAATGACATGTCTCTTCCAGGGCTGGGATGAGAATGAACAGAACAGCGTGGTTCCAATGGCTGTCTTGCCAGTTTGCCACCTCTCAGTGCTCTGCATTCTCTCTCAGGAATAGGGGACCATGGCAGCATGAACTTTCACAAGACAGGAAGCCTCTTGGTGGCAATGTGATTGTGGGTTGGTGTCGGCACCTCTTGGCATCCTCCCATCTTCAGGTGCCTGGCAGCCGATCACCGTGTGCCCTCTGACTCAGGCGTCCTCCCGTCTTCAGGTGCCTGGCAGCCGCTCACTGTGTGCCCTCTGACTCAGCACCTGGTCTCCAGTGCTTGGAAGAGCTCCAGCTCAGCTTCTCAGCTTGCACGGCAAATGCCTTTACCTGCTGAGCCATCTTTCCAGGCTCTTATTGTTCATGTTTGAATCCAACATTTTGGGACATGCTTCCTGAAGGCATCTTAGACATGAGCTAACAAAGGAGGGTTTGGAAACCACCATCCAGAAAATCAACTCCATTGTTCGTTCATTCTTCTGTAAATATCTCTCCTGGTTCACTATTGGCTAGGTCTTTGTGCCAGGCCCAGGGGCCAAGCTAGACCCACCCACTCTCTTGACACGGAAGCTTGACTCGTGCCTTGGAAGCAATGGTTCCCACTCTCAGGCCACCGAACACTGGGGACACTGGTCCCCTCGCCCTCACCACAAAGAGCATATGACTCAGGTCCCTCCAGCCTGGTGATAGTGGGCAGGTGAGCCAAGCCCAGCCAATCAGAACAGCTCCTGGAAGTTTAGCTTTTACTGTTAGGGAAAAAGTGTTATGATCCCACTTGGGACCCTGGGCCAGGTTGAAGGCCAACAGTTTGTGGGAAAGGCTTTTGGGAAATAAAACTTCATGAAGGAAATACAGAGAGACAGAGACAGAGACAGACACAGAGACAGAGACAGACACAGAGACAGAGACAGACACAGAGACAGAGAGTCAGACAGAGAGGATGTGTACAAAGAGAAGAGTAGTGCGTTCGTTTTCTGTTTTGTTTTATTTTTAAATTCCTTGATCAAGCTGTGCCTGAAGCCAACATCTTAGGGTTTCTAGCTATGTGAATCAGTAAGTCCTCCTTTTAATTTGAACCAATTTGAGCTAACTTTCCTGTTATTTTCATGGGAAAGGGTCCTGACTAAGTCAGGCATCTTCCAGGCAAGGGGCGGGTGGGGAAGATTTACTGGAACTCTTCACCACAGATGTAAATGTGTCTGTAGCAGAATCTTGCTCTGAAAAGCTGGGTCCTGCTCTCCCATAGCACTGTCAAGCTTGGGCCACTGTGAGAGTTCTGGAGATGGTGCCAGGCAGATCCTCTCTCCTTTTGTTCCCCTGTGCCCCAGGTGGGCACACTCCTGACCATCCACAGATTGTTGCCTACACCTGGCCTGGGCTGAGTCACATAGCCCTGGCAAACCTCAGTTTCCTCATCAATAAGATGGGTCCATTTTTTAAGGCATAGAGTTTAGAGCAGTGTGATTATAAGACAGTGTGTGCTGAGCTGGGGGTACGGGGAGGGGGGCAGACTGAGCTATAGGAAGAACTCAACAAAACAGGCATTCACCAGGGCCGCCAGCTCCTGCAGTATTGGGTGAAGCCTCTAGGGGTGCAGAAGTCAGATAGCCCCCTCCCCAGGCGGTATCAAGAAGATTCATAGAGGGGTGGGGGGGAGGAGAGGCTCAGTTTAGCCTTCCAAACACTTCCTAGATTTAAAATCATATTGAACAAAGGAACTTACTGCAGTGCAACGGCCAGCAACAGAAATCAGTAGCAGTGGTAGTGAGCATTTATTGAACACTTACTGTATAGACCTGGCTTGATTGGAACTGCCCCACATGTCAGCTTGTGCCATGGTTCAAGGAAGGAAGGACAGAAAGGAGAGGGGGAGCAAGAGAGGGAGGGAGGGAGGGAGGGGAAATAGATTGGACTATGTGGCCAGCAGGTCTGACTGTCCCAGGTCTGTGTGCTACCCACCCCACGGATTAAACTCTTTGTTCAGTGAGGGTGAGCAGGGCCAAGCAAAGGATCAGGAAAGGCTGTGGGCTGTGGCTTCTCAAGGACAGTGGGTGGGAAGGGTTCCAGGCAGCTGGTGGCACGGGGGCCGGAGCCAGCTGTCTCCTGCTGACCACGCCCGAGTTCCTCCCCAGGCCTCTCACAGTGAGACCCCAACAGCTGCCACAGTAGAATGTGCCTGTTGGCCACAGGCGACCCGCAGAGCGGGGCCAGTGACCCTGGGGTGAAAGGTTCACCTGTGGCCCGCGGCCTCCTGCCTCGCCATCTGTCTCACCACCTGTAACTGCCATTTTGGCTTCTCCCCTTCAGCAGCAATGGAGAAGCAGCTACATATGTAGTAAACGGTGGGAGGTAGAAAGGCCATCCTTTCGTCCAAAGGCCTGGGCAGGCTGGATGTCACTGTGTACTGACTGAGAAAGCTGGAGGTGTCCACATGCTGACAGGCAGTAAGGTCCCATGGACCCCAGGAGCATCTCTGGTGAGTGGCCACTCTATCATGAGTAAAGAGGGCTCCTGCCCCCTCCTAATGTGACCATCACCCTGTAGCCTACCAGGAGTCAAGCTTGCTGATGGCAGAGCCACCCCTCTCCAGGTCTATGGCAGCCTCCTCAGGCTGAGAGGGACTCTGCTTCTACGGCTGTAAAATGATGTGGTACCCAGGACAGAACACCCTTGAGGAATTTAATGTACCAACATGTGTGGCATCTGTGAATCCCAGCAGGTCCTGGCAAGAGAGGCAGTTTAATAAGCAAAGGAGGCTCCGGGGCTGGGTGGATTGGTTCTGTGGGCAAAAGGCTTGCTGTACAAATATGAGGACCTGGGTTCGCATCCCCAGCACCCACAAGAGACAGAAGTGACATATGGATCTGTAACCCCAGTTCTGGGGAGGAGGGGTCAGAGTCAAGAGGATTCCTGAGGCTAGCTAGACAGACTGTCTAGCTAAATCGGTGAGCTCTTGATTCAGTGAAAGACCCTGTTTTTAAAAAGTAAGGTGGAGAGAGACAGGAAGACACCAAACATGGGACTCTGACCTCCACATGCATGTGCACACACATGAACATGTACATGCGCGTATACACACAAGAATGCAGGCTCCCTTACCTATCAGCCGTATGACTGGGCAATCGGCTTTCCCTCTCTGGGCCGTGGTTTCCTCCCCTGTAATGTGGCGGTATTCCCGGGCCCTCCCCCTGCAGCTTGTCCTAGGACTGAGTGACGTATCTCAGAAGACCTTGGGGCTTGGCAGGTGATGACTTGGTGATCAATATTTGCTCTCAGAGTGACCAAAAGCTCGTCCATTAAGAAAAGTCTCACCAGGTCCTTGGAAGACTGGAGGGAGGGGCCTACTGACCCTCAGGGACAATATTTGTGCAGTCTTTGGGTGTATGAACACAGCCCACAAAGGAGGTATCTCAAGAGGGTCTCCAACAGCCTGCTCGGCAGCACCGAAGACTCGGCCTATTTCCTGGGGTTGAGCAGGAGAGCGTTACAGTCCAGGTAACGCTCAAAACAGACTGGCTGGGTCATAACTGCCTGGCACACTAGCCCTGTGACTTGTGACAAAGCAAACCACAGGAACTCCCCCAAGCCAGTTCCTGCCTTTACAGAGGCCCCAGCCCGACACAGCTCAAAGATCTTTTTCTAAGTCCATCTACATAAAGTGGGCTGTTCTCAGCCCGGGCCTCACTCTCTTGCTCCTGTCATGGAGACCAGTGGTTCTCAACCTTCCTAATGCTCCGGCCTTTAATACAGTTCCTTATGTTGTAAAGACCTCCAACCAGGAGGAAATTATTTCGTTTTTACTTCATAACTGTAATTTTGTTCCTGTTATGAATCGTAATGTAAATATCTGATATGCAGGAGATTTGATAAGCGACCCCCTTTAAAGGGGTAGAGACCCACAGGTTGAGAACCGCTGCCCAAGAAAAAGTGTGATTCCCAAGTGTCAGTAGTCTCCATGAGAGTCCTGAAGGACGACGTCAGTTCATCGACCACTCACTTTTGTTAACTAATTAAACCAACGTGTCTACTCCTGGTGTACAGCCCTCACAGACGTGTTAATGAGGAAGTACGCTAACGTGCCCTCGGGTATGGCCCTCCGTGGGCAGACAGGGGCAGTGCAGGCCCCCAAGGAGGCTGCAGCTGGAGTTCACACAAGAGGTTTCAGCTGGAAGATGGGCTTGAATGGTCTCAGCCGGTGTTGCTTCCGGCTCAGACCTCAGGCCTCTAAAGGAAGTTGGCCCTGGCACCTGTCTGGGTGGAGCGTCAGGGCAGAGCAAAGGAGGCTGGTGCGTACGTGGTCCCCGTAACCCTCCTCCTTCCTTTCCAAAGCGGGAAGAAAATGAACCCACGCTGGCGGCCTCCTTTGTGCCTGGGTAAAATACCTCCAGGTCAGGAAGCCGTCCACACACTCAGTTTATCTTTCTGGGCCTCTGTGTATGTATGCTCTGTGTGCATGCACGGGAAGGCTGGGGGTCAGTGGGGTGAATCTTTTTTCTATTGCTGTCTAGTTTGATTTTGTTTGTTTGTTTGTTTGTTTCATTTTTTAGACAAGATCTCTCCCTGAACTCGGAGCTCACCAACTGGCAAGACCAGCTGGTCAGAGAGTGGCAGGGACCCTTCTGTCCCCACCTCCTTGATGCCACCATGCCCAGCTTTTCATCTAGGTTGGAGGGATTAGAACTCAGGTCCTCACACTTACCCACCGAGCTGCACCTTACCCACCGAGCCATGTCCCCAGCAACCCCCTCCCTCCTGCTCTTTCCTGGGTGGAGGGAGACATTTTTTTTTTCTTCCTGGCATAGGGAGTTGATTGTATTCAACAACAGCACCAACCCCTCCTCCCCGCCTCCATTTTTCCCCGATGTCTGGGAATGATTGTGACAGGGAAGCAGCTGTGTGTGCATTTTCCTCAGAGAAAGGAGAAGAGCAGTGCAGTTTGTCGGTCCAAACAGCAACGTAGCTCGGTGCTCCTGGGAGTCAGTCCGTGTGTATGATTCAGACAGTTTTTCCAGACCCAAGGACAAAGGGTCGGGAGTGGGGGACAAGATGTCAAAGGTTCCATCTGGAGTGGTCATCTGATGCTGTGGCCATTGCTTAGGGCTATACTGGCCTTGGGACAGCTGTATACAGCCTTGGCCTCTTGCTAGGTGGTGCAGAAGGTGACCCAACCTCTGTGCAGCTGGGATCAGCAGGAGCGCAGGAGCTGGGCTGGCACCTGCCCTGCGTGAGGCTCTGCTCACTCCAGCTCTTTCATCTCTGATCTGGGAGGAAAGTCAAGACCGGCTCCTTCCGGATCTCCAGAAAATGCTCTGAACTCTTGGCTGTGGCACTTCTCCTCAGAGGACCTGGCACTCTCAGAATATTCTGGCACTGCTTGCTGGGCTACGTCTCAAGTATTGCCCAGCCTCCAGAAGAATGCTGAGTCTCAAGAGGCCCAGCTAGCAGGAAGGGGTGTGGAGGCAAAGATACTCCTTGGTCACCCTGCCCTACAGTAAGCAGCAGGAAGGTCCCTGGTCCTTGGTAGTCTCACCTTCTGGACCTCAGCCTCCTCATCTGTCAAATGAGGTCCTAACAGCACGGGGGATGTGGCACAGTTGCCTGGATACAGGCTGTAAATAGAGCCTGGTTACACTTAAGAGCTCTTTAAGGGTTGGCCAAGTGGAATCGGGGTGGCTGGGTACTGGGGACGAGCTGATGGCATCCTGAAAGCTCAGGTTTATTGTCTGTAATCAATGTTAAGACATCTCTAGAACATGAACAACCTCATGAGAAAGGGACCCATTTGCCCACTGCCCAGTGTGTATGTACCACAGAGGCACCACCTGGTTTTAAGACTTGGGCCTTTCAGAACACTGGCCATGAGAGGCCAGACAGACCTTTGTTTCTTTGGTACTCTGAGAATATTCTAGATACTCTAGACTCTTGGTTGATGGTTTGGGGTGTGGGGTGCTTTTCACCTCTGGGTGTGCTGTTGTGAGGGGCTGTGTCTTTGCCCTGTCTGCCTTGTCTTGTGCAGCAGTCCGGTCTCCCTTGAAGACTTCCCTCAGCTCTTTGATGGGGAGGTGAGGGTACCAGGACAGTCTAGCTAGGCCACCAGCTGTTGATAGTGGGCCCTGGGGAGGTTCCGAAATGCAGAAAATATTGAGATGGCTTACCGGAGCTTCTGGAAGGCTCGGTGTGTGGGATCTCATGTGCTTAGGACAAGGATACCCTCAGCACTCAGGCTATGCACTGTTGGATGTATGTGGTGTGTGTGTGTGTACATGTGTGTGTGTACAGGTGTGTGCACATGCGCACACTTCCATCTTTGTGTGCACTGATTCTGGAAGATGGCATCAGATCCCTTGGAAGTGAAGTTGCCTCGAGCTTGTCATATTGGCTGGCCAACAAACTCCAGGGACCCTCCCATCTCACCCTTCTACCCAAAACTTCAGTTACAGGTGTCACACACGGCAAGCATGGCACTTACAAGGGATAGAACTCAGGTCCCCATGCTTGCTGGGCAGGCACCTTGCCAACAGGACCATCTCTCCAATCCCGTTTTGCAGCGTGTTGAGAGTTAGCGGTGGCCTCGGGTCCTGGGTCTCTTTACCTAGCAGATGGTACCAGCTGGCATCTGAGGCTGCTTGCCGGTGCCTGCTCATGCCATGAACTTCCTCCTCCTCCTCTGGCCCTGCTCAGCCCCTGCAGGCCCTGCAGGACCTCTGCCAAGCCTGACCTCCTGGCTCTGCAGCTCAAACCCTGGGAGGTCCAGCCTGAGGAGCCTGCACGCAGGGCTTTGTGTTTTATTACTATTTATTGTTCTTGTTATTTTAACATTTATGGAGTGCGTCTTAGCTGTGAACTCGCTTCTCAGGCGTCACTGTGGTCAGACTCTCTCCAGGGTGCGGTGCTGAGCGTTCCTGCTCTGATTCTGGCCCTATCCACTTTATTAAAAACAACGTTCTGCTTGGGGGCTGCCTTTGTTCCCAGAGCTCTTGTGCATGTGGCCCCAGGTCCACCCAAAGCCCCTTGACACCGTTCTTTAAGGGGAGGTGGTTTTGTGGAGCCAGAGGCAGGCAAACATGCTCTATGAGAGGCCGGGGAGCAGTGAGTTCAGGATTTGAGGGCCAGATAGTCTTCCAGTAGCTACTCAACTCTGGTCCTCTCTTGTCTGTGTCCAAGCAGACCCAGAAAACACAGAAATAAATAAACCTTTGCTTATGAAGACAGCAGTCAGAGCTGATCCGGGGTGTCATGGTTTACAGATCCTGAGTTGGATCATAGACTTCATTCATATCAGAGCCCCCATTGAACCCTTCTGTGGATCTAACCTGCTTCTTCAAGTGATCTAGAGCAAGGTTTGGCAAACCCAAATCTGAAGGTCAAATGTCCTCATTTGTCTGTGGTTTAAATAAAGTTTTATTGCCACAAGGCCATGGCCACAGGCTCCTGCATCCTTTGCATTCCCCCTTTCTACAACAAAGAGACACACTTCTCAGCCCCCGGAAGCCTACAGCTCTTCACAGGATGTGCCTTCTGACCCATCTCCCTGCCCTAGATGGTCAGTGAGTAGCCTTTCCCACAGCAGCCTTTTTACCTGAGACTAAGACTGACCCATTTGAGAATTATCTTATGTAGTCACTCTGACTCTAGGGGACAGAGTGGGTGTGCACTGCTGTGTGTGTGAGAGCAGAGGTCACCTCCATTCCTCAGGACCTATCCACCTTGTGTGTTGTTCCAGAAACAAAGGTCTCCCGCTAGCCTGGAGCTCACCGGTTGGGTGCCTTCCACTTCACCACAGAAGCTCTGGCTTAGCAATGCATGCTACCTCGTCTGGGTGTATGCGTTCTAGAGCTCTCAGCTCGGGTCCTCATGTGTGTGTGGCCCTTGCCCATTCACTCATCTCCCCTGACGAGCCTGGGAGTTTAGTTTTTAGAGCTGTGATAAATATGAGATTCAGTTGGACCAAGCCTATCCTCATAGTGAAGACTCAATCACATAGAGTTTAGCCAGGAGAGGATAAGTGGGCTGGAGGAGCTGAGGGTCTGGGGTTAGAATAACATTCGGGCACAACTAGGTCAGGGTTCAGGGAGATGGTGAGCATCTCGGTGCTTTCTGGCTCTGAACCACATTCTGCTCTCTTTGCCTGTACATAAGCCAGGTTGTGGGGACATCCCAGTCCCATAAGTCCTTATGGTACACAGTAGGTACTCAATAAGTGTTCATTGCATGAATGCACTGCATGAGCTTAGCCTAAAAGCATGATAGTTTTCTCTCTTTTTTTTTTACTTATTTATTTATTTATTTTATATGAGTACATCGTAGCTGTCTTCAGATACACCAGAAGAGAGTATCAGATCCTATTACAGATGATTGTGAGCCACCATGTGGTTGCTGGGATTTGAACTCAGGACTGCTCAGGAAGATTAGTCAGTGCTCTTAAGCATTGATCCATCTCCCCAGCCCACAATCGTTTTCTAGGTGTTGATCCCCATTCTAGGACTTGGGAGTGTTTGTACAGCATATATGGAGGGATACTGGAGACAGATGTGGTGGCAGTTCCTGGTCCTGCCTCTGAGGCTTAGACAAGGTCTCAACTTTTGTCTGTCTGAGCTATGCATCTTTAACCATACAGCAAAGTGCACGAGCCATGCAAGGACAGAGTGAGAGGAGATGGAACAACTGGGGCAAGGTGAATTGTGGGGCCAGGGTGCATGCCAGACAGTTGACTTTGCTTTCTTCACCACACAGACAATACCTGGCACAGACTACACATTGATGTGTGAAGAGCCATCTCTGTGAATTTGTTTAAAGGTGATTCAGGGACATGAGTGAAGAGGGTCCTTCAGCCTTCACAGACACATAGCTATAAAGTAAGTGTCAATTACTTTAAGGACCTAGAGAGATTACTCAATAGTCAAAAGCATTTGTTGCTCTTGCAGAGGACCCAGGTTCAACTCCTAGTACCGATAGCATCTGCTCACAACCATGTGAAATCCCAGTTCCAGGAGATTCAACAGGCACACATGTGGTGTACATACATGCAGGCAGGCAAAACATTCATACACATAAAGTAAAATAAATCTTTAAAAATATATGAATTACCTTCCCAGAACCAGAAAGGAATAAACTTTTGTTCCCCATCTGCCCCTTACCCTATGTGAGACCCTATACCCTCTCAGAGACTGTGTCTTCATCACAATAAAATAATTTTCAAGACTCTCTCTAATCCCAGGAGTCTAAGATTCTGAAAACAAGTGTCCAAAAATGTGGAAAGCCTTAGAGCTGGCCTCTGCAATCTAAAATTACACCTTATCTGGAGTGCTAGACTGTGGGAAGAGCACCATGGTCAGCCTACTACACCTATTCTGCTCCTGGCATGAGAACCTGGAAAGTACTTACAGACTCCCTTGCAGCTAGGTTCCTTCAAGCAAACCCACTCCTGTGAAATCCAAATGACTGATGTCACACTTTAAATATCTCTGCTACTCAGGCTGATTCTGCCTCTGAACACAGTCTAGAGTGCTTTGCTATACAACCTTCATAGAATCTTAGTGAGCGCTCACTAGCTTTATGTGTTGGCAGTCATAGCATCTCAGCCCATCTCCCCACCCCCACCCCCACCCCCACCCCCGAAGATGACCACAAGATGAGGATTCAGATGCAGGTGGCCTGTATAAGAGGTGATTGTGGGAAATACTATACTGGAAATGGAAAGACAAGAAGAGAAGGAAAGGCAGGCATGGAGGATGTGTAACTGAGCTGGTAACTCTCCAGACATTCAGGGCTTACTGCTGATAGGACCAGCTTATAATAAAAATGTGCTCTGGAGGCTCCCCTCAGAAGAGGCAAGGGAGCCTGTATATGCAAAGAGAGCCACTGTGGGGATTGTGGCTAAGGTAGCACTAGCTTCTGTAACAAACACAGCATATAGCCTGAAGGTCACAGGTAATCTTCCACATACAGACCAATTTCAGATTTTGTGGTAAATTTTGTTCCCTTGGCTCCTCTTTCCTCTGATCACTCAATGACAAGTCCTGTTGTCAAGTTCATGAGAACAGAGAAGCTATGATTGAGAGTTAGAAGCTTGATGGACCACAGGACACTTACTTATAGATCTGTGGTACAAGCCGTCTATATCATACTGCACACATGATTTGTGCCCATGATCCATGAGTCATTAGCCACACCTAGCTGTAAGAGATCCAGGGACATGGTGTACCCCTGTGTCCAAGAGGAAGAAAGCTAGGTTATAGTGAGCATGTTGGCCTTCAGAGCCTTTGAAATTAGATGTCTGAATCAAGGAGTACCAACAGATCCCTGGGTGTACTAAACACCCACTAAACAAGACTTCTGCTACTGTAAACATGTGTTTCTTTCCTGTTCGACAGTGTCATAATCCCCACAGCACACGTGTGCCCTTTGTCTCTGCAGATGTGTGCATCCCTGCCAGATTTGGTTTTGGTTTTGGTTTTCATTTTAATTTTTTTTTTAACCACTCCTAATCTTCTACCAACTGGCAGGCCTGTTGATTGTCCAAACTTTTTAGAATTTCACATAAAAAATGATCAACACCAAATGCACTTGGCTGGACTGTGTCTCCAAAGATATCAAATTTTTAATACTGAAATTCATGTCAGTTGGGCATGGTGACACACACCCATAATCCCAGATCTCAGGAAGTGGTGGCAAAAAGATCAAGAGTTCAAGGCCAGGTTGGGGTACAAAAGGAGAGTCTGTATCCAAAACTTAAAAATTAATTAATTTTTAAAAGGGTTACATGTATGATTTGATGGCAAAGTACTTGTCTAGCATATGCAAGACTCTGGATTGACCCACAGGATGGACCAAAAGAGTAAAAATAAAAGAGTTAAACGATATCTTAGGAGATAAAGATTGTAGATAGAATCGGATTAAAGCTCTTGAGAGGAGGAGAGGATCTTATGATCTGGTGGACCCTAAATGTAATAATGGGTGTTCCTAAAAGAAGTGCCCACATACACACACTGACTGAGAAAGCAAGGTAAAGGCAGATGAAGACATTAGCCTTGAAGATCAGATGGATGCAGTCAGAAGCCGAGCAGTACTGGTGGCTACCAGAAGCTGGGAGAGGTGAGAGATGAGCTTCTCCCCACAATCCTCAAGGGAACACAGCTCTTGAGGCACCTCAACTTAAAGGAGCGGCTATGAGGACTTTGACCTTCTGATTGTCTCATGTTCGAAAGAATACCTTATGTTTATCCTAAGCCACTAAATGTGTGGCACTTTAAGATAGCAGCTGCAGGAAATTGGGTCACCGAAAGGCTTCCTGGAGTTCTCTGGGTGGTGAAATGTGTAAGAACCATGAGCTGGAGATTGTCCCAAACGGAATTCCCTGCCATTGGGCTGGCCTTCTTCCTGAGGGGTGGACGCTTGCCTCCCTCCCTTGGTAGTTGGTACAAAAGTCTAGTCTCCCTGGCTACCTCCTTGCCCCTTGCCTCTTGTAAACCACTGACTATCAAGGCTTGTTCAAACTGCTCTGATGTGGCTGCCCTGCGCTCTCCCCTATCCTTTTATTTTAAAAATTACCTGTGTGAGTTAATAGGAGCATGCGCAAGCACACGCATGCCATGCTACGAATGTGGAAGTCGGATGACAACCTCAGGGGCCGACCCTCATCCTGTTTGAAATAAAGTCTCTCATGTTTGCTGCTTTGAACAGATGTTGAGCCCAGGTCCCCTGAGAGCTTCGAGGGTCCTGATGCCTCCGCCCCCATCTTGTCACATGAACGCTACAACTGCAGGTGCGCATTGCGGTGCCCAACTTCACGTGGGGTCTGGAGATTCAAACCCAGGTCCCTGCGATTGCTTGCAGACCAAGTGTCTTACCCACTGAGGAACCCCCTGAGTCCCCGCTCTGGCATTTTCTTCTCCCCAGCATGGCATTAGTGGTAGTGAACACTCTTTTTGGTTTTTTGGTTTTAGTTTTTTCCTTTGTTTGTCTTTGCCTGACCTCAAATGTCAGTCTCCTCAGCTTGCCTGCACCTGTCTCCCTGCCAGTCAGTGAAACCAGGTGAGTCTGCACAGTAGCAGGTCACCATCTTAGCCGAGGCTAACAAGGCATGGTCCCTCTTCTGCGCTTCAGTGCCGGGCTACAGTCCACAGCATCTTCAACATCCTCCCGTGTCTCTCTGCTACTTACACCCCTCCCCCAGGACACACTCACACACACACTCACATACACACACACCTGTGTGCACACAAGAATAGGCCTCTCCCTCCACCCGCTCCTATTCTGGAGTGTGAAAGTGTCAAAGAAAGAAGGGAGCTTTGCTTGCTCTCTCTCTCTCTCTTTCACACACACACACACACACACACACACACACACACACATATCACAACCATCCATCCATCTGCTCTCTGCAGCTCTCAGGCCCCATGGCCCACTCACTCAACAGCCCCTCAGAGGAATGCCAGAAGCCCCAGGATTCACCAGCTCAACCGGAAATCTCAGAGGGGTGCAGGGAGGGATTGCCTGGCAAAGCTTGCAGGAAAATGGCTTTTGTTAATGTTGTTCACGGGGTGATGGAGGGCAAATGCTGGGGATTGAACCCACCTCCTCACGCTTGCTAGGCAAGCGTTCTCCCACTGAGCCCCAGATGACTTTTAAAGAACCACTCTGGCCAGGCAGAACAGTGTAAGCCCGTTGGGCACATGTCATAATTCTGAGCCAAGGAATACGGATAGGAAGAGAAGGCCCTTGGGGGCTCTTGGAGCACACAGATCCTGGATCCTAGAGAGACAGCCGCTGAGACTGCCAGGCATGCCAGTGCAAATGTTATCCAGAGCACTTCATCTATAGGAATTGGTGAATTTCTCCCAACGGCCCCACTGAAGGGAGCTTGCATGGCTTCTAGGGGTGTGTGAGGAAACCAAGGAACTGAGAAATTGTATGACTTGCCCAAAGTGATATGACTGGCCTCCAGGAGTTTCCTCAGTTCAGTACAGATGGTATAAACTGCATGTCCCTGGCTATAGCCGGCCCTGACAGGTGTTTCCAAAACAAACTCTATACCCTACATCCCTGTCTTCGGGTGGTGAGGGCCCACACTAGTCGTTGTTCTGTCCCCTCTGAGGTGTGTCTTGGAGTCCTCAGGACAGGGCTCAGGCCTAGGCACACAGCAGTCAAGAGTTGAAAAGCAACAGGCTGGGTGACTGTGGTATGGGAAGTCCTGCACTTGGTCTACCTGGAGCAAGCCAGGGCCTGAACTCATGAGCTGTGACTGGGCACAGGGAGACAAGGGAGGAAATAAATATAAAATGTGGCTTTTGATTTTAGGGCTCCAGAGGAAACAAAACAGGGTAATATGCTGGGCTTTGGGGCTCTCTATTCTACTGGGATGTAAAAAGCTTTGGGGGCAGGGGGTCTGTCACACTTGTGGAGATAAGAAGACAACCTCAGGTGTCGGTCCTCACCTGCGACCTTGTTTGAGACAGGGTCGTGTGGTCTTCTGGGGTGTAGCCTTTGGCTATGCCAGACAGGGAGTGGGGATGGTTCTCAAGACTGAGGGAAACCTCCTAAGAAGAGGCCAAGTGACTATAGGGTCGACCCCCTGGGGTGAGCGCCAGTCAAAGAAAAGAGATGCGGCCAAAGGGTTTTGCCTTTCTTGCCGGGTTTCAGAGTTCTGAACCAAGCGAGGTTCATCCCAAGACCCACAGAATGAATCCCACAATTCAATTCCACAGTCACACCCAGCGAGCTGGAAAGGAGGCGCTTCAGGGAGAGCAGAACAGAAAGCCTGTGCTGCCTGAGGTCAGCTTGGCCTCCCGGGCCTTTCTTCCCAGTTTGGTAAAGGGCTCCACTGTGCTGTAAACTTGGTTTCTTACTGTGTGCACTGAGGGTCAAAGAAAATGAAAGCCACTGCTTTGGGTCCCTGTGATGTTTGGAATTTAGCCCAAGGGCAATGGAGAACCATTAAAGAGGTTTTAGAGGGGGCAAGGCGAGGCCAGAGTGGTGTTTTAAAACCTCACTGGGGGAGCTGGCAGAGGGAGTCTGGGGGAGGCCAGGAGGCTGTTGGAGTTAGTCACCAGGGAGGGAGTGACAGACAGACAGCCCTGAGCGGCTTCTGGCATATGGTGGGGCGGGGCTTGCAGATAACTGTAAAAGGCTGCATGGCCTGCACGGGGCAAAGGGCTAGACTTTTGAAAGGTTTGGCTAGATCCCTGGGGACCCCCACTCACCTCCTTTCTGGGGAGTACTCTCATAAGCACGCAGACAAAGGACTATTTTATTTTGTGACTAGTATGTGTGCATGTACGTGCGTGCACGTTCACGCTGCATGTTCATGTGTTTGTGTTCATGTGTGCACATTCATGTGTGCATGTTCATGTGTGCATGTACGCATGTGCATTTTTACATGTGCACATTCACATGTGCACATTCAAGAGTGCGTGTTCACGTGTGCATGTGGGTACGATGTGCCACGTGGAGATCAGAGGACAGCCTCGGTGTCACTTGCCACCTTCCACTCAATTGAGTCCAGGCCTCCTTGTTATATGTCACTATGCGTCATGTGCCAGACTAGCTATCACACAAGAATTCAAGGATTCTCCTGTCCCTGCCTCCCATCTCACCGCACGAGAGCTAGGGTTACAGGCGTGTGCTCCCCCTGCCTGGTTTTACAGATCCCGGGCATGTCAACAAAGGTCTTTGTGCTTACACTGCAATCCATTGAGCCGCCTGCCCTGCAGCTTGTCACCCTGCCTGGCAACACTTGGCAGCATCCACTCATTAACATCCTCACATAACCCTATCGAGAGGTGCTCTTACTACCCCCACTTCAAAGACGAGGAAACTGAGGCCCAGGAAGGGAGAGAGAGGTTATTTGTGCAGGGCCACAGTTCCCAGCAAGTTGTGTGATTACAGGTTCATGCCTGTGACCTCACCACTCGGAAGGTCTGCAGAGATTTGCTGTATTCCGGAGCCAACCTGGTGTACACAGTTCTGGGTCAGCCTGGGCTATTGAATACAACTGTCTCAATTGTTGGGGGAAGCTCAGGAAATGGTTCAGTGAGTGAAGCGTTTGTTGCACAAGCAAAGGATCTAACTCTGGATCCTTAGCACTTGATTAAAAAGATGGGTGTGTGTGTCCTTAACTTCAGTGCTAAATGGGGAGGCAAGTAGATAAATCTCAGAGGCTGGCCAGTCAGGTAGTGTGGCTGAAACATAAACTCCAGGGTCAATGGTAGACCTTACCTCAAAATAATAAACAAACAAACAAACAAACAAATGAAGTGGAGAAGTGACTAAGGAGGACACCATGATCACCTCTTGTATCCACCTATACCTGCATCCCTTGCCCCCATTCACACACACACATGTACCACACACACATGTAGATGAGGCATAGTGAGGTTGCCAGTCCCCAGGCCTGATCCTGCAGCATATGTGACAGCTACATGCTGGCTGGCCTCAGGGAGAGTCGTGGGCTGCGGATGGAAGAGTTTGTTGAGCACCAGATCAGCCAAGGATGTGCTTGGGGAGGTGACTCCCTGAGCCGCAAAGAACGGCGGAAGCAGTCCCTCAGCCTGTTCCAACAAGTGAGTGGCCAAGCTGCGTTGAAACCACCGACTGCAGACAGCCAATGGAGAATGGAGGGTTCATGTCCACCTCTGCCCTCACTCCCTGGCAGCCTCTCAGCTCCAATTCTGAGGTACTCGGTGTCAGCACTCAGGCCCCAGCCTGCCTGCATTTACACCGAGAGAGAGAGCCGTTGACCTCACTGAGCAAGGTCAACCATGAATGGGCGGCGCTCCCAGGCAGAATTCACACCCATGACTCTGGAACAAAGGGATCAAGAGACAAAGCTCAGTTGCTCTTTGACCTCTCAAATTCATAGTCTTCTGTCTCTTTTCCTGACCAGCAACTGTAGACCCAAGTTAGATCTCCAGACCTGGGGATCCCTCAGACTCACAGTTCACCCTCAGCCTCTAAGAATGCCCGGCAGTCCTGAGCCCTAAGAGGCTCTCTGGGGCCTGAGCCTGTGTCTCATACCTCCAGAGTCTGGCTGGTCCTGCCTTCCCGTTGTCAGTGACTGTTTTCCTTGGCTCGGGAGGGAGACAGGTGATCCCACCTGGTTGATTCGGGCCCGGGCCTGTCCAGTCTCCCAGACGCTATGAGGCTTGGCCTCCTGGCTCTGCTGGGCTTGGCACTGCTTAGCTTGCCTTGGCTCCTGTCTGCCAGGCTGGGCCCTGTAATGACGAGTGGCCCTTTTCAGAATGTTTGTCCAGTCAAGGTTGACAACGCTTCCAAGCCACCGTCTGTTGACTTTCTTGGGAAGTCCTGGCTCTCTGGCTTTGTCTCCTCTGGCGGGGTGGAGCCCCACCAGGAGGGTGGGGGAGCCGGCTGTGTTTACAGAACCCCAGTCTGAAGGCTGGCAACCATGCAGGCTGGGACGAGGTGAGCTGGCGACAGCGTTGATTCCATGAGGTGGCCTTGAGGAGTCTAGAAAGTGTGTGGAAAGGGAGTGATAACTACGGTGTCAACTCTGTGACACCAGGGATGGAGCCCATGATTTTGTACATGCTGCGCAAGGGTTCTGCCACTGAGCTACATGCTCAGTCCAACAGGACGGGAACAAGCACATACGTGCAGTCTTTTAAACTTCATTCATTCATTCATCTAATCATTCACTGTTCAAGAATTCATTCAGTTCATAGTCTGTGCCAGCCTCTGATCTGAGCCTTGGGGACACACAGCAGAAACCATCTGGTTTCACACTCTACCTTCCTGGAGCTTATACTAAAGTCTCAAACAATGTGGTACCAAAAGTGTGGGGCATGGGTTATACACACGCGCGCGCACATGCGCGCGCGCGCGCGCACACACACACACACACAGAGATTAAATAGTACAGTAGCCATAGGAACAAACTGAGAAACCTTTCATTTAACACAGTGTAACAGACTATCATCCACTTGGACAGAGTCGGCATCCCCAGGCCACCATGTACTGAGCTTGGTTCTGAAGTTCTGGTTCTTGCTGAGCTGCAGTGGCAGGACACCTGTCTATCTGGACCAGCACCCTGAGGCCCGGTGGCTAGAGTTGATGGTACAGGATCTGGACAGAGAGGGTGAGTGCCGCGCAAGAGAACACTCGGCTGTCCACCTCACCGTGGTTCGAGGTCTTTGACAAACAGGGTGCCTGTGAGACAGGTCAGGGTGCTGTGCAAACCACTCTCGGGGGACACAGCAGGATGGAGCGGCCTGGAACATGATGAGTGGCAGCGGGAATGTCCCAGGAGGACTTCCTGGAAGCAGTGGCTGGGTAACAATGCCCAGTAGTGAGGGAGGGGGATGGGGTACAAGGACAGAAGGGACATGAAGTGCAGACGGGTTGGAAGGCTGATGCCACCAAGAGGGCGGGGAGGGATGTAATGGAGCTAGGTCCTTTGAAGCCACAACAAGGCTCCAGAGGCTCAGTCAGTGGCCATCGTCTCCCACCCCAGGACCTCAGATCCTTCCTGCCTGGCTGCTCTTTCCATGGAGATGCTAAGACAAGCCCTTGGTTGGTGATTAGCCAGGTATGGCCATGCGGCTCAGGTTTGGCAAGGAGACACGGGGAAGTCTCCCGGAGGAGGTCCTCCTGGAGGAAATGAAGGCGTATGAAGGGAGTCTCTTTCCATTTCCTTCCTTCCGGTCAAGTGAGGTGTATGCAGTCCTAAGACACCAGGAGGCCAAGAGATACACAAGGTTCTCAGCTAGGAGCTTGACACTTGACCCTCCTGGGCCACCATACACCCCTCTTCTGTACCTTTGGCTTCCTTCCATATGTGTGGTGAGCCCAGGGGTAGCAAACCCTTACCTGGTATTTTCTTCAGTGCGGGTTCTTCTTGGTAACACCTGTCATGGGCACAGGCCTCTCCAAGACGCTCTGCACGGCCAAGGCAGAATTTACAGCTAAGCCTCATGCCTGCATCCCCCCCCCGCCCCCGGGGGCCACTTGAGACTATTAATAACATCAGACGTCTGCCTTAAGGGCTGCCTTCACTCAGCGCACCCCGCCCCTCTGTGTGCGTGTGCACACACATGCCTGCGTGTATGCGTGTGCATGTGCGTGCCTGTTCTTGTGGGCAGATATGCATGTGTATGCCCATGTGGCTGGCAGATATTGGTGTTGGGGATCTTCTCAGACGCCCTCCACTTTCTTTTTCGAGCCAGGCTCTCTCACTTTACCCCGCACTCACTGTCTTGGCTACACTGGTGGGCGTCCTCCTGTCCCTGCCTCCCCTACCCTGGGACTGCAGGGGCACACTGGTTTACGTTGGTCCTGGGGATGCAGACACAGGTCTTCAGGCTTCCATGACACATGTTTTACCAGCCAGGTTATCACCCTAGCCCTCTTTTGTAATTTTAATTTTTTTTTTTAATTTTAAATTTCAAGCTCCTGTGTGAAACTTTCATCCACCCCATTCCTCGGCTCTCTTCTAAAAGAACGTCCCTCGACCTTGGCCACTTTGCTACTCTGGGCAGGTGACTCCTTGCTACAGGGCTGCCCTGCAGTGTCCTTCACCTCTGACCACTATACCCACCCCTTACCCAAACTGTAGCAACCAAAACTACCTCCAAATGCTGCCAGATGTCGCCCAAAGGACAGTCCCTTCACCAGCAAGCACCACCAGCACTGCGGGATCATCCTACTCTGATGTTCATTTCTTTTTATTTTTTATTATTTTATTTATTTATTTATTTATTTATTGGTTTTTTCGAGACAGGGTTTCTCTGTGTAGCCCTGGCTGTCCTGGAACTCACTCTGTAGACCAGGCTGGCCTCGAACTCAGAAATCCGCCTGCCTCTGCCTCCCAAGTGCTGGGATTAAAGGTGTGTGCCACCACACCCGGCTCAGATGTTCACTGTGTTAGTTCCCCTCCCCTCCCCTCCCCTCTTCTCCCCTCTTCTCCTCTTTATGTCATTTACCCCATGGGCCAAGGCTTGGAGCACCCTTTCCACCCAAAGAGCTACTCCCCCCCCCCCAGGCTTTGCATTTCTTCAGCCAGGAGAAGCTGTTAGGCAGGATGTGGGGAGGACATCTCTAATCCCAGAGCTCAGGAGCCTGAGGCAGGAGCATCACAAACTCGAGGCCAGCCTGGTCTACACAGGAACCTCACCACTCACACCCACAAAGGAAGAGCAACCACCGAGGTTCACCAGCCATGGGGACCTTGGCTTCTGGGAGCTAGGGCTCCATCTGTCCCCCCTCATTCCAGATTCCCAGGAATTTAACACAGAGAGCACATGGGGTGGGGTGGGGTACAGTGGTGGTTACTAAATGAATACTGGACAAGTGTTGGAGAATTTCCAATCCAGGCCTTGTATCTGCTTCCCTCCCGGCCTCCCTGTGGTCTGATTTTGATGTTCACTTGGCTTGCTTTGGCGTGTGTATGCACACTGTGAGAGGGGGCACACGCGTGTGCGCGTGGGTTGCCCGGAAGCTAGAGGTCGATCTCAGGTGTCCTTCGTCAGGACTGTCCCGCTTATTTTTGAGTCAGGGTCTCTCAATGGAACCTGGGGACTGCTGATGAGCACAGGCTGACTGGCCAGTGAACCCCAGAAATCTGCCTGTCTCCATCCTCCCAACACTGAGACTGCAAGAACATACCAACATGCCTGGCTTCCCTGGGGACTTAATGTGGGCCTGCACACTTGTGTGGAAACACTCTGATTCAACCAACTCTCTCTCCCTGCTCCCAAACCCCAGGAATTCTTCAGCCCACATTTGTAAGCTAACACTGACTCAGTGGAGTTGGGCGTCTATTTACCTAAACCCCTGGCCTAGTTCACACCACAGTGCATTCTCCGGGGCCTGACCTTTTCTGGCAGGTTCTGCCTGGGTGTTAAACATGGCCCAGGGGACATCTCCAAGGCTGGTTTCAGCTTCCACTAAGCGCTGAGAAGTGCTCCTCTGTTAAAACACTAGAATGATCCTTGTATGGAGAGGTGTGGGGTGGGAGAACGCGGAGGCTGGTTCGCCACCTCCGACAATCAGCCCCACACTTTAAAGTGTGATGGCCCTGCAGAGGCAATGCCACTCGTGTCTCCGAGGGCGCCTGGATGGATGTGCATCCTCGTAACCCATCCTGATCTGAGGCCTGCTCCTGGAGACAGATCCTCTTAAGGGGTTCTTGACCCAGTTCTGCCAGTCAGCGCCTGTGCAACCTGAGGGAATTTTTCTTCTGTGGCTAGACTCTTAGCGCTGACTCTCTGGTGGGTAGGAGAATGAACTTGCTCCCTACCACGCTCTGTCCTCAGAACTTTGCCAACAGTCAACCGTGGCATCCTCATCAGAGTCCCCGGGAATGGCTGTGACTGTCTGGGTCACCATTTGACACCTGAGAAAATTCAGGCAGCTGAGACAAGCAGATCCCTCAGTTGCCAGGAGGCCTGCCACAAGTTCTGGCTGGCTCTGCCTGGCTCTGCCTGGCTCTGCCTGGCTCTGCCTGGCTCTGCCTGGGCTGCTCAGGAGGGAAGGGCATGACAGCTGTATAGCATTTGTAAACACTAGAGGTTGAAGTTGGCTCAGTCAGTAAAGTGCTCACCGTGAACGCAAAGGAACCGACTTCCATCCCAGAACCCACATTAAGACTCGGGCATGGCGGTGCACAGATGGAATCCCAGGGCGGGCTAGGTGAAGACAGTAGGACCTCTGAGGCATGCTAGCATCTGTCTAACTGATGAGCTCCAGGTACAGAGAGAGACCATGTCTCAAAACCAAGGCAGAGAGCCACTGAGAAGGATTGGGGACATGATGTATAACTTTGACCTCTGGCTTACACACACACACACACACGCACACACACACACACACACACACACACGCACACGCACACGCACACACACACGCACACAAGGAATGTAAACCTTAAACATTTTGACAGTTCTTCCACATTTAAAATTCTTTAATTTTCTGGCCTCTCCCCACCCCCATATGAAATCGTTGATGCGGACCACAGACATTCAGGGGTAAAATCATTGGAGCCCAGGTTGGTGGCTGAGGAATGCTGCCATTGAGTGTGCAGGTCCCTGCTGGCTTCACCAGACACGCTCCTCCTGATGAGAGGTAGTAGAGAGACACCATTTTTGGAAGCATCCCTGTCCACTCACCTCACCTCAGCCTGCTCACAGTTTAAAGCTAGCTCACAGGAAGTACTGTGGAAAGAGAAATAAAAGAGGCTAGCTGCAGCCCTACCCCTCAGTGGCTGTGGGCCCCGCCCTTCCCTGGCTTCAGCACTCGGAAGAGAGTGGACCCTGCACCTCACTTGGGCAGCACAGCAAAGCTGGTCCTGATGGCTGGTGAGCAGGCCCCAAAGGCACTACTAGAATGGGAAAACTGGCCCTGTCCCTTGCCAGCTGTGGCATTGGGTGAGCTAGACCGCACAGTGCTGGAGAGCTCACCTTGGTGGCATGGTTGCAAGAAGCCAGTGGGGTGGAGTGGGGCTGACCAGCTCAGATCCAGATCTAGGTCCAGATCCAGGGCTTTGAGTTGGCCCACCCCAACATCTACCCCATCTATGCCCTGCTGGAGCATATAAAAGGGTTGGTCCTACAGATCCAAAGCTGCAGGATCTCCATGACACAGGGCAACTACAGGGTATCTAAGAAGAGTCCCCGTGAGGATTCAGTCCTGTGAGGATCCAGTACTGATAGTGTAGCAGGAGTCAGAGGTTTTGAATAAGACTAATGACTCATTGTGATGAACATTTGCAAGCAAAGAAGTGTGAACAGAGAAATACACTGTGTGATGCGCCATAGCTTCCAGGACAAGCTTTTTTTCTTTTTCTTATTCTATTTTCTTTTGATGAGGAGGTGGCAGGGGTGGAGGGCAGATAAGAAGGGACAGGGAGATGAATGGGATTGGAGTGCAGGATGTGAAATTCACAAAGAATCCATAAAAGTATTTAAAAATACTGGTAAGTAATAATACTTTTTTAAAGGATAGAAGCAGACAAATCCTGCACATGAGACTATTCTATACCGCAGGTGGCTTGGTGGCTTCCATGTGTCAGCTGTCTGCACAAGGAAAGGAGAGGTGGCCAGTCCCACCGTGTGAGTGTTAGGGCATCCACCATTAACAAAACACTGCTTGTGCATTGTATAGACAGGCTATGCCTCTCCTAAGTCAGCACTTAGAGAAGATTAAACTTGGACCGTGTGTGTTCAAGGCAGTATGACAGGGTTGGTGGGAATGGCCTCGAGTGGTGGTTCTCAACCTGTGCGTCGTGACCCCTTTGGGGGTTAAGTGACTTTTCACGGGGGGGGAGGGAGTGTCAAAAACCAGATATTTGCATTATGATTCATAACGGTAGCAAAATTACAGTTATGAGGTAACAATGGAAGTAATTTTCTGGTTGGAGGGGGTCACCACAATGTGAGGAGTTGTATTAAAGGGTCGCAGCATTAGGAAGGTTGCTTAGCGGGTAAAGGCATTTGCTTCCAAGCCTGGCCATTTGATCTCAATCCTCAAGGTTTACATGGTAGAAGAGAGAGAGCTAAATCACACATATTGTCCTCTGGCCGTTCACTGTGGCAGACTAATAAATACCCTGTTCACTCACATATACACACAAAACAAATCAATAAAAATGTAACTTTTAAAGCTACAAGATACAATTGTAGATTTGGGTGTAATCATAAAAATTGTCCATATTTGTAATGAAGACCAGAGACATTGGGTGTGATCTTTTAAAAACACTTCAGCTGAGAGGGAATGAGCCAGAAAGCTCATAAGAGATACACGTCCGGAAACACGTTGAACATGTTTATAAGGCAGAGAGCAATCGAGGACACCTAGCGTCAACCTCTGTCCCCCACGGACGTGTGCACTGTTGGGACCCTGCAGCTCCTCGTCTGTTTGAAAAGTTCTCAGCCTCCATCCCAAAGCCACACTTTCAAAAACAGGAAGAGGGGGAAAAAAAGAAGACAAACAACCAAAAGGAACTACACCATGAATGTCCATGAGAGGGATCCACTCTCTAACAAGCATACAGACATTTCAAGACCCTGAATCACAACACAGGCCCGTTTGCTTTAGGCTAAGGATGTGGTTAGGGAGCCTGGTGATAGAGACGGTGACTCTAACGGTGTGAGGGGTGCAGAGATAAGCCTGGAGCTGACCTCTCACACCCTGCTCCCTGCCTCAGATGAAAGCTCTTCAGGCTCTACAGAACAAGCACAGCCCTGCTGAGCCTTGGAACCCAGACCCGGTGTCCCTGGCTATGTGAGGCTCCTTAGAATGAATGTGCTTCCCTGAAAGACGGCGTGCAGACAGCTACAGAAGCACTTTCCGTCGTCCTTTAGGGACAGGCTCATCACTTAGGGGTAGAATGCTTGCCTGACATGCCGAAGACCAAGGTCTGAGGTCAGCACTACAAACACATCAATAAATTAATCGCTTGCGTTTTCCTGAGAAATTTTTTCTTTTTCAATTCAGATCACAGAGGAGTAGCGTGCTGTGAATAAGACTCTTTCTCAATAGCACGGTGCAAACTGATTTTACAGTTTGAAATGAGGGGCCCCAGGAATTTTGTTTGGGGGAATCACTTGTGGAAAAGCACGTGTGTGTGCATCAAGAAGTCCTCCAGGTGTAAGGAATCTATTCTAACCAACCATCTGAGGACCATGGGGCTAGCCTAGCGCTGAGCTGTGGGTAGGCAATGGAAAGAAACCACTAGGTCTTCATGTCATGACCTAGAATACCAAGGTATTTCATTGACAAGATGGAGAAAGAGTCCCCGGGGAAATGTACAGGGAAAATCCAGAAAGTGTATTTCTACCATGTGCTTATTTGTAATCCCAGCACTCAGAAGTTTGAGGCAGGAGGACCACCAGAGTGAGGTTAGCCTGGGATAGAAGTCAAGATCCTGTCTCAAAAAGCCAAAATTACTGAATTAGCAAAATTCATGATATATATATATATATATATATATATATATATATATATATATATATAGTGTTTGTGAAAGAGGAAAGGCCAGCTAGGGTTTATCATGTCAACTGTGGGACCTGGATCCCATGGGGAAAAATGAAACCATTTTTAAACCATTCTGAGACACTATTTGGGGTAATGAAAAAGGAGGCAAGGCCTGGGGATGTGGCTTCGTTGGCAGAATCCCTGCCTAGCATGGGCGAACCCTGTGTTCCATTCCCAGCACAGAGTTAGTCAGGCAAGGCGGTGCATACCTATTATCCAGCACAAGGAGGTGAATGTGAGGTCAGCCTGGGCTACATGAGATGGGGCGGGCATGGGGTGGGAAGGGATGGGGTGGGGTGGGGTGGAGGAACCAATTCCCGACTAATGGGGTAGAGGTGTGGGGCTCTGTGTGAAGTCACCCACTGCAGGATCTCACTCTGGATTGTCACTGTGGGTGTGGGGACTTGTAGGTGAGATCCCCTGTGCCTGGAGCAGTCCCTGGCTCCCTCTCCCTGTTGCAGCTCTGAGCATGTCCACTCCATCCCCTTTCTCTTGCTCAGAGCCAACCCAGGCGTGACAGCCGGGAGGTGGCATCTCACGTCATGTGGACTGCTGCCTCCTACACAGTGTGGAACAGTAGCGTCACTTCAGCACATGCCTACAGATAGAGGCGTCAGGCCTCTCAGACTTGATGCCCAGAGGGGCTGTGCAGGTGATGTTAATCAAGGCAGTGCCTGGAGAGGTGATAAAAGCTATGCAGCAGTGCAGTTTGGCACATTTAACAAGCATACAATAAACACTGGCTGGATGCGTGCCTTCATGCACAGGGCTCATTCATTTATCATGCCACAAGTATTTATGAAAACCACTATGAAGATCCCCGTAGGAGATTTGGGGACTCGCAGAGGGACCTTTTATATAGACAAAATCCCGGCCATTAGATTAAAATGTGGTGGTGGTCGGGGGGAGACACAAGGAGATTACATACTCAATGCACACAAACAAAACATGCATAGAGCAGAGTTTAAAAGACAAGGATGGAAACCCACTCGGGACTGGGCAAACACAGGAGAGTTCAGAGTCAGAAGCTACAGGGAATGGTATTCCAGACAGAGGGAACAGCGTGTGCAAAGTGCTTCTTAGAAGAGGGAGCTTGAGAAAGCCTGACAAAGAGATGCCAGCAGAAGGCTGGGTCAAAGGTTCACTCCAAGGCAATAACAGGAAGCAACCTGAGGTCATGCAAGGATAGGAAGGGGGGCTCAGATCTGAGCTGTCAGTCCATGCCGCAGAGAACACCCTGGAGGGAAGCCAGAGTAGCCCCAGGGAGATGGGCGTGGAGGCCACAGCAGCATTCTGGGCCAGAGAAGGTGGTAGCGCGCGGGCCGTAAAAGTGAGCTTGGTGGGACCAGGTGATGGATCGGATCTGAGAGCTTCGGGAACCTGGAGAAGGTGGCTTTCTGTGTGAGCACCTGTCCTCATCTCAGGAAGATGGTGTCCAGGCTGTTAGAGATCGGCAGACACTTTTGGAATTGAAATCAAATGGGGGTAAGGCGGTCAGCGAGGCTGGGTTTGGGCCGCAGCTGTCTACCCAGAAGCCCTTGAGTGCTGTCAACAGGCTTCGGTTTCAAGCCCTCCATGAATGCGAGTTGGCTCTCTCCAAAGCCTGCCAGGCCCATCTGTCCTCTCTCCTTCTACCAGGGAGGGCCCCCTGTGCTCAGTCAAGGTAACCCTGTGCTAAGAAAGGTGAGTGGACCCACCGCCTGGGACCCTCCATCTGCTTTTGATCCTTGCCAGCCTTTGAAGTCACCCCGCCTCCCCCAGTTTCCAGCTGTCAGCTCTGCTCCTGGGCAGCCCTGGCTACCCCAAAGAGCCTTAGTCCCTAGGGACCCGGGTGGTGACAAGGGTAATAAATGGAGCAAGACAGACAGCAGCGGCCCCTCCCCCAGGAGGCCAAGGGGCGGGGCCTTTGCAAACCTCTTTTCCTGCTGAATCCAGAGTAGGTTCTAAAGGTGGCAGTGGCAGAGTGGAGTTTTGCAAATTAATTCTGCAGGTCCGCTTCCTTTCCAGCCTTTCTATGTTCATGTTATGAGACACTTCCACCCCCTCCAAAGAGAGAAGCAGTGCCCCTGTTGCAGGCTTTTGGGGGAACAGTCTGGAAGGGAAGACAAACCTCCCCACCCCCCACCCCCCCCACACACACACACCATAGCAGGTCTCAGCTCTATCCTTCGGAACTGCAGAAGAAGCAATGTTTTCTAACAATGACTGTCCTGAGCCCCACTGTCCCCCCCCCTCGGTGAACCCCGTGGTGTGTTTAAGTCCTTGACCGTGGAACACAGGCTGTATCCTGAACCACCCCGTGGACAGCTCACTCTCTGGCTCTTGCTTTCTCTGATTTAATCTGCTGCATAGCCTGACCGTCTGGAAGATCCTACTAGTCCTCCAAGCTCAAGAGGTTTTGTTTGATTGTCTCAGATCATATAGCTGATAAGAGAGGTCAGCTGAGGATCCTGTGTCTGTAGTCCGTAGCAGATGGCAAACCTGAGACTTTGTGGGTTAGGGAAGAGACTTTTATTTTAAGGTGTGACCTATTCTGCTTTTGAGTGTATGTGTGTCTGCGCATATGTACGTGTTCCTGTATGTGTGCATGTGCATGTGTTTATGCCAGTATGTCAACATGTGTGTGTTATATGTTTAGGTATGCGCACCTGTGACGCATACACACAGAGATCAGAGAAGCATGTCAATGTTCTGTCTACCCGTCTCTACCTTTCCCTTTTGAATCAGGGTCTCTCCGTGAGCCTGGAACTAGACTGAAAGTAAATTCTAGCAATCCATCTTCCTCTGCCTCCCCCAGCACTGGGGCTGCCAGCTCACAGGACCATACCTGGCTTGTTGCGTGGGTGCTGGGGTCTGAACTCTGGTCTTCATGCTTGCGCTGCAAGCTCTCTTACCCATTGAGTCATCCTCCCAGCTCCACAGCTCGACCCAGCCTCCTCGTAAGCTTATGGCTCCTAGCACACAGCCTGGAGCCAGGCTGAGAGTGAATACTAGCTGCCACACTAAGTGGCCTCTTAGTCTCATCTCTACCTGCTTCATGGGATGATACAAGATGACACTAGCCAAGAATCCTTGGGCCCAAAGTGAACAATCTTTAAGTGGGAGATTTATTTATTTCTACTTTCTCTAAAATGGGAACCTAACCAAGCTAAGCCGTTCAAAAGCCTCAAGACACTGAATAGGTCTGCCTCCCCTCTCCTCTGCCCCAGGAAGTCGCTAACAAAACCAGGGCTCACAAAACACAAAACTCACCGTGCAGAACAGGAAGCGCTTACCTAGTAGGGATGACTCACAAGCTGCCAGTGCCAGGGCTCGGCTCAAACCTGAACCTGGGTTTAGTCACCTATTGGGAAGACACGGAGCGGGTACTCTCATTCCACGGGCTCGATCCATGCCTGGAATATAATGGTGCTCTCCATGAAAGAGCTGTGACTCGAGTGTTAGGTTTTTCTGATTTTGCAAATTTCCAGAGCTCATGGTGAAGGTCAACCCCTTCCACACAGGAGCCGGAGCTAGAACAATCGGCAGGAAAGGTCAGTTGTCAATCAGTGGAATCGAGGTCTCCTCGAGAAGGCCAACCTACTTTCTACAGAGGCTTAGCTGTCTCCAAACCATGGCGTGTTTGAGTGGCTGCGGTTGGGGTGGAGTTTGGGGCATTGAATCGCCTGGCAGGATGGGTCAATTATACTAATTGTACTAATTGTCAATTATTCCTTTTTAAATGTGCTCTTCTCGTTCTCTCTCTTTTAAAATGTGTGTGTGTGTGTGTGTGTGTGTGTGTGTGTGTGTGTGTCTGTGTGTGTCTGTGTGTGTCTGTGTCTGTGTCTGTGTCTGTGTCTGTGTGTATGTGTGTGTTCTGTCAGGGAGCTTGGGTGGAGGTCAGAGGACAGCTCTAGGAGTTAGTCCTCACCTCCCACCTTGTTTGAAGCCAGCCTTTTATTCCCCTATGCACACTCCAGGCAAGCTGTCTCCTGCCTCTGCCCCCTAGTGTGACATAGAAGCCCTGGGATAAGAGAGGCATCCAACCTTACAGGGGCTCTGGGGATCTGAGCTCAGGTCCTCTCCCCACTGTGCCCTCTCTGCAGCCTCTGACTTTATTACTTTTTATTGTGTGTTTGAATTTTAGGTCTTGATGTGTCTAGTAGAGACCTGGACTCAGATAGCTGTCTTTATCCCTTTTGTGAGTCAGTTCCCAGGCACATGTTAAATTATTACACCTTGATGACTGGATTCTTTTGCAAAGTATATGTTCCCCTAAGTCCATTGCCGTAGTTTTTATCTTAAAGTCAGTCTGGAATTACTCCAGCTTCCCTGGTGTTTATATTATGTGGGTTTTCCCAATTATTTTTTGCTCGGGATTTGCTGTTCCAGGGCTTCCAAATTATCTTGATTCATCTTTAAAAGTGGTCTCGTAAGAAGCATGTCGGTTTCAAGAATCTGATTCGATAATCTTTATTGTTATTGTTATTTTAATTGAAAGCATATGTCAAAGTACACGTATGGAAGACACAGGGCATCTTTGTAGGGTTCTCTCCACCCTCTTTTTACATGCAGTGTCAGGCAGCAAGTGCCTTTACCCACCGAGCCACCTTGACAGCCCGACCCTTTTGTAACTGGAGGCTTTATTTTTAATCTGCTTATATTTATACTTTTAGGCAAGAAGCAAACTGACAGTAAGTCCTTGCATTCCGTTTTATTCTTTAAGTGACTACGGTAAAAATCATCATGTGCGCTGCTGATGGTTCGTGCCGGTGATGACCTCTTACATGTGCCTTTCCTAGACAAAACAGATTGCGTGCGTTTGCCTTTTATGTTGCTGGGCATCCTTGCTGAATTTTCATGCTTCCAGAACAGTCTTTTGTAATGTAAGTCTGCAGGTGGCAAATAAGCACAACTCTTAGTTGATTTTCAATTGTGTATGAGCTATATGCACATATATGTAGATATGCATATATGTGCATTTATATATGTATATATGCATACACACATAGCAGGACTTCCTGGACACCCCAGCAGTGTAAATAATGACACAGACACTTGTTAATTTTTATTATTGCTTAGGCCTGAGCTTCGGCTACTGTCCAGCTAGCGTGTCTAACTTAATCTTATTATCCTAGCTCACAACCTGCCTTTATCTCTCTCTCAGTCCTGGTACGGTCCGTCTGAGCACCTCCATGTCAGGCTGGCAAATCTCCCTGCCTGACTTTTCTCCCCAAGACCCTCTTTCAGCCCGGAAGTCCCGCCCTCCCTTTCCTGCCTAGCTATTGTCCATCAGATCTTTATTAAGCTAATCAGAAAGTGAGGAAGGCGTATGTTTACAAAATACTGAGGCAGGCGATGAGCCACAAGAATAACAAAACCAAATAATGGGGTCAGTACTCAGCTCTCTGCCTGTACAGCAACCAGCAATTGAATACACAGTGACAACCTTCACGCAGTGCACCCCAACATGTGTGTGTGTGTGTTTGCATACACACACACACACACACACACAATTTTTCATCTTGGTTAGTGGTAGGCTTTGTTTTGGGGTGTGTGTGTGTGTGTGAGTGTGTGTGTGTGTGTGTGTGTGTGTGTTTGAAAAAAATGTGAGATCTCTGAGAGATTGCATCTTCTTTAGGGGAAATGCAGCTTTTCTTTCGGCAGGCTCTGATGGCAGAAGCAATCCTCGATCCAATGTGAAATTAAGATGTGACACGGTGCAGCATCTATCTGTCTTGCCCTTACCCTGAGTACAGGATCTCGGTTAAATCCTGGAAGATTTGTTTTGTGTACAGCCAGAGTGGTGTACGTGTGGGCGCATGCGTCTGTGTGTGTGTACATGTTGAGTCCACAGAAGGACTGTGGGTGTCCTGCCCTGTTACTCTCCACTGTCTCCCGTGTAACAAGGTTCCTCACTAACCCTGGAGCTAGGCTGGCAGCCGGCAAGCCCTGGCAATCCTCCTGCATCTGCTCCCCCACAGATTCCAGGTGCACATACAGCCTCATCCAGGGTTTCATGCGGATGATGAAGATTTGAACCCAGGTCCTTGTGGCTTATCTGGCAAACACTCTTGTCTACTAAGCTCCCTTCTCAACACCACGAGTCTAGGGTATTGGTGGAGGCTCCCTGTCTTTGAGGGGCCACTCCGTCCTTGGCTTCTGGCTAAGGAACATCTTTCTGTCTGGATTCTCTGCTGTCCCTTTCCCAGTCTTCCAGCAATTCCCCGAAAGCAACACCATCTGCAATCTCAAGCTACACTCTGAGTTCTCAGATTGCTTCCCCTTGTGCCCGAGCTGGCCTGGTGACATTTGTCTCAACAGCCCAGTGGGACTGGAAAACACTAAGGTGTCATATTGCTCTTGCTCATGACTTGGTAAATGTCTTGAAAGAAAAGAACGTAGAGGTTCGACTTGACTGCATCCATCTCTCACTCTCTGAGATCCTGGGCCCTCTAGCCTGGACTTCCTTGTCTTTGAATGCCTTAAAACCTTCTTCTTAGTGTTTGTGACTGAGAAATGTAAACCATAGCACCATCAACACTCAGTTGGCCGCCTTAATGTAAACTAGAAAAAAATTACTCATTTTAATTTTTTCCAACATTAGACAAAAGTACAACATGGAATTTAAAAAAAAGAGAAAAATTCTAGATAATTAAAGACATGTAGAAAGGTGAAATTAGGAATAGCTTAATACAGAGATAAATTTTAAATGGGAATAGGGTGATGATTTTTCTTTTTAGATCTAACTAAAAAGTAATTGGTTAAATGTGTAAGAAATTTCATTCCTTTTTTTTTTTTTTTTAAATGCCAGAGGGCTGGAGAGATGACTCAGTGATTAAAAATACTGGATGATCTTCCAGGGGGCCAGGTTTGATTCCTAGCACCCATATGTTGGCTTACAGCTATCTGTAACTCCAGTTCCAGGGGATCCAACACCCTCTTCTAACCTCTGCAGGCACCAGGCGTACACAGACATACATGCAGGTGAAATATCCATACACACAGAATACAATTTAAAATAATACCTTTTTCATTCCAGAAATAAAGGAAATAATAGAAGACTCAGGAAAGACATTCCAAACATGTAGGACCAGAGATGCAGCCCATGATGGGCACCCGCCTAGTATCCACAAGGCCCCGGGTTCAAGCCCATCACTGGAAAAAAAAAAAAAGTTGTGAGCCAGGCGCGGTGGTACACACCTTTAATCCCAGCACTTGGGAGGCAGAGGCAGGCGGATTTCTGAGTTCGAGGCCAGCCTGGTCTACAAAGTAAGTTCCAGGACAGCCAGAGCTATACAGAGAAACCCTGTCTCAAAACAAACAAACAAACAAATAAATAAATAAATAATAAAATAAAATAAAATAAAAATAAAAAATAAAAAAGCTGTTATTTTGAGTTATATGTGACAGCATGTTCCTATAATCCTCAGGAGGCCGAGGCAGGAGATCAGGGGTCAGCTTCAGCTATGAAGTGGTTCCCAGGCCTGCCTGGGTTATATGAGACCCTGTCCCAAAGAAAGGGGTTGAGGGAAATAAGAGAAAGAAATTTACAACATCTGAACAGAATAATAGACTAATATAAGGTACACAGACACATCAACAAGGAGGAAACCATTAACAACACTAAAGCAAACTTATAGTAATAAAGAAGGGAGGGAATAAAGGAGCCTAATAAGCGCCTCTCCCCAGGACTCAAAGGTGGATCAACCATCCCAGCAGGGGAGATGGGGATGGGAATGGCTGTGAATACTGCCTCCTGCCCTCAGCACGTGGGGTAGAGGGCTGGGCAGTTCTGTGTTAATCAGACTGCCCTCACTGTTCACAGGCATTGCTTCATCTCAGAGGTATCAGGCCACAGCCGCCTGACTCCATGGCGGTGAGGGTGAAGTGAGGCCCACCATGGCAGGGAATGCACCCCAGAGGAAAGCTGCTCACCTTAGGAAGGTCAGACGCAGAGTGACAGGAAGGGTCTGCGGACCAGATGCCTCATCTCAGTGACTGGATCCCCCAGCTGGTGACCAAGCCTCCCACACACCAGCCTTTCTAGAGAATGCTTTATATCAAAACCACAACACAAGTGTTAACAGCAAGTTGTGAAACTGGAAGCCTCTGTGTGTGTGTGTGTGTGTGTGTGTGTGTGTGTGTGCATGGCTGGTGGGAGTCCTTAAAGGTACAGCAATTATAAGAAATATATATATATATATATATATATAAAGGATACAGGGCTGAGAGACGGCTCAGTCAGTAAAGCTCTTTCCTCAGAAACATGACGACCTGAGTTCAATCCCCAGAACCCATCTTGGCATTGCACAGTTGTGATCCCAGCACCAGGAAGGTGGAACTTGCTGGTTATCCAGCCTAGGTTTAGTTGCCAATGTTCCAGGTCAGTAAAACCCTGTCTCAAACAAACAAAAAAAAGAGAATCTTGAATGTCATTCAAGATTCCTTTCTGATGCCCCACCACCACTATACAAAGGACATACGCAAATTATAGGCAGGTAGATTGGTAGATTGGTACATAGATAGGTAGATAGATAGGTAGTTAGACTGGTAGATAGACTGGTAGATAGATAGATAGATAGATAGATAGATAGATAGATAGATAGATAGATAGATAGACAGATAGATAGAGATGTTGCTTAAATGGATAGTCAGATGTTCATTGCAGCATTCTTTGGGATGGATAAGGGATGGTAGCCACTTGGATGCCCCTACCAGGGCAAGGCTTTGCATAGCTATAAGCTAGGCTTCTAGCAGACTGGAGATAAAAAGCTTACCTAGGGTAGGGTAGGAAATGAAGGTAGAGAGGGAAAAGTCTGAGCCAATGGAAAGAAATTGGTTACTAAGTATAGATTTCTTTTCCTTTTATGTTTTAAATTGACACAGGATTTTGTGTAGCCAGGCTGACCTTGAACTTACTATGTAGCCAAAGATGGCCTTGAACTCCGTTGGGGGAGGGGCAACCAAAGGACAACCTGGAGTAGTTTTCCTTGGATACCAGCCTTGAATTTTGAGACAATCTCTCTCACTGTGGCTAAACAATTAGGCTAGGCTGTTTGGCCAGGGACCCTGTTTCTGTCTTCCCAATGCTGGGATCACAAGTACGTGGCCCGTGCTCAGGATTTGAACTCGGGTCCTCAAGCACGGGAAGCACTTTACCAACCAAGCCACCTTCCCAGCTTTCTTGTCCCTCACTCTTCCTTGTTCTCTTCAGCAGGTGTTAATGGGGTAACAAAGTAACAGGGTTCTGTGTTGGGTCCTAAGGGAAAAACCGAAATTGATTTCCAGGCCACCAACAGCTGAGGTGGAGGTCCGCATAAAATCCATCAAAGCACTTATCACTCCCCTCCTGTCCCACAGCAGACGCCCGCACACACACTCACCAGAGCGTAAAACCGGCAAGGGCCACTCAATGTAAAAGGAGCAAGCTCTGAGGAGCGCCAGCAGAAATGTATAAAATTCCTAAGTCATGTGACAGACTGCTGTCTCCTGAAAATATATATACCTGGCCTTTTCAGTGCAAACGTCTATTTGGGACCTAAAAGGGGGGGAGGGGTAAATAGGGGGAAGGAGGGTGGGATGAGTAGACAAGAGTCACACAGTATAGAGACTGCAGCAGACGCCAGCCCTGGGCCTTGACCAGCTTGAGCTTGCCTCTTTGGCCCCAGCTGATGGTTATCAACCAAAATCGTGGAGCTAGTCTTTCATTTCCAAGAGAAAGCATGAACTTTGGTTGTCACATGGTGTTGTCCTGTATTAAGCTTTTCCAGCCACTTCTATGAGTTCTAAGCACCAGGGAGAGAGTAATTCATGTAGCTTTAAGACTGGGTTTGGCAGTTCCACCAGCAGCCCTGGCCACTGATAACCATGCTCAGAGACAGCAAGGTGACATTTGGACACCAAGGTTTTTACATCATCTTTTAAAAATAAAGTTATTCCCTGACACTCTCAAGAAGGAAGTTGGGGTTCAATGTGAATTTCTGTCACCTACAATTAGGTGACAGATTCAAAGTCTGTTGCTGCAGAAGGCACAATCCACCCTGCAGGACTAAAGGAAGGAGCTACCCGAATCCCTTCCCTGTGGCAATTTGGGAACAAGGAGATGGGCTCTCAGGATACCTGTGTATGTGGAACATTAGAACAATACTTACCTCTTCATTAATTTATGTGAGAGTCTCTCACCAGTTTCAAAAACTTTAGATAAAGTGCTTTCAGGCTAGGGGCATAGTTCAGTGGGTAAAGTGCCTGCTGTACAGGCATAAGGACCTGGGTTCGAATCCCCAGCACCCATATCAAAAGCTGGACATCATGGCATACAGCTGTAATCCCAATGCCTTGGGGAAGAGACCAGATGATCTGAGGGCTTATGGAGCATAGCCAAGACAGCCAGCTGTAGGCTCAATGAGAGACGCTGTCTGGGAAAATTAATGTAGAGACGGGGCTGAGGGAAGACATCCCAAGCTTCATCTATGTTCCCTACATGTACCCCTTTGGATGAGTCTCTCTCTCTCTCTCTCTCTCTCTCTCTCTCTCTCTCTCTCTCTCTCTCTCACACACACACACACACACACACACANCACACACACACACACACACACACACACACTTTCAAAGCCGGCCTCGGGCCTACAAAAGTATATAGTAAACTGTAGAACAATGGCATATCCACAGCCTTGCAGACTAAATCACTGTTGGTAAACATCTTTTTTTCTTCCAGACATTAAGTATCTTCAGCTTTGTGGGGGCACACACAGCCTCTCTTAGACAGCCTCTGCCCGGAGGTTATAATGTAACTGTAACCATGCATGTGACAGTGGGTCCCAGCCTGTTGGAATTTTACCCAGGGACGCTCACATTTCAGTTTTATATCGTATTCACATGTTGAGGGATGCTGTCCTTCTTTTGATTTTTTTTTTCCTCTTAACTTTTTAAAAACATGAAAACCTGGCCTGGGGCCAGGGTTTGGCAGCAGACCATTTGCATGGCACGGCAAAGCCCTGGGCCCAATCTCTAACACTGCAAAGAAAGAAACATGAAAACTTTGAAAGTTATTCTTAGCTCACAGGTTGGAGTAGGAGATGGACTGGAGCTAGCCTGGGTTGGGGGGAGAGGGGGTCATTGTTTGGGGGAGAAATCCTCAACTGAAGGAAGGCTGATCTACTGAACTCCCAAGGTCCAATGCTTACAGCCCCAGCCCTTCCCTCCTGAGAGAGAATTTTATCATTCCTATTATTCATGCTGTCCTCTTTTTTTTCAGTCTTAAATTATTTGCATTTGTATATACAGTATGGACATGTATCCAGAGAGGCCAGAGAGAGTCAGATCCCTTGGAACTGACTGTTGGCCGAGTCTCCTGATGTAGGTCCTGGGAACCAAACCTGGGTCTTTAACAAGAGCAGGATGCGCTCCCAACCCCCGAGCCTTCTCTCTGGCTCACACTGCTGTGAACAATCCTCACTGGTGTGCTTGGCACTTCAAAGACTTGGCCTCCTCACATGGGTGCCCTTCTGCGTCTTTGCTGGGCCGTGGCCATCCATCGCCATGCTGCGTGGGCTCCCACTCAGTTCTTGTTATGGCTGCCTGCACAGTGTTATCTGAGCATGCTGTCTGGACTGGCCCAGTCTTGCGGTACACATAGGTGCTTGGGCAGCTGTCTCGAGCTTGTCCCTTTCACACCTTGCCTCCTAACCTGCACCATGGTCTTGTCAGGGAGACATTTTGATGGTCCACAACATTTACACTTATTCAAGTCAGCAATATCACAACTAGGGAGCACTGGATCCATGATGTTCCTGGGACAGACCTAGTCTGTGGCCACTGTGTGTCCTGGCCACGGTGCATCCCATCAGCATAGTGGTACCTGGCCATACCCAGGATAGCCTCAGCTAATGAAGTGCTCAGTAAGCTACCCTCTCACTGACTGACAGTGGCAGTCAGCTGTGAGTATTGTGAGCTAAGTCTAGGCTGCTGAGTGTGGCTACCTGAGTGTGAGCACTTAGGAGCAACTATGGTTACAGTGCAGTGTGGGATGTTTCGATGAAAAGTTAAGAAAACCCATTTGGTACCTTGCGTGAGCCCCCATTTCCATGCCCACCCCCATGACATGTCATTATCTGGAGCAATTCTAGCCCCAGGGTTTTCTTTCTCGGAAGGGATGGCTGGGCTGGGCTAAGATGACATATCACCAAGAGGCACTCAGGTCCCAGGGATGGCACTCAATGCCTCACTTGCATAAGGCAAGAGCCTGCCCTACCCCTCGCTAGTCCTCTAGTTACTTATCATTTTGTGGCGGAGTCTCACAGAGTTTCCCAGGCTGGCCTTGAACGTGTGATTCTTCTACCTCAGCATCCCAAGCAGCTGAGATTACAGATCTGTAGGACTATGCCCCTTCCTACAGGCACTTGTGAAACACTATGGCTGTCATCTGTGCCCTTTTTCACTTCTGAGAACAACGCCCACTGTGGTTATGGATTCTGCCATAAACACAGCAAACTCCAAGTGTCCTCCACCAGCCCCTCTAGTCTCTAGAATTCAGAATGCCAATCCTCTCTTCCCCTGCCACCCCTTCTTCTCCTGGGAAGTCTCCCCAGTTCAAGGTCAGTCCAGAACAGAGACCAAAGCACAATAGTTCTGGGAGAAAAATTCAGATCACAGGAGTCATCTTAAAGGAGTGGGTTTGTACTCTCTCTCTCTCTCTAGGGGCAAGAACTTCATTTCCATTTTGACAAAAAAAGTTTGTGAATTTGTATAATATGGAATCTATTAGAAGGTTGGGAATAGGTAATCAGCTTTTAATATTTACATACTTAGGGGAAGAGATCTGACTCATTAGCCAACATGCATAGTAATGAATACATTACATTTCCCTTTGTCTCCTCTCAGGTACAAGGCAATGTTAGAAGTGGTGACCTCACCCAGCCTCGTAACAAGCAGTGACTGGAGCGAGCACGGTGCTGCCGTGGGGGCGCTGAGGGACAGAGAAGGTAGGTCTCTGTAAAAGCTTGGCTGGATTGGTTAAGAAGGCCTCGTTCATTCATGACAGACTGAGGGCCCCATGGTACATTCCAGAAGCTGCCACTCACTGCTCTGCTGGGATGGTTCTAGAACAGAAACCAGTGTGCACACGGACCACAGTCCTGTCCATCGCTCAAGGGACAGCTAGACATGGTCATCACTTGAGCTGCCCTTCTTGGTCTCTGGTCTTGGTCTCTGGACCTTAACGTTGGGTACATTTCTGGCCGCCTAAGGCATCGTCTGCTAGGTCGCCAGCTATGTCCCTTACCTCCCTCCTACCACCCCCTCTCCCCGCAGCAGTCTGGTTCACAGGATCCCCAAAGAAGAACTTGTCTCCCGGCTGTTTTCAGGTTGGGTTGAAGTCAAGGAAGCAGAAGAAAGTTTAAGATGTTGAGAAAGCTATTGGCAACTGATGCTGCCAGACTGGTTTTCTCCAGAACAATCTGACCTTTTGTTTGCTCTGCTGGGATTTGTCAGCCTTCCTGGTAGAGCTTGGGGTGAGCAGAAGGCATTAAGCTGTGGCACTGAGGCATTAGGCTTAACCCTTTCCCGGGCAGAGTGCCGAGGGATTTGCTGCCAGTGGTGTCCTCAGGTGCCTGGGCTTGCCCTATCTCTTTTATGGTCCCTGTGTGAAGCCAGATCATGAAAGAGGAGAGCTTCAGGACCGTCCCAAGGAACCAGCAGGTCATGTGTCCAGTGCAAAGCGACGTCACATGAAACGTTTTGAGAGTAAAGCCAGGCTTCTCTGAGTAATTATTTTGTCATTGAGACCATGACATTGCCCCTTCCTCCTTCACGAAACTAGACAACCCTGTTCAACATCTCACCGCGAAGATGTGGGGGACTGGATGGCAGAGGGCAGCCAGGAGTTCTCCTGGCATCACAAGCTTCTGTGATGGTTTAAACAATCCTCTTTGAGGGTTTAAAAGGACTTCCCAGCCATGCTCAAAGATCTTCACCGTTTTCTTCCTGGGTAGAGGCCCAAGCCAGTTTCCTACTGTGTCTCAGAGTCAGCTGCACTGAGTCAGCCTGAGAAGGGTCTGAGCTGTGGGGGTGGGGCATCCGTGTCTCACTCGCAGCCCAGCCGCAGCCCACCAGGCCATCTTTGTCTCGGTTTCTTCCTCTGGCAAATGGGCCATGATAATGACCCACTCTGTAGAGTGCCATGCAGGGGATTAAATGAGGCTATGGTGTGTGGCAAGTCTGGCCCTGGCCCACCCCAGCATAGTAAATGATTAACATAGGCCATTGTCACCTTCTAATCAAATAACCACAGGGATCAGAGTCGGGGTGGGAGTCTGGTTCTAGGTCATGCCTTTGTTTGGTCTTCCTGGTATGTTGTGCAAAGATGATGACTTTGTAAAAACTGGGGAGAGTCTGTGCTAAAACCTGCTTTCCCTTGAGGTGCTGAATCCTTCAGCTATAGGAGGCCTACCTTCCCACATGGCCACCATCCCATAGCCGAGTCCCTGCTCCTCCCCTTCATCTTTTGTTGTTCCTGAGATCTGACTCTGGAGCAGACCCTTCTTTGTCTCCAGTTCCAAGAAGTGCTGACATCACCAAAGAACACGGTCACTCGGGAATGCATTGCCAGCCTAGTCCTATGACTCTGGTTTCCTCCAACCCTCATTCTCTATCACCACCACAGAAAACATTTGGTGGTCATTTTGACCTGGGGGCTGAGGGTGTGACTCAGTGGTAGTGCACCTGCTTCAAAGCGAAGCGCTGAGAACATAGCTCCTCAGTGTAGTACTTGCCTACAGTCCACCAGTGACAGTGCTTCATTCCTGCAGATGCCTTTAAACCCCCTTCCTACGTAGCACATAGCTCAGCTCCCAACTTGTAGATGAACTTCAGAATTAGGGATGGATGGATGGATGGATGGATGAGTAGTTGGTTGTATGGATGCATGGATGGAGAGATGCATGGATGGATGGATGGATGGATGGATGGATGGATGGATGGATGGATGGATACATGGATGGATGTATTGATACATGGATGGATGCATGGATGGATGGGTGGATACATGGATGGATACATGGATGGATGGATGGATGGATGGATGCATGGATGGATGCATGGATGCATGGATGCATGGATGCATGGATGCATGGATTGATGAATAAGTAGGTGGGTGGGTGAGTAGAAGAACAGATAGATGGGTGTTTGAGATCATGGGTGAATAGAGAAATGGATGGATGGAGAGAAGATGGATAGATAGATAGATAGATAGATAGATAGATAGATAGATAGATAGATAAGTGGGTAGATGGATGAGTGGGTGGGAGGTTGAGTAGATATATGGGTGAGTGGTTGGGTAGATAGGCAAGTGGTTGTGCACTTTGAAACATAGATGCAGACAGTGGTGTTGAGAGATGAGCTAATTTCAGGTCAATGTTAGCTTTGAACCATTAGCAAAGTTGTTTTTACTTCCCCTGCCCAGGTTTTGCCTCCCTAAGGTTCAAGTCATTGCAGCTTCCTCTTGGATTCTCTTCCAGTCTCATCTCTGTTGACATGATAAAACACTCTGACCAAAGGACTTAGGGGAGGAAAGAGTTTCTTTGGCTTGTACTTCCAGATCCCAGTCCACCACTAAGGGTCATAAGGGCAATAACTCAAAGCAGGAGAAGTTGGAAGCAGAAACCACAGAGGAGATTGCTGCTCTCTGGTTCACTCATAGACTCATGCTCGGCAGGTTTCTTGCCTTGATATTCATTTGTCACAGGGACATACACTTCACATGTATGTGCTTCATACACTTTAGTTTTCTTATTGCCTATGCTTTTAATTATAAACTAAACAACCTCCCCACAACACCACCAACCCTCTGAGCTCTCTTGTGTATCATAGTCCTTGTATGTATCAAAGCTCATATTGAATAGCTTTCTTACATATCCCATGACCACCAGCCTATGGATGGTGACACCCACAGTGGGCTGGGTCCATCAATTATAATCAGTCTCCCATAGACATTCCAACAGGACCATCTGGGCAGTTCCTTGGTGTCAGCTGAGGCTTTTTTTTTTCACTCAGTTGACTCCAGGCTATGCCAAGGTAGAAATTAAAACTAATGAGGATCTTCTGCGAATTTGACCCGAAATCTTCAAGGAAAGGAAAAATCTACCAAGATGAACTCTCAATTCTGAACATCTATGCTCCAAGTGCAAGGGCACCCACATTCATAAAAGAAACTTTACTAAAGCTCAAAGCACACATTGCACCCCATACAACAATAGTGGGAGACTTCAACACCCCACTCTCAGCAATAGACAGATCATGGAAACAGAAACTAAACAGAAACACAGTGAAACTAGCAGAAGTTATGAACCAAATGGATCTAACAGATATTTATAGAACATTTCATCCTAAAGCAAAAGAATATACCTTCTTCTCAGCACCTCACGGTACCTTCTCTAAACCTGTCCATATAACTGTTGATAAAACAGGCCTCAACAAATACAAGAAGATTGAAATAATCCCTGCACCCTATCAGATCACCACGGACTAAGGTTGGTCTTAAATACCAACAAAAGCAACGGAAAGCACACATACACATGGAAGCTGAACAACACTCTGCTCAGTGATAACTTAGCCAAGGAAGAAATAAAGAAAGAAATTAAAGACTTTTTAGAATTTAATGAAAATGAAGACACATCGTACCAAAACTTGTGGGACACAAAGGAAGCAGTGGTAAGAGGAAAACTCATAGCTCTAAGTGCCTCCAAAATGAAACTGAAGAGAGCTTACACTAGCAGCTTACAGCACACCTGAAAGCTCTAGAACAAAAGAAGTAAATACACCCAAGAGGAGTAGAGGGCAGGAAATAATCAAACTCAGGGCTGAAATCAACCAAATAGAAACAAAAAGAACTATACAAAGAAACCAGGAGCTGGTTCTTTGAGAAAATCAACAAGATAGATAAACTCTTAGCCAGACTAACCATAGGGCACAGAGACAGTATACAAATTAATAAAATCAGAAATGAAAAGGAAGACATACAATGAAATAGATCTTAAAATAATTTATTCTGTTTGTTGAATGTTAACAGTTGAAAATATTAAAATCATGTTCTATTAAAAAAAAAAAAATACAGCCGGGCGTGGTGGCGCACGCCTTTGAACCCAGCACTTGGGAGGCAGAGGCAGGCAGATTTCTGAGTTGGAGGCCAGCCTGGTCTACAAAGTGAGTTCCAGGACAGCCAGAGCTATACAGAGAAACCCTGTCTCAGAAAAAAAAAAGACAATAAAACTTTAAAAGACCCAGTCTTTAAATTTTTCAGCACTTTAAAAGTCAAAAAACCACACACACACACTCACACACACACACACACACACACAAGTTAAACTTTCTTATCCCGCAAAGAAAGATCAAAGCAAAACTAAACTCCAGAAGTGCAAGTCTGAATTCTGTAGCTCAGGGTCTGACATCTGGAGCTCATTCGTGATCTTCTGGACTCCAAAGGCCATGATCAGCCTGACTTCCCCAGCTCTGCCATTCCTGGCACACAAGGCTTATCTCCTAGTCTGAGGTCAGCTCCACCCACACTTGTTTCTGTCCTTGGTAGATGTCCCACACTCCCACCATCTCTGATATCCTGGAGGCTCCATTAGAACTGAGGCTGCAGCTTCCCCAGGGACCCCTCTTGGCCCTTCTTCACCAACGCCAACCCTGCAGGCCATTGCCTGGCTTCATGCTTGACAAGACTCCCTTAGTCCTATAGCTTTCTACCTTTAAACCTGTTACCACAGGGTAGACCCTTATGAACTGTCATGTTCAGGTGCCACTTGAACATTAGCTTCAGGGTACAGCCCTGAGGAAATCCTTTCCATTGTCCTCATGAAGCACAGAGAGAAGTTTACCTCAATAAGCTGGTCTCTTATTAATCCCAGATGATTCTTTGGCCCTAGCTGACAGCAACCACAGTTCTTTTTCTTTTTTTTTTTTTTTTTAAGATTTATTTATTTATTTATTTTATGTATGTGAGTACGTTGTAGCTGTACAGCTGTATAGAGCCTTCATGTGGTTGTTGGGAATTGAATTTTAGGACCTCTGCTGGCTCTGGCCCAAAGATTTATTATTATGTATAAGGACATTGTAGCTATCTTCTGACACATGAGAAGAGGGCATCAGATCTCATTATGGGTGGTTGTGAGCCACCATGTGGTTGCTGGGATTTGAACTCAGGACCTTTGGAAGAGCAGTCAGTGCTTTTACCCGCTGAGCCATCTCGCCAGCCCAAGCACAGGTTCTTAATTCAAAATATCACACAGATGGCAAAGATAGAAATTACCTTCTGAAACCTCACAGGCCAGGCCTCCACAGTCCACATTCTCTCTGCATTCTCGGCATCTAAGCTCCCACAAAACATTCTGTGAATCTCTGAACACTCAATCTTTTTTTTTCCCAGCTTAAATTCCAAAATCCTCCACAGTCCTGCCACAGAATACCCCAAAGGCGTAAAACCCACGCGCTCAGCTGCATCACAGCAAGATCTTGGTGCTAATTTCCATCTTCTCTGCTTCTCTGTGATTAAACACTCTAACCAAAAGCAACTTAGGGAAGAAAACAGGTTATTTGGCTTACACGACAGCTGATAGTTTATCTTTGAGGGACATCGGGGCAAGAACCTGACACAGAAGCCATGAAGAAACACTGCTCAGTGACTCACTCTCTGACTCCGTCCTAGGCTCATGCTTGGCTCACTTGCATATACAGCCAGAGATTATCTGCTTAGGGATGCTGTCATTCTTGGTGAGCTGTTTCCTCCTTCATCAGTTAACTCCCCCACGGGCATGCCCACCAGCCAATCGGATCTAGGCAATTCCTGAATCGAAGGCCTTTCTCTCAGATGATCATAGTTGTGTCAAGATGACCGCTAAGGCTAACTGATTCTTTCAGAGATGAAACAGATAACATTTAGATGAGCTCAGTGCCCCCAGCTTGCAGTAGCCACTTGACAAAGCCACCCTGTCCCTTCTTACCTTCCTGCTCAAGTGATAGACAGTTCTGAATTGTGTCCTGCCTTCTGGGAGGAAGAGGTCAAAGTTGAGGATACTAAGAAGGCAAGTGGAAGATTCCTCTTTTAAGACCTAGGCACTTAATCCCATCGGGGAGGTGAACCCGCCCTGGGGAGCAGGTGCCCAGCTCTCTGCCTCCCTGCCCCTCCCGCCTCAGACGGCGCTTTCCAGTTTTACTCTGGCCAACTCCAGTCTGAGGCTGCTTTGGCTGGATGCTGACCCAAGAGACCAGATCTACTTTCTTCTGTCCCTTCTCTGTGCATCCTGAGCAACCGGGACACTCAGAAGTCCTAGATGTTCCAGATGCCACCCTAGGAACAAGGACACCGACTGCTGGGGCTCCTACCGTGCCTCATGCCACAGAGCAGAAGCCTAGGTTTCACACACCCCTCCCCAGGCTGAGATCTGACAGCCTCTTGCTGTGCCCACTGCTACAAAGGAGAAATGCAACAACTTCAAGAACTCAAACCAGCTTCAAAAATTTTTGGCTTGCATCGCCTCATCATGCTCCTAACATGCGTTCAAATCAACTTGTGATGGTTTCCGTGAGGAGCGCATACTTATGACCCCCCTACATCATACTCTGAGACTAGTACCCATTCACCTCTGCCCTCAGCAACCCCACTGTGAGGAGCAAATGAGGTATCTGTGTGTCAAAGTGCCCCCCTAGAGAGTAGACTGGGCCACACTTCTGGACTCCTAATGCTGCTCTTTCTGGTTGGGAGAGATGTCAGCCACACACTTGGGGAAGATAAGAGGGTGCGTCTGGTTGACACACACACCTGAGACATCTCGCTGACATCAGAAGCCATCTCCACTCACTGAGGATCAGTTTAGAGTCAGATCAGTGGCTCTGTAGAGCTGTGTACCAGTAGTGACTGCTTTCAGAGTCCTTAGCTTGGCAGCATCCCAGTGAGCATGGTAAAGGGGTCCAGATGTCAAACGTGCTCTCAGAGGAAAGTAGCCGCCAAGGGGGGGGAGGGAGGGATTGGGCAAGCAAGTGGAAAGATGGGAGCAGCTGGGGCTGGCATTTGGTGGCCTGGGCTTCCTCTGCATATACAGGTTGCTGCCCCATGCTTCAGATGAGAAAAATGAGTCTCAAAAAAATTATGGGCACAGTGCCACATAGTTGGGATGCACAGGGGCAAGAATTAAAAATTGAACCTGAGCACGTGAGCCCCATCTCCTTTCCAAGGAAAGAACATCAAGTCAGCCAGTTATGAGATCTGACTTGTCGACTTGGCGCACAGTAAATGATAAATAATGAGTGCACATGTGAAAGAATAACTGGCTGTGCCTTTCATACAAGCACATACGATGTGTGCACACACAGAGAGACTCCTCCTGTCATTTCTACATATGAAAACTGGGTCTTGGTCTGCAGAGATGGCCCAGTGGTTCACAGCAAACACTGCTGTTGCAGAGGCCTGAGTCCAGTTCCCAACACCGGATTCCAGCAGCTCACTGCTGCCTGTTACTCTAGTCCCAGGGGACCTGAGGCCCTCTTTGTCTTCTGCAGCCACTTCACTCACAGATTAACAGGTGTACACACGCACACGCGTGCACACACACACCTTTTTTTTTTTTTTTTTTTTTTTTTTTTTTTGAAAAAAGACAGAAGCAATAAAATGGGCACCTCAGGGAAGAGAGGCACCCCAAGCCTCGCTGAGACTGCCTGTGTTGCCTCCTATAGGACTGTAA
>NC_034592.1:147978754-148032258 GCF_900095145.1 Mus pahari
GAAGGCTCTGTTCCATCCCTGGGAAGGCCTGGCTTCTGTCCCACTCAACCCCGAATCTCTAACCTTCATGGAGTCCCACACCATCCCTATACCCACAGACACAAGCCAACTATCAGTGAAGTCTGTGCCATCATAGCCTGGAGGTACATGGGGAGAAACAAAGGGAAGGGGTAGGGGGGTCTGCCCACCCTCTGAGTCTTCAGTACGTGCCTGGAGGGCAACTAAATGTGATTCAGGAGGAAAGAGTTGAAGGAACATAGTTCAAGAGTTCAAGAACACAGTCTGCCCTGGAAAAGCACTCTGCCCCCCAGCTCTTTGCCCCTGGCTGGGTGGTGACCCAAGTGTGAAGAGCAGTAGAGGATGGTGAAGGGTGGGGAGGGTGGGGATGGGCACTGGGGGAGGGAGAAGCCTGGCTACATGGGGAGGGGAGAGGCAGGTGGCTGAAGGGTTCAGGAAGGGGGTGGAGGCAAGGAAGGCTGAACAAAGCCGCCATGTCAATCACTCCGTGGCAACAGGAAGGAAAGATATTCCAAATGTCTGGAACAGCTAAGGGAAGCCCATAGGAATATTTCCTGGGTTCCATTTTAGTGAGCATTTGCATATTTATGAAGGAAAACGTTAAAAGTGTTTAATTCAATGACTTCTGAATTTTCTCTGTACACTTCTGCTTTTGCCGACAGTGAGGCTGACTGACTGCTTCAGACACAAGCGCCTCTTGGTCCTGGGAGAGGAGAAAGGGGGCCTTGTGGGGCCTGCTCGGAGCAAAGGCCTCCGGATCAGGGGAAGTGTTGGGAGGCACCAAGTGAGTGCTAGAACTTCCCTGACACCAAGCCAGTGCCAACCTAACCTTTTTGTTTTTTTTTTTTAAAGTGTGGTGTATAAAAAGTTTATCTTATGCCATAACTCAATGTGTGTGCATGAACACACACACATACACACACACACACACACACACACACACACACACACATCCATAAGTCAATCTGAACTCAGGTCCTCCTTACCATAATCAGTGCCTGCTGACTCCCTGTAGTCATGCAGACAGGTTTATGTATCTGAGGTCAGTTGTGACTCTACATAAAGTTCAAGGGGACTCAGCAGAGTTGGGGGTGGGCAGGGCGGGCTTGATGTATAAGATCAGGCTCCATAACCCTTGGTTTCAGATTCAGATGTACTCTGTTATGGAGCTTCTGAGCAGCGGGTGGAAGGACGACGGCCTTGCCTGCCTCGTGGTCCTATAGCAAGAATTAAATGAGATTCCGTGTCTAAGCCATTACCACTAGGCCTGGCCACAGTCAGCTCCTACGGGAATGCTCACTGCACTTCCGCTGGTGGCTGTCGCTTGGCTTGTAGTGTGGTTGAGACAGACTTTGGGGCTGGGCCACCGGGGTTCAGATCATAGACCCTCGGTTGTTCACTCTCCAGCCTCTGGCTCTTCACCTGGGTATTAAAACCATCAATGCAGAGAAAGTGACTAGCAGGAAGCTTGACACACAAGGAATGCTGGGTAAAAGATGGATATCATCTCACGTGTGGGTGTGGAAGAAGTTTCTGAGTCTAGATGTGAAAGAGACTGCCAGGTTCCAGTCTGAGGTGAGGGGGTTGGAGAGAGGCTCAGAGTCAGCGGACTTGAAGAGTAACTGGAAGAATGGATACGTCCTGACCCAGAATTCATCTGGGCCGTTTGGGGACATGAAATAGTATTGTTTGAAATGACGAGGCACAAAAGTACCCCCCAGGGAACCGCTGGGATCAGTTAGACCATAGAAAAAGCTCTCCCAACTAAGCCTATCACCATCCATTGTCACCCGTGGTCGCCTCAGGGGTGAGAAATGTGTTCCTTGGATGTGCTGGAGCCGGCCTGACCTGAACCTAACCAATTAGAAATGGCGAAGGAGGAATAGGAAGGTGATGTCATCAGATAATATCTGGGCTGGGGGGGGGGTGGCGGCTCAGGCTGTAAGGTGCTTACTGCATGATGGTGAGGATCTAAATTTTACCCCCAGAGTCTATGTAAAAATCCTGTGGGTGGTGACTGCTGCGTTTGCAATCCCAGCACTGGACACATGGAAACAGGAGCGTCCCTTGGGAGTGGTTGGGTAGGCAGCCTACTGGCGCATCCCAGGCCAATGGGAAACCCTTGTCTCAAAAACCAAATCTGAGGAATGACACAAGGTTGTCCTCTGGTCTCTGTAAGTGTACACACTTGCACCTGTACCAAAAGAAGGGGGGAGAGAGGGGCAAGGGGAAAAGAGGAGGGAGAGGGTATGGGGAGGGGAGGGAGAGGGAGAAGGAGGGAGAGGGTATGGGGAGGGGAGGAAGAGGGAGAGGGAGGGAGAGGACATGGAAATGTCGCGTAGTTGGAGCTGCCTGTACCTTCACCCTGAAGCTCCCAGTGGTCTCCTACGGTCATGTGACCTCCCTGGCAGATACTCTCTGCCTCTGTGGCCTCTGTCTGTGCATCATGCAGAATGTAGACACCACATGATGTCCCTAGATGCACTGTGTGTTTTCTGTGCCTGCAGAGAAGCTGTGCCCTGGGCCCACAGAAAGGGGAGCATTTCAGTGCCCGACGTCCGAGAAATTCCTGTGGTGGCAAACGTCCCCAGCAACAACTCTCCTCAGGCCTCTGTCCAGAGCCACAGTTCCGTGCTGACCATGGCCTCAGTAGCTAAACCTGCCTGTGTTTCTTTCTCTCTCCAGGCATCGCCAAATCGGTGGCTCTGGGTGTGCCTCAGCTCTTTGCCAAGTGAGTAGTCTGGCCACACCCCCTTTTATCTTACTACTTCTTCAGAAGGTGGAGGCTGGGGTGGGGGTGGGGGCACTCTGGAACTGATTTGCCAAATAGGAATGCCAGCATGGACACAGCTAGACAGCCTGGCACAGACAGCCTGAGTGCCTGTACCTCGGTTTCCCCATCTAGGAAAGGGGACTATTTAGACTCCTCCCTCTCCTTCCCTTCCCCCTCCCCTGCCTCATCTCCCCTCCTTCTTCTCTTCCTGCTGTCTCTCTCCCCACCCCATCACCCTGCTCCCACTCACTCTGTCTGTCCCTTGGTCCTTTCTTCAGCTCCACCATTCACCTGAGACTCCTCAGTCCCAAAGCCCATGTGAGCCCGAGGATGAGAGAGGAAAGGACATAGCCCCTGCTCAGAAGGGCTCAAAGTCTAGTGGGGAGGCAGAGAACCCTCAGGTTAGACCTGCCAGATGGTGCCCTCCCAGGCTTCCAGGAACACCCCTCTCTGAGTGCCACAGAGGAGCCCTGGTGAGGGCACTGACCCCGGCTGCTTCTCTCTCAGGAAGACGTTGGAGTACAGGCAGCCACTGGGCTGTTTCCTCGGGCTGGAGTGTGTGTGTGTGTGTGTGTGTGTGTGTGTGTGTGTGTGTGTGTGTGTNGTGTGTGTGTGTGTGTGTGTGTGTGTGTGTGTGTGTGTGTGTGTTACAGGTGAGGGATGTGTAGGTTGTGTGGTGTGTGGAATAATGAGAGGTGTGTGTGTGTGTGTGTGTGTGTGTGTGTGTGTGAGTGTGTGTGATGTGGAGGGGTCGGGGGACTGTGAGAGGTAAGGTTGTAACAGTGTGTGTGATATGTGGGCTGTGGGTGTGCATGTGTGTGTGTTCATGTGAGTGTGTGCGTGTGTGGATGCAGTCACACTGGTGTGGAGTCCGCAGCTCAGCATCAGCTATCTCCCTCAGTCCCTCTCCAACTTATTTTCCGAGACAGGATCTCTCCCTGAGCTTAGAGCACAGACTGAGCTAGGCTGGCTGAGCTAGGCTGGTTGGCCAGTGCGTTCCTATCTCTGCTTCTCCCATGCTAGAATTACAAGTGTGGTTCACTGCCTTTCTCCATGGGTCCCAGGAATCAGCACTTGGGTCCTTGTTTCTTTGCCACATTTCTCTAGGCTTTTAACTTGAGCCCCAGTTCAATCCAAGTCTCTTTAGTAGGCTTTGAGGGGACACACTGGAGTGACAGGCTTGGATTCCCACCTTGAACTTTGTTATGGAAACATAGGGTGTGACTCAGAAACATAGGGTGTGACTCAGGAACACTACCAAATAAGGGTCTCTGCTTGGCAGGAAGTTCTGCTGATCACACCACACCATAGACCCCCTGAGCTGACCTCTGGCATCCATGGAGCTGGAACAGTGGTGGTGGGACAAGTTCTAGAACCCAGCCTGGTATCACCAGGTATAAGTCCCCCAAAGGAATCCTGCATGGCAGGAATGGAACCTTCTGGAAAGCAGATCAAGTCTCTTTGTGATCTTGTACCTTTGGCATTCTATTCATGTCTGTCCTGGAGCTTCAGACCAGGGACAACCCAGAGGGTTTCACATCAACCAAAAAGATAACTTGAAGTTGACAGACTTTAGCTGACACAAGGAGGCCAGCAGCCCCAGCTCTGTTCCCCACAGCCATGATCACTGAGACCCAAGCTGAGAGAGTGAACACGTAGGAATCACGTTCACCCAGCTATAGAGCTAGAGAGTCAGGCACCGTGAAAGAATTTGGGAGGTGGCCTTTGGATCCACGACAGTCCACAGCTTTTGGTGGGTTAATGAGTGTTCCACAACCTGTCTCCTGAAGACGAAAACTGAGAACCTCCCAATGTCTTCAGAACCAAGGCTTCACTGGGCCGCTTGACAAGGACTTGGACCAGAAACTGGCTTGCACTGGGAAGGGAACTGCCAGCTGTTTACCATCAAGGGAAGTGGCATTGTGGGTGTGGTACAGACAGGAGGTGACAGTCTAGTGACGGTCATATAGAATCCAGATGATGGTGCAGACACAGGCCTGGTCTCTTACATCTGTCACTCTGGAGCTGAAGAGATAGAGTCAGGAAGATGCCCGGAGCTCATTGGTCAGCCAGGCCAGCCAAACGAGAGAGCTCTGAGTTTAGGAGAGACACTCAAAAGTAAGTCCCAAAAGCTAAGATGTGCAGTGACAACGGAAGATGCCGAGTGTCAACCTGCCGCCCTCATGTGTGTTCAGGCATAGGTGCACACCTACACACAGGTGTATACGCAAAGATGGATAATCAGGCTGGTCAGTGTAACGGACAAACCTGGAGATTTCCACAACAAAGGCTTTTTGTTTCCCATGTGAAGTCTGATGTGGAGCTGGTAGAACTCTCTAGAAGGCTTCCCTGTGCTGGCCAATGCAGGGATCCAGCATCTCTGCGCTGTAGCTTCGCTACTGCAATAACTTCTCCATTGCTGCCCAAAGAGAGGGAAAGGAGGCCATAGGCCATGCTTTACAACATGCCTGACCACGTCTTGTTAGATGGAGCCCTGACCCACAGTAGAATCTGGCTGCACTGAAGATGGCAAACACATCTTCTTGGTTCTCAGGGAAAACAAGAACGAGATGAAATGTGATGTGCTAGAATGATGTCTTTGCTCTGGAGAGCATAATGCCTAAGGGAAAATGGCAGTGATGCTAGGACCCAGGGGAAGAGATGCTGGGCTGGACTGGGAAGCTTAACCATCTCTCCTTCCCCTAGGTCTTACCTACGTGTCCCTCCTGGTCAGTCCTCCACAGCCATGGCGGCCTATAGCCAGACACAGTACAGCACGGGCATCCAGCAGGCACCACCCTATACAGCGTACCCACCTCCGGCGCAAACCTATGGAATCCCCCCTTACAGTGAGTACCAAGCGAGCCCTTTCTTCCACCCCCTGGCAGTCCCAACATCATGGTGGCTTTATGCCTCAGAGCAGAACGATACGTGTAGCTGGACTAATTTTGTCCTGGGAGTAAGGGGGAGAGGGCACAGCTGAAGCATGGCACAGATTCTTCCAGACTGTGTCAGCAGGCCTCTTTCAACCTCAAGAACCAGAACCCTAACCCATGCTGGCTATCACATCTGGGGATGCAGCTGGCATCAGGGACAGCTGGAGTCAGGTGCTCCAGTGCCATCGTGGGGGGTCTGATGCGATGTCTTGGGCTCAATGCACAAGACTGATGATAATCTGGGTTGGATCCCTGGAAGCCATCAAAAGTAGAAGGAAAAGAACCCGATTCTACAAGCCATCCTCCAATTGCCATGCGTGCACACATACATGCACCGTCTACACAGTGAGCTCGTGAGATGCTTGATTCATTTTTGGAGGACGCTTTCTTCTGAGTGGACTTCGCTCCTACAGAGTGGTCACCATGTGGTGACACAGACAGTACCTGTCAACTCTGGCCTTGGAAAGTCAGAGAGTTCCCGCTCCCAGCACTTCCCAAAGGAGCACGTGTTGGTCCTCGGTGCCATGTGACAATGCTTAGCACAAAGGTAGGAGGTGGGATGAGAGAGCTAAGGAGGCCATGCTTCACAGGTTATGAAGCAGGTACAATGGGAGACACTGCGGGGCAGGGGGACCTCAGCACCTCAGACCAGAAAAGTGTTGTCACTGGCTTCAGACCAGGGCCTTAGGTATTCAAATGATATCAGAAAACCTCTCTGCTTTCTTGTGTATGGGCTTCAATGTCCACAACTCCTACCACTGCCGTGGCAGGCCTAGTCCCTAGCACTTCTGAGCTGCAAGTCCCACAAACAGAGAGAGTTTCCTGCCAGAACATCTCCCTGAAGTCCCTGGGTTCCCTCTGACTCGGCTCCATCCTGTTCCTGACCCAGACTCCAGAGCAGGAGAGATGAAATGCTCTAGTTGACAACTGTGAGCCACATGTCTCTGCACAACCAGGGGCCAGGCCCCACTCATTCGGAGCAACTAATCTAATCTAAGGAAGGGAAGATACTCAGAGAAGGGGCAGCTGGCTGCAGAGCCCCCACTTCCATGATACTTCCATGTACACAGATGTGTGTGAGAATTGGACGTGGTGATCTCCAGTGGTCAGGGGCTGGGGCTGGAGCAGCAGCTCAGTTGGCAGAGGGCTAGTCCAGTGTGCACAGCATCCTAGATTCCATCCCAGCACTGCGCAAACCAGGCGTGGCACTTGGGAGGTGAAGGGAAGGAGGATCAGAAGTTCTAGATGATTCTTGCTGTGTAGTGAATATAAGGAGAAGCCTAAGATACACACACTGAGGCATGAGACTCTCTCTCTCCCACTGTGTGTGTGTGTGTCTCTCTCTCTTTTACACACACACACACACACACACACACACACACACACCCCACATATACACACAGCAGAGAGAGAGCTCGTGTACAAGCTGACTTTGGCACTCCAGTGACTTCTGTTTTAGAAGCTGATAAAACACTGTTTTGACTCAGTGGCTCTTCTGCGCACGGCAGGGACGGGTTCTAACCATGTAATTGTGTTGCTTCTGCTTCCTTCCTAGGCATCAAGACAGAAGACAGTTTAAATCACTCCCCCAGCCAGAGTGGGTTCCTGAGCTACGGACCAAGCTTCAGCACCGCGCCTGCTGGACAGAGCCCCTACACCTACCCCGTGCACAGTGAGTGTGGTGCTCAGCCCTCCCTGCCACTGTGGAACACCCCAGGGTGGATGTCCATCCATCCATTCACCCGCTCCACAGACTTCCAGGGTGTTTACTGTGTGCCAAGCTCCATCTTAGGTAGTAGCCAAAAGGCGTTCAGCCCTGAGGGAAAAATCCCGTGGCCCTGTCAGAGACAGGGATAGGCACGCCAGCAGATAACCAGGTAGTCTGCCAAAAGCTGAGCTCAACAAAGCAGCATGGCACTGACACACAGTTGACAAACAGCTGAGAGGCCCGGGGAGAGTGTGACACTGGACAAAGACCATGGGCGAGGTGGCGCTAGCTGGGTGCACACACAAGAAGACCATCTCAAGCAGAGGGTATGGGCGATACACATGGCATGTGGAAAAAATATGCCACCATGTTTAAGGGACAGAACAGAGATGGTGACACGGGACAGACTGAGAGAGTCCCTGAGAAGGGATCTTCAGGGAGCATAGGAACCTGAGGTCTATGCAGCCATGTTGACTTGTGTTCTAAGGGTGATTGGTCAAGTCCATCGATAGGACTCAGAGTGTCTGACCAGGGAATAATAGGCACACAGGGAAGCAGACCCTGGTTCCAGGTCGTAGATGCTCCTACAACCCCCACGTGACTGGGAATGGATCTGCTGGGCTCCCCTGGGCTCACTTCCCCCTCCCTGGCCCTCCCGAGGCTCCTGCTCTGCTTTGGGGACGATGCACAGAGCAGGGGGTTGTAGCAGTGGCTCGGGGACCTCCCAACCCACTGCCTTCCCTATAAGCCATCCGGGGCTGAAAAAAAGATTAGCAAAAACAGGATGCTGACTGGGGCGGGGGTGGGGCTCAAGGGTGAGCATGCTCTCATTTAGAATGGCTACCAGGAAGTGTGGCCACTTTGTCTCCGGTGTTTTGTTTGTTTCATTGAGAGCTATACAAATACCTTCAGAGTCTGTGGAGAAGGTGGGTGGTCACAGGCAGGAAAAGGATCCTACCAGGAGCCTTGTCTCAGCACCCCAGTGGTTGCCGAGTTACGGTGCCACAGAACCATTACCTCTCTGAAGAACTGAGGCAATAATTGCACCCATTTCACAGAAGAAACTGAGGGGTCAAGGGAATGACCAGTTTAGCCAGTGTCAGGACAAGAACTTTAGATCTTACCTCAAGTTTCGTGGGAACGAGCATGCCTCTTTGGGGTAGTGTCCCACCCCTCAGCCTCCACCCCAAACCCTTGATCTTGACTATATCTCCTTCCTCCTCTGCTTCTGATACTGTCCTTGTCATCCTGCCAGGGAGAGCTGCTGGATCCATCCCTGAAAGCCAATGTGGAAGGGGACCCGTCTTGTCAGTAAAGGCTCTCTGAGTCTGTGACCTTGAACTTGCCTTGGGGCCAATCCTTAGCTTCTCAGATAGAAGCCAGACTTGCCGACTTGGGCTTCGGTGACTGATGGGACTGACCAGGGGACACTGTCCATCCTCACCCCAGCTGTATATATCATGCAATGTACCGTCTAGAGGTGCTTCCCACAGTCATTCACTCAATCACCAAATGCTAGCTTTGAGCCTGGCAGGGTGTGAGGAGGCAGCAGTGAACAAAGGGAGCCTTCAAGGGAGAGCTGAACAGTAATCCACACAGAGGAACAGTTACAGATCATGGCCAGGACTGCGGAGATACTCGGGGTGTCATGGTGTGTGTGTGTGTGTGTGTGTGTGTGTGTGTGTGTACAGACATATCTGCCCTATGACAAAGTTATTGTCACATACACACACACACACACACACACACACACACACTAAGCAGACAGCCCAGGGCACTCACTCACTGTATGAGAGTTGGGTAACTCCAGCAAAGTCATGTGACCTGAGCAATGCTATCATGACCCGGCATTCTCCAGGTACATAGCCCACAGCACCCTGCCCCACTTAGAAAGTGACTCTCGGCAGGAGAGAAGAGACTCAGGCTTGGACCCCACACCACCTCCATCCCCACGAACCCTTCACAAATCAGATGCCTTTCCTGCTCGTTTCCAGCCAGCCATGGGAATGTCGCATGCTATTTTCTCGTGGTCCTCCTGGTCACCATGTGTGGCTGGGGCTGGATTTCCTGCTCTGGGCGTGGCCTGTCTGGAGGGAGGGTCAGGCCTCTTTGTTTTCAAACACAAGCTCACAAGTGTCACACCCGGGCCCATGTGCCTGCCCTGAGTTGCTCCTGAGAAGGGATACACTCTCAAATGACTTGTGTCTTTCAGACAGTTGTGGAACTTAACTCTGTGGAGAGAGAAAGGTGTAAGGGTGAAAGGGCAGAAATGGCTGAACATGGCCCGAGGATGTCAGTGAGCTAACGTCTCCGCATCATCCTGTCATGGCAAGCTGGGGCTCCTTACTAAAATCCATGATTTGGTAAAAGTACACAGGGCAGAAATAGGGCCATTCCCCACTCTGCAGATTGATAAACAGACATTGCAACAGTGTGACACTGAGTAAGCCAGTGTCTCCCCTTCAGCTCCAGGTTCCTCCTCTCCCATATCCAGCAATTGCACTTTCCTTAATGGCAGCCATTCTGACGGGGTTGTTACCAAATGTGGTCATTGTTCTTTTTTTTTTTAATTTTAAGATGTATTTATTTTATGAATATGAGTACACTGTTGTTGTCTTCAGACAAATATTATGGATGATTGTGAGCCACCATGTGGGTGCTGGGAATTGAACTCAGGACCTCTGGAAGAGCAGCCAGTGCTCCTAACCACTGAGCCATCCCTCCAGCTCCAGTTCTTATCAGGTTTCTATGTTTTAACTCACTTATTGCTTGCTGAAATATAATTCATTCACCAGAAGCTTTTACCCTTTGAGAGTGTTTAGCCCGGTGTATTTACACACCTGTGCAACCTCCACAAATGTTTACAGCACCCCCAAAACACACCCTGTACCTCTGAGGGCTGTGGCTCAGTGTTAGAGCACTTGACCCTCACACATGAGGTCCTAGGTTCAGTTCCTGGTGTAGGAGGGAAAAAAGGGAAAGACATCCCTCCCTCTAGTAGATTTTTTTTTTTCAGCAATCACAGGAATAAAAGATCCAGTAGAAGTCTCTCTTTCACATTAATTTTGGGAGGTTAAATATTCAAAGATCTATTGACATTTTCTCCCATCCTGGCCCGGTATTCACTCAGTATACAAACCTCGGACTTCTTGTAGAGTGCCGGAGAACCCACACAGAACCTCTTATGCAGACATAAGCACTAGAAACAGTCTGTTAGATCCTGTTACCATGACAGCGGGCATAAGGAACTGCATCCTCTGGGTGATGGAGTCTCTCTGCCTTGCAGACTTGCTGTGTGCTCATGTGCACAGCTCCTTTCTTGACTCTGTGCCCCAAGTCCACTGCGCTTCCTCGGTCTATCTATGGGTTCATAGTTTTCGTCTGGTACTTCTTCAAAGAATTCTTTCTGGGCTGGGGAGACGGCTCCATTGATACAGTGATCTCCCCACCTGCATGAGGACCTGAGTTTGATCCCCCCAAAAACCCACATTAAAATACAGCACCGAGGAGACAGAATCAAGTGGATCTCTGGGGTCCCCTGGCCAGCCAGCCTAGCCTACCCAGTGAGCTCCAGTTCTCTCTCCAGGAGAGACCCTGACTCAAAAGAGGGGGATGATGTGACTGAGGAGTGCTTACCTAAGATGCAAGAAACCCCAGGCTCCATCCTCAGCTTGCCATAACCTGGCCATGGGGCCTCACACCTGCAATCCTAGCACTTGGGAGATGGAGGCAGGAGGATCAGAAGTTCAAGGTCAGCTTGAGCTGCATAGCATGCTTGAGACCAGCGTTTTTGCTCCACTGAGGCCAGTCTTCCAGAGCATTCTACCCAATGCTTGTGAATGGAATCTCTCTCTCTCTCTCTCTCTCTCTCTCTCTCTCTCTCTCTCTCTCTCTCTCTCATGGGGGTTCTACTCAGGAGTTCTATTCAAGGAAAGCTCTGGAAGCGTTTCTTCCTCTTCACCTGAGTAGCTTCCTCACGCCCATGGGCCTCCCTTAAAAGTAACCTCTGGGGAGAGAGTATGTGTAGCAGTCCCCGGGGCTCTCAGCCCAACCCTTACATGCTGCCTCCACCCTATGCATCCGAGCCACAGTGCTTCCTGCGGGCATGGCTCTGCCCTGGTGCCCATCGGGAAGAGGGCACCGTGTCTTTGCCACTTGTTTCAGGTCTAACTGGGATCACTGCCCTGACTGCCTGATGCCCAACACCTGGTGTTTTCAGATTCTGCCCGCCAGAAGGATACATGCCCCCGCACATCAGTCTAGCGCACTGGGAAGTGTCATTTGTCATTTTCGAAGGCACGGATGCTATTATATGCACTCTGGGTCCTTCCTCTCCCTTGTCTGGCTTTACTCAGTGTTTTGGGGAACCTTATTCTTGCCAACCTTTGAGCCTCTTCTTGACCTTGTTGTCACAATGCACACTGGACGCTGTCCTATGATTGCACCAGTGTGTGTGTGTGTGTGTGTGTGTGTGTGTGTGTGTGCTTATTATGTATGTGCACATGTCAGAGGGCAGGGGGCTTGTATACATGTGAACCTGTGTGGATACCAGAGGTCTTCCTCTCTTGCTCCCTGCCTTGCTTTTTGGGACATAGTCCCAAATTTTGTGAATTTGGAACTTGCCAGTTTGGACAGTTGAGCTGGGCAGTGGGTCCCACAGATCCTTCTGTCTCCATGTCCAGTGCTACCATTACAGGTGAACTCTCAGCCTTTTTTGTTGGTGCTAGGATCCAACTCAGGCCTTCATACTTGCAAGAAAGTGCCTACCTGACAGGGTCATGTCCCCAGCCCATCAGCCATGTCTGAGTACAGGATACCCTTGTTTTGTTCCTTGTTGACAGCTAATTTTAGTGAAGTCTTGAGAAGGTCTTGGGAAGTTAGACAGGAATGCACCAGGGTGGCCTTTCTGTCCCATCTTGTAATCTGGGTCCATATTTTCTGAAGAACCACGAGACCTTGGAGCAGAAATGAAAGAAGCCAATCACAAGCCAAGTGGTTGCCAGGGTGCAGTATGGGCATGTGGCAGGTGCAGTGTGGGCAGGTGCAGTGTGGGCAGGTACAGTGTGGGCAGGTGCAGTGTGGGCAGGTGCAATGTGGGCAGGTGCAGTGTGGGCAGGGGCAGTGTGGGCAGGTGCAGTGTGGGCAGGGGCAGTGTGAGCAGGGGCAGTGTGGGCAGGTGCAGTGTGGGCAGGGGCAGTGTGGACAGGGGCAGTGTGGGCAGGTGCAGTGTGGGCAGGTGCAGTGTGGGCAGGTGCAGTGTGGGCAGGGGCAGTGTGGGCAGGGGCAGTGTGGGCAGGGGCAGTGTGGGCAGGGGCAGTGTGGACAGGGGCAGTGTGGGCAGGTGCAGTGAGGACAGATGCAGTGGGGACAGGTTCAGTGCCAGCAGGTGCAGTGCAGGCAGATGGAAAAGCCTGTTCTGGGGGACCTTAAAGACGGGTGGTCATAAGCCAGGGCTGGGTCTGATGCCCCAATCCTAGCCAAGTAGACCAGGTTCTGTTTCACCTCGGTGGTAACAGTGGTAGGCTGCCCTGCCCCAGCCAGTTCTAAGCAGGCGAAGTCAGCCTGATCTACCCTGGTCAGGCAAGTCAGGAGCCAGGCTTGGCAGCTGAGCCCTACTGGCCCGATGTCAGGTTCCCGGGTGTGAATCAGCAGCTCTGCACACCACAAAGCTCTGAGGTTCCAATATGTGTCTCTCTGGCCCCAGCCCCGCCTCCCCCTGGTGGTCACCTTCAGAGGTTGGCCATGGCCAGATCTCTGTACTGTACCTAGCTAGTCTCTTCCATTGTTAGGACACATGGAGGTCAAGAGGCTGGGCAGATACATTCTGATTATATACAGAATTTGATTAGTGGTAACCTCCAAAAAGGAGGGGGCAGACAGAGGAGCAGGCTCAGTTAATAACTCACAATACTGTACATCTCTCACTAGCCACGGAGATGCCGGGCACTTGAGATGTGGCCAGGGGGATGCAGAAGGTGGTTTTTCATCCCTGTTTAATCTTGATGAATTACGGTGCCAACATTGCTACTTAGGCAAGCCAACTCAGAGAGGTGGGGTTTTTTTTGTCTGTGGCACAGAGAAGTGAACCCACGGCCTTGTGTATCTTCGCGTGGGCTCGACCACTGAGTTCTACCTGCGACTCTTTCTTAAAAATAAATTTTTATTTGCAGACAAGATCTCACTTAAGGGTCTTAAATTCATGATCCTCCTGCCTCAGCCTCCTAAACGGCTAGAATTATAATCCCGTAACACCTCCTCCTCTTCCTCCTCCTCTTCCCCTACCTCCTTCATCTTTTGTGTACATGTCTTTGTGTGTATCACATCATAGCATGCATGTGGACAGTCCATGACCAACCTCTAGTCTCAGCTCTATCCCGCACCTTATTGGAGACATGATGCGTTGCTGCTAACCACGGTGTATAATGGATCTAGACCATGATCAGAAGCTCTTGTCTATGCCTCCTATCCCTGTGGGTTCCAGGATTTGAACCCAGGTCCTCGGGGATGCAGCAGTCACGTTCCCTGCCATGCCATCCCATCCCCTGAGCACAAGCACACCCAACTTTTAAGGGAAGTCAAAAAGCCAGCTCTCAGCCAGCTAACGCTGGAGGATGTGAGCAGGTCATTGTACGTGTTATGGGCTGAGCTGTGCCCTCCCGCACTGGTGTGTGGAAAGGCTTGCCCTAAGGGGGGAGATCTGGAGACAGGCCTTGGCGGGGAGGGGGCACCTACAGTAAGAGGAGACCATCAAGCTAGAGCTATGGGGGTGGGACTGGTGGGTGTCCTTTCAAGAGGAGACGCCATGCTCTCACCTACCACAATGCCCTCCGTGGAATAGCTGGGTGAGGATGTGTGGAGATGGTGATTGTCTCTAGTCAGCAGAGCGTCCTCACCAGGCCCCCTGGACTCCTGATCTTGGCCTTCCCAAAGTCCAGCCTACAGCAAGAAGCCACTCCATCTGTGGTTTCTCACTGTGGGCAGCCTGACTCGCCAAGATGGCAGCTTTGCTAGCCAGGCCACAGCAAGCAGAAGACCAGAGTGCCAGGGATAGTTTCTGTTACTCTGTGGGGGGGACAGAAACCATAATATCCCTCTGTGAATTTTTAGAGGGGGTTTTAAAGGTAAATTCTAAGCCTGAGGCTTACAGTGCCACTGCAGGTCTGCTGGTTATGCAGAAAGCCAGTAGAGACAGAAGCCTGGGGCATTGCGTCATCATTGTCCCTGTGGGTGATGATGGCATTGCTCCCAATGCTGGGTACCGAGAACAGAAAAGCCCAGGATATGGGTGCCAGTGGAGAGCCAACTGTTACCCTAAACTAGACTTGAGTGACTCTTATCCCTGTCCCACCCAATGCTCCCTTCTTGTAACACTTGTGTCCTTCCTTAGAGCCCCTCTAGATAGGTGAGCTTCAAAATACAAACCGGGGATACAGGGTTCAGAGCACAATGGTAGGGAACCAGCAAGTGACGGGAGCCTTTCCAGCTGTGGGGCATGTGTGCTCCAGGGAGCACGACCTGGGAGGAAGAAGAACCCAAGTAGTTCTGGGTACAGCACATCACAGGGGGTCCAGAGACTGAGAGAGCAGGGAGCAGGGCCCCAGAGAACAGAAGGGTAGTTGAGGCCAGGCCTAGTAGAGTCTGGGATTTGACCCCTGGATCATCAGAGTGTCATCAGAGTAGAAGACAGAGGAAGTGACTTGGTTTGTATTTTAGAAACCAGGTGACTAGTGTTAGATGCAGGGACAGTGGAATGTCAATTCATTTGCTTTTGGCATTTTGTGGGGATGGGCGTGTGTGTGTGTGTGTGTGTGTGTGTGTGTGTGTGTGTAGTATATGTGGGGGGGTGATATGTGGTATGTGTGTAGTATGTATAATATGTGTGTGGTATGTGTAGTATATGTTGTATATGTGTGTAGTATGGGTATGGTATATATGTGTGGTATGTGTGGTATGTGTGTGTGTGTGGTGTGATGTGTATGTGTTATATGTATGTGTTATGTGTGTCTGTGTGGTATTGTGTGGTTGCATGGTGTGTGCATGTGTGTATGTGTGTAGTGTAGTGTATATGTAGGGGGTGGTATGTGTGTTGTGTGTGTAGTTTGTGTTGTGTGTGTATGGTTTGTGTTTTGTGTGTGTGGTATGTGTAGTTTGTGTGTGTGGTGTGTGTGTATGTGTATAGTATATGTATGGTGTATATGTGTGGTATGTGTGGTTTGTGTGTGTGTGTGGTATGATGTGTATGTATATGTTATATGTATGTGTTATGTGTGTATGTGTGCTATTGTGTGGTTGCATGGTGTGTGTGCATGTGTGTATGTGTGTAGTATGTGTATGGTGTATATGTGTGGTATGTGTGGTTTGTGTGTGTGTGGTGTGATGTGTATGTATATGTTATATGTATGTGTTATGTGTATATGTGTGGTATTGTGTGGTTGCATGGTGTATGTGTGTGTGTGTGTATGTAGTGTATATGTGGGGGGTAGTATGTGTGTTGTATGTATAGTGTATGTATATTGTGTGTGTGATCAGTGTAGTGTGTGTATGTATGTGTGATCTGTGTAGTGTGTGTGTGTGTATGTATGTGTGTGGTATGTGTGGTATGTGTGGTATGTGTAGTTTATGTGTAATGTGTGTGTAGTATGTGTGGTGTGTGTGTGTGTTATGTGTGGTGTGTGTAGTATGTGTATGGTGTATATGTGTAGAGGACTTTGGATTCCCTAGAGCTGGAGTTAGAGGTAGTTGTGAACCACCTGATACGGGTGCTGGCAACCCAACTCCAGTCCTGCAAGAGCAGCTTGTACTCTGAACTGCTGAGCCATCTCTCCACCCTAATTGTTAGTATTTTTATTGCAGAACGTTCAAAGAGATAAGAACAGAACCCGGACTAAGTTCTGTACCTAGGGTCTGTTGAAAAGTGACAGAAAAGTCCCTTTCCTGCCCACAGTAAATCAGGGAGTGGAAGGATGGGAAGGACCCATGGAAGCCACAAGTTCTGCTGTGGTGAGTCCAGAACAAGCAAGGATCTCAGGACCTGGCAGACAGCCCCCTCTGCTGCGGAATCCAATGGGATCCCCAAGGCACAGCAGCCAGGAACGGGAGACATAGCCTGCGGCCGTCTAGGAAACAATTGCTGAGAGACAGACAGACAGGCAGGCAGGCAACAGGCTTCCTCTCCACTCAGAAACTGCTCATGGTCAGGACTGAAGCCAGGACATGGGATACACAATGAATCCTTGGAACAAATCAATTTTATTTACTTCTAAGAGCTCAGGTCCTGGAAGGGAACCAGAGCCAGCTGCCTCTAGACCCTAAGCTGAGAAGTCATAGGGCGGTCCCCCATCTCAGAGCACCGTGTCCTATGTGGTGGCCTCATGTGCCCACGAAGGCAACTTGATTCTGCCCACCCAGATCCACCTGGCTATTCATACTGCTTGGAGTTGCTCTGATACTTATTTTAAATTGTATGTTATCAGTATTAACCTTTCTAGAACTTTCTCTATGTGCTTATGTGGGGGGGGGGGTAAAATTCTGTTTGTTTTTAAACATGCTGTCTTGCTAAATATGTTGTTTTTATCTTCCCCATTGGATAGCACCATCTTGGTGTCTGGTCTGGCTTCTTGGTACTGAACAGAGAGACCTAAATGATATGGCACCCCAATCCTGTTGCCTGCTGGCACACCGCTTCAGGCAGCTCCCGCCTCTCAGACTGGATGGTCTTCTCTGGGGAACAAGTCAGCTGCAGGCTCTGCTGTAGGCTGGGTGAGGGTTGTGCGGGCTGGGGCTGAGCCTGGCCCTGGGATGAGGTCTGTGCTTGGTCAGCAGAAGCTGCTATTGCCAATGTTAGTCTAACTCCGCCCCTCACCCACCCATGACTTCCCGCTAATGTGACAGTTTCAACCACACCCACTATTTTTTTTTTCTTACCTCCTCTGAAGCCCACAGTCTGTTTTTCTGTTCCAGAAATTTCTACTCTGCTGAAATTTGTGTTGGTGTGACACCCTTCTGCCCCTGCTGCCTGTTCCTGTAACCCCACATTCGTGTCTGTGCATAATCTTGCATATGTGTGTTTGTGTGTGTGTACAGGTGTCTGTGCACATGTGTGTGTGTTCTCTTCTATGGCACCCAGAGAGCCTTCCCAGCCGCTCCTCTGCTGCTATCATGGATGACAACTGCTGTATCTGACTGTTCAGAAAGGCTGCAAAGCCCCCACAGAGGCAGGCAGGGTCACGGCTGCATATCTGAGTCCACACCCGCTGCTCTCCTGGCCTTGGGACACACCCCTGTGACCAAGACAGGCAAGGGGATGACAAAAAGCCCCGAGGGGGGCCACCACCTTGGCGCCAGCAGAGGGGCCTGTCCTCCAGCCCCAGATGCTAGGAATTTGCTTCGCTGAGGCTGCAGCTGCTCAGTTTAGTGTCAGGTGACCAGCCAGGGTTGCTATGCCCTTAGAGTTGCAGAGCTGTATGTAGGGAAAGACAGACAGGCAGGGGTCTAGGCAGGGGTCTGAAAGAGGCAGTGGGGTCCAGATCCTGGTACCTGGCCAGCATAGAACAGATCAAGAGACCATACACTCTTGCTGGGAAGTGCTAGAATGTCAATGTGCAAAATGGGGACACTGGGCTCTGTGTGTGTGTGTGTGTGTGTGTGTGTGTGTGTGTGTCTGTGTCTGTGTGTGTGTGTGTCTGTGTGTGTGTGTCTGTGTGTCTGTGTGTGTGCGCACGCATGTGCGTGCAGGTGTGTGGGTATGTATATGTGTGTACATGTGCACGCATGCATATTTTGTAATCTTCCCTTCAAGGACAGTAGTCAGTACCACATTGAACTGCTACAAACAGGAAAGAAGTTTGAAGTTATGATGGGGGCTGGTGAGATGGCTCAGCGGGTAAGAGCACCCGACTGCTCTTCCAAAGGTGCAAAGTTCAAATCCCAGCAACCACATGGTGGCTCACAACCATCCTTAACAAGATCCGACTCCCTCTTCTGGAGTGTCTGAAGACAGCTACAGTGTACTTACATATAATAAATAAATAAATCTAAAAAAAAAATGTTATGAAAATTCCTGAAGCCTTGCGTGGTACCCAGGGTCACTCCGCGAGCAGCAGCTGGGAGCTTGAGGGACTCTGTAGCTTCTTGTCATATGAGTTCCCTATGGTGGGAAGACTCAGGTGCTGGGAGGACTATGATCTTCTGGGACAAGGGACAGGTGCAGAGGTCTCCTAAAGGTAACAGGACCCAGCACTGCACCTCCCAGAAGGACCGCAGCAATCTCCCCGAGCAGGTCAGCAATCGCTTTCTGTAAAGGCCCCACTAGGAAACATCTCAGGCTTTGAAAGTCTCTGAGGTAGCTCATCTCTGCCTGAACCACACAGAAACAAGGCCCGGCTGTACGCCAAAAAAAAAAAAATAATAATTATACAAACAGGTGCCAAACCTGAGTGTGCCAGCTCTCCACACTCACATTACATTAACGAGATCTGGAGAGCAGCTGTGGTTGCCACCAATACTATCCCCACCACCGAATCATACCAAACAAGCCAGGGACAGGAGCACCTTCCTGGTTCCTCATGTGGCAGTGTGGCCAGGTCACCCCAGACCAGAGGATTCAAGGGCCAGAATGAGACCCCCAAGAAGGTCCTTGCCTCCTACTCTGACTGTTCAAACCAGGGGACCTTCCATTAGTAGATGTCTACTAGGTCTGCAAATGAACGGAGGCCCCTGCCAGCCCCCAGTGGGCATAGAGCAGGAGAAATAAATCCATGTGTGTTGTGTATGAGCCATAGAGACTCAGGGAATGCTTGTTACCACAGCTCACCATCCTCTGTCCTAACCAATTCCTGGGGATGTTTGTTGCTGCAGTTCACCATCCCCTTCACTGACTGATTCCTGGGGATGTTTGTTGCTGCAGCCTACTATCATTGCCTGAGTGATCCATTTGCATCAAAGGTAAAAGTGATAACTAGACATCATTAGTTCCCATGGTGAGGAAGCTGGGCTCTGTGTAGTCTCTCCTGATCTTTCTGACTCAGTTTGAAAGTGAGACTGGAGGTCCCTTCTAGGATCTAGTATGCCTTCATTATCTTTTAAATCCCTGCAAATATTTGTTTCTAACAAAACAGCAACAACCTCCAGGTATGGGGTATTTGGCAGGCAACGTCTCTAGCTAGGACTGAAAATGTTTGTTTTCTGTGTATTTCTTCTTTTTCTGTGTTTATTATTGAGGGCAAATAGTGTGGATTCCGAAGTGGAGAGTTGAAGTTTTCTCCTTCATGCTTTATGGAAATTGATGCAAGAAAATATGAAGATTAAATGGTATAGATTTGAGAATATGGTGAAATTGTGAGGACCCTAGAGACGTGTAAAGTTGGAACTCAGAAATCTGGTTCAGTGTCTTCCCTTCACAGACATGGAGGTAGGGACTGGGAAAGGGCCATCGTCACCAGCAGTGACTCAACTCCCCAGGGACCAGGATTTACAATTCAGAGCCAAGGCCATCCTTGTACCCATGACACTGTCCCTTCAGGAATTGGATGAAACAGTGATGGATGGTCGCCATCAACAGGTCACTGAGTTTACAGTAGGGAAGGGTTGTGTCTGTGGATAAAATGATGTGAGTTCACAGCCTCTGTTCTCCAGATAGCCAAGCATCTACAGTGACAGTGGCTATATCTGTCCCTGTCTGCCCCGGTCTGATAGCCGCAGTGGCTTCCAGTGTCCTTGATTCATGCCAGCCCATCTCTGACTCTGTCATCCCCAGCAGCTTTCCTGGGGATCAGCACCCGAGTTTTCCCGTTCTTATAACACACCCTAATCCCGTGGCCTCCTTTAACTTCCCAGCATCTGTGAAGGCCGCCTTCAAATGAGATCACATTCATGGCTACCAGGGTTAGGACCTGACTCGGTCTTCACAGGGGACACAAGTCAACCCCCCAACATCCCCCTCTGGTGTTTTCTTGCTGAGCAGCGACAGGTTGAGCCCTGGGCTGTGCCCCTGAGACGCCCAGGCTTTGCAGAAATTGAAACCACCCAGGCGAGAGGGGCTGCAGAGGCCGCTGGGGCCAGGCAGCAGCTGGCCAGCATTCGTCTCGGTCTCGGGCGGTGGTAGCCCCGCTGTCCAGACCTGGCAAGTTCAGGCTGAGAGGCTGTCTCCGCCAGAGAAGGTCAGGGCACCCTCCTTACAGGATAAATAGACTGGGTCCCAGCCAACCCCTCCTGAGGCCACACAATATCTCTTTCAAAGATCTCAAAACATCCAAGCAGACCATAGCGAATTGACTTTATTGTTTTAAAACCAGCCCCTTCTCACTGTCACCGCTTCTCCCCCAGGGGAGAAAGTCATAATAAATGTCCCCACAGTGTGTGCCTCTGTCCTCGTCTCTAATGTCAGCCCCGAGGCCACAGCAATCCATGCTGTGCCCTGATGCTGGACATTTATTTAACATTTAGCTGTGGCCAGTTTGATCCTCATCACCTATCGGTGGCCAGTTTAGTGGCAGGTACTGAGTGAATGCGGCCAGCCCTGACTGGAGACTTCCTGGGGACCAGGCTGAGCCCCCAGCCTCAGCGCATCCCTTTGGTCTGGGTCTCTTCTACAATGTTTAGAAGATGTTTCCATGTGACCCACAAAGAAAACTGAAGCTCTGAGGAAGGTTGAGGAGATTCCCTGTCAGGACAGGCCATGGAGCACTGGGTTAGGTACAGCTGACTTCTGGGCTTGCTTTCTCCTTCCTTCCTCTGTCTGTCTGTCTGTCTGTCTGTCTGTCTGTCTGTCTGTCTGTCTGTCTTGCCTCAAATGAGAATTGGCATTACACAGTCTTGGTACCTTCTGTGGCTGCCATTACCACCTTCCAGTTCTGAAGTGGGTCTAACCTGGGATCCATGTGGCACGGGGCTGTGCCACAGCAGAAGTTGGTAATCATCCCCAAAAGGCCTTCCCATAGAGCCCAAGCAAGCCCCTGAGGTACAATGAACTAAGTTCTTTCGGGAGGGATCTAGATCTTAATGTGCAGGCTGACTGTGTGCAAAGCAGGCTGACTGTGTGCAGGGCAGGCTGGCTGTGGGCAGGGCAGGCTGGCTGTGGGCAGGGCAGGCTGGCTGTGGGCAGGGCAGGCTGGCTGTGGGCAGGGCAGGCTGGCTATGGGCAGGGCAGGCTGACTGTGTGCAGGGCAGGCTGACTGTGTGCAGGGCAGGCTGACTGTGTGCAGGGAAGGCTGACTGTGTGCAGGGCAGGCTGGCTGTGGGCAGGGCAGGCTGGCTGTGTGCAGGGCAAGGTGGCTGTGGGCAGGGCAGGGTGGGAAGACCCCTGGAGTTGTTAGTGGACTCCAAGCTTAGGCTTGGGTCCTTTCTCTGTGCCTACGAGGTCAGCAAAGCAAGTCTGGCTCGTTTGGATTTATTGTGTTCTCCTACTGGTCATGTCTCCGAACCTTCTTTCTACTTCTGCCATTTTTAAGGCTCTTGTGACCCCATGAAGCTCACCTAGACAGTCCAGGGCACCGCCCTAATTAGCTGACAACTGACTTGCAATGTCATCTGCGGCCTTAGCTCCTCTTGCCACATATACATAGCCCGTGCAGCCACAGGTTCCAACAAGAACTGGTTTTGTGTGTGTGTGTGTGTGCGCGCGCGTGCACGTGTGCGTGTGCATGTGTGTGTGTGTTGGGGGGGGGTGTTACTCTCTAATGACCATAGTTATCACCCAGCAAGTACTGACCATAGCAGCCACTGCAGTTCTGACAAAACAGGTCGTCAGCACTGCCCCGCCCTCTGGTGGGTTTATCTAACAGGCCAAGGCCCATCGTGATCTTCTGTACATGCTCATATGACATGAACACGTGTGGGCATGCCTGTGAGGAGGGCAGAGGTCAACAGCAGGTCATCTCCAGACACTGTCCACTTTATTTTCCTCAATCAGGGTCTCTCCCTGGACCAGAGAGTTAACTGATTTGACTGGCTGGCCAGTGGGCTCCACAGAACCTCTAGGCCTCAGATATAACAGGCATGTAACACCATGCCTGGCTTTTACATGTGCTGAGGATTCGAACTCAGGTCCTCATACATGAGCATCTTACTGAGTCATCTCCCCGTTGTTGTTGTTGTTGTCATTTAACATATATTCCTAGTGTTTCGGATGACCATGAGGTCGGTCACAGAGAAAAGCAGAGTTGGGGGTGGACTGAGAAGTTCTTGGGACCAGAGAGGCCTGGCTGGGACAGCGATCCCAGCAAAGGGTGAAGGGCAGCAGGTGTGTCCTACGGGACGGTGCAGGGAAGGGCATTCTAGACAGGGAACAGCCCCTGCAAAGGTGACGTGCACTTGGGGGCTGAGGAATGGCAGAGTCATCATGGCCAGGACTGAGGAAGTCGGTGAGGCTGGGGGATGGACCCGAAGGAGCCTATCTGTGCCTCCAGGACGGCAGGCGGGGCTGTCTGGTACTTTCTCAAGCCACTGCAGCAAGTGTTGCAAGCTACGAGGCTCAAGACCACTCCGGGATATTTTCTGTGTGGTTCTGGAGGCCAGAAGTATGGAGTGCGTTATAGGAGGGTCCCAAGTGGAAAGCCACGAGGCCACTCCCAGCCCACCCCAATGCCCTGTGGGATTCCCCTCAGGGTGCCTTTCTCCGCCTCTCCTAGGGAGGATTCCTGCGTTTAAGGTTCTATACCTACCCAGCAGCCTCTCCCACTCCTTATCCCAGTCAGGACTGCTAGGACCCTTTCCACACAAGGGCACATTCTGCGGGGCTTGGGTTTAGGAGGACATGGTTCAGCGCTTCACAGGTCCCAGCAAGAACCTCAGTGTAATGAATCCTCTGGGAGATAGGACTGGACTGGGGAGAGCAGTTGGAGGTTGGGGGTGGGGTGGGGGCTGCAGCAGCCTGGAATGAGAACCACTCACTCCCCAGAGGAGCAAGGGAAGGTTCAGAGGCAACCCAGCCCTGACCCAGACCAGAGGACATGTGTGTCCTGTAGCCTAAGGCAGGAGGGCCATCAGAGGTAAACAGGGTCTCTGAGTTCCCAGCTACACGGGCCACAACTTATAAGTGGATAAATGGGCTTTTCTGTCTGTGGTGGTGCTCCTGGAACACAGGCAGAAAAGACAAAGCTACCTTAAGGGGTGTGTGTGTGTGTGTGTGTGTGTGTGTGTGTGTATGCATGGGTGTGTGCACATGTGTGTGTGAGCATGTGTGTATGTGTGTATGTGTGTGTGCATGTGTGTGTGCATGTGTTTGTGTGTGCATGTGCGTGTGTGTGTGTGTGTGTATGCATGGGTGTGTGCGTGTGCATGTGTATGTGTGTATGTGTGTGTGCATGTGTTTGTGTATGTGTGTATGTATGTATATGCATGTGTGTACATGCATGTGTGTGTGCATGTGCGTGTGTGTGTGTGTGTGTGTGTGTGTGTGTGTGTGTCCGTCCTTTTGCTAAGCTTGGGGCTCCTCTCCACCCCTGCAGGGGAGCCTCAGGCAGCACTGTCTCCTACCAGCCTCTTAAAAATAAGCATGGAGACTTCTAGGAACAAGACATAAGAAAGCAGTGGTAGGCTGGGATGCATCTCACTTGCAAAATGTGCATGAGGTCCTGGATCCAGTGCCTAGAAAAGGAGGAAGGGAGGGAGAGAGAAGGAGCCCACATTGTGTTGTTGTTGTTGTTGTTGCTGTTGTTGCTGTTGTTGTTTTACCTTTTAGTCTCCTCTCATACATCACATCCTGACTGCAGTTTCCCTTCCCTCTGCTTCTCCCAGTCCCTCCCCTCGCCAAGCTTATTATTTTTTAAAACTATCTTACCACTTGTTTTATGTGTGCGGGTGTCTGTCTGCATACATGGTCAGCGCACTACCAGGGTGTCTAGTACCCTTGGAGGTGAGAAGAGGGCACTTGATGGCTCTGGAGCCGGAAGTAAGGATGGTTGCAACCCCACCATGCAGGATCTGCAAAACAAACCCAGGACCTCTGGAAAAGCAGCCCGCGCCCTTAACCACTGAGCCATCTCTCCAGCCCTCCGTGCAGCCCAAGTTTAAAAACCCCCACCCAGAAAAGGGCAATCCCTTTCTGATCTAAACTAGACACAAGCTAGCTGCCGCCTGTCTGTCTCCTAGCTGCCACCTGTCCAGCCCGTGTCTCTGTGGCTTATAAGGTAACAACGTCCAGATGGCTGAGAGAATTTTTGTTTAGAATGATACTTCCTAGCAAGAAAAATGATAGGAAATTCTAGCACCGCGGGTCCACAAGTAAGGTTTAATTGGGACCAGGCCACCTGCTGTCATGCCTGTACTATCTGCTGTGCCCCAAAGGTGTGGGGACCAATGTCTGCACTCAGTCACAGGCCTGATGGTGGCCTCCATCTGCCTGTCTTGAAAACCTTTCCCAAGAGTCCAGAGCAGCTGCAGCATGCTGTCCCTGTGGATTTGCCACTGGCCTGCAAGCCCCCTGTGACCGTGGACACCCGCCCTCCAAGTTGCTGCAGAATGTGTCAGGGACACCTGTGAGTTTCACTCCCAGGGATAGGACCTTAGGAACTGTAACTGAGCAGAGCACCCAGCTGCTCTGTCAAACCCACAGTATTATAATGAGTACTGTTTCCTGGGACAGTGCTTGGTCCCCTTCTTGTAACCATGGAGACTCCTGCTGGTCCACCTCTCATCCTTGCAGCCTCTTGTGTGAGACCCACATTCTCAGTCCTCCAGGGCACCAGTGGTCACAGAATGTCACAGCTGGTGACTTCATTCTTGTTCCTAGCACAGTTGGCAGGACGGGGCTAACCCTTGGTTTATAGGTAGCTATTTTTTCTGTGTGTCCCAGAGGACATGATAAATGGTGTCCTGTTGACAAGGGCACAAACCTCGTTCATAAAGCCTCAACTCTCCTGACCCAGCCACCTCTTAAGAGTCCCTTCTCCCAGGGCCATCCCAATAAGACACTGACCCGTAGCACCCAATAGGGTACATGCCTCGTCTCAGTCCAGATAAAGTCAGGATCCAGGAGGACTGGGGAGCAGTCAGGGCACATGCATTTTATTCGTTTTTTGTTTGGTTGTTTTGTTTTGTTTTTAGTTTTGTGGGTCAAGGCCTCGTGTCTAGGCTGGTCTCACCTTCACTATGCAGTGGAGGCTGACCTTGAACTTCTGAGTCTCCAACCTTCACACCTAGGCCTACCACCACTCCCAGTGTGTGTGGTAGTAGGGACTGAACCCAAGGCATTGTGAATGCTAGGTGACACTTCACCCACTGAGCCACGTTGCCAGACCACACTGGCCAGTTGGATGAAAGTAGATAAAGGGTCTAAGTGACTGTCCCTTCCTTTGGGTGTGCCTGGTTCTTCTCGTAGAAGCCCTGTCAGTTTATTTGGGGCATGGAGATCACACCGGTGAGGTAGAACAGTATAGCCCTGACGCGTCTCACGACTGCTAATAGGAGCCTCAAGCAACTCCTCCACCGTTGGCCCAATGTTCACTCTGTGTAGATCCTAAACACGGAATATGTGTAGGAGGCATGGGTGGACATTGTCTGGCAAGGACCTCAAAGCTGTGATGTAAGCACAGGCGCAGCTCCAAGGTCACAAAGGCTTAAAAACACCACACCCACCCTGTGACAGCAACGAGGGGGGGGCGCGTGAAGGGGCGCAACATCCCACTCAGAGACTTTGAGATTATTTCACCTATGAAGACAGGAGGCCAGGACAAGAGAAGCAGAAATAAATCCCAGAGTTGGCAGCTGCTCCAAACCGCTCCCTAATGGCAGTGTGAGGTTTTAGGGCGAGTAGTGAATTATAGCTTGGAGAACCCCAGAGCTTGAGGCTTTGATCTGAAAGCGGAGACAGCATGAGAGGCTATGGCCCTCGCCTGAGTGATCTCCACCTCTTCCCAGGGGACACTAGGGAAGTCCCTCAGAATGTGTGGGTCAGTGGGGTGTCTTTGCTTCTCCCTGGAAACCCAGAGCAGGCATCTCTGTGGGGGCTGAGCTGAGATGTGCAGAGAACCCAGCTGCATATGGTATTTTATGAGACTCTGGCTCTGAGGACGACAGACACAGCCTGTGTGACCTCAGAGGTTTCCCCAGGTCGCCTGTAAGGTCATTTCACCGAGCCCGCCTTCTTTGAAAAGAGCCTATTTGGAGAAATGTCTCCTTACTGCAAGGAAGTGTTCGCCTAGAGATTGTAACATGGCGTATGTGACAGTCACCCCTTCACAAACCAGATGTAGGCCTCTGTTTCCCCTGAGGTGACACCCTGGCTTCTGTCAGACTGTCCCCTATTCCATGGGCACAGGCAGCAAGGGGGGTATTAAAGTATATTCTGTAAGCCTGAACTCTCATGTTGTCCTTGGGCTCAGGGCTAGAGTCCCCAAACACCCCAAAACTAACGGAGGCAGTCCCCTGCTGTGGAAGAATCACATGATATTTACTGTGGGTGGCATAAAGGAAGAGAACATCAGACAGGGATTTCCTGTGCAGCCCAAGCTGGCCTAGACCTGTGGGCATACACTGACCAGAAATTAACTCAAAAGCAAACATGGAGTGACCATGGAGTGACCAGATGCGTTCCTGGCAGCATTTGTGTCATGGCATGACTTCACTGCCATTTTGGATTGGAACATACACTGTGGACGATATCTGTGGTGGTTTGAATAGGTGTGGCCCCCCCATAGACTTATGTGTTTGAATGGCTGACCCACAAGGAGTGGCACTATTAGCAGGTGTGGCCTTTTTTGAGTAGGTGTGGCCTTGTTGGGTGGGTGTGGCCTTGGAGGGGTGTAGCCTCGTTGGAAGAGGTGAGGCCTTGTTGGAGGAAGCGCATCACTGTGTGGGCAGGCTTTGAGAGCTCCTATGCTCACAGGCTCTGCCCAGTGCGGATGATAGTCTCCTCCTGGCTGTCTGCAGCAGGCAGGCAGGCAGGATGCTGGAGGTGCAGCTGAGAGTTCTATATCTGGAGCTGCAGGCAGCTGAAAGAGACAGAGATTAGGACTGGCTTAGGCTTCTGAAACCTCACAGCCCACCCTCGGTGACACATTTCCTTTAACAAGGCCACACCTACTCCAACAAGGCCACACCCCCTAATCCCTCTCAAGTAGTACCACTCCCTAATGACCCAGCATTCAAATATGTGAGCCTATGGGAGCCGTTCTTACTCAGGCACCATACTCAGCCCCTATACAAAGGCTGGTTGGAATCCTGAGTCTCCTTGCCTGCACATCCCTGTTCTCAGAGCCCAGAACTCAACCTGGGTTGTCAAGCTCTGTACTATTTAACGCTATGTAGCCGAGGCTAGCCTCCAACTCAGCATGATCCTCCTGCCCCTCCTCAGCCTGCCAAGTGCGTAAAGAATGAAAATCCTAGCTATAGTTTGTTGATCACCTACTCTGGGTAGCTCTGCCCTTGAGAACCCTGGTTTCCTAGAATCCTTGTCCAACACCAAACGACTCGCGTTGAGCTCCATTTTACAGAAGGGAAACTGGGGCTTAGAAAGATGTTGACAGGCGTCAGGGAAAAATCATCAATTATGTGTGGTTTCCCTGCTGACTCCCATGCTCTTCAGTGTGCGAGATCTGAAGGTTCCATGTTTGGCACTCTCTGAAGGTGCCACAGATGTGTGGTTGGAGGTGGGGAGAATGAAGGAAGCCCTTGATGAAGGGTGGAAGTGAAGTTGGGGCCAGAGCGGGGTTGTGTGGGCCAGGACAGGATGGGACCAGAGCGGGGTGGAGCCATAGCGGGGTGGAGCCATGGCAGGGTGGAGCCATGGCGGGGCGGGGCGGGGCCAGGGCGGGGTGGGGCCAGGGTAGGGTTGGGTGAGCCAGAGTAGAGTGGGGTGGGGCCAGGCAGCCAACTCTTGCCCTTCAAAACTTTGCCTTCTAGGAACAGACAAAACATAGATTAAAAAGGATGTTTTGGGGGGTTTTTTGTTTTGTTTTGTTTTGTTTTTAAAAGGATTTTTTTTTTAAATCTGAAGAACTTGATGTAAGCCCCAGTTTTTGTGCCATTCAGCCACCCTGATCCTTAAGCTTAATATGGCACCTAGTCTACACAGTCAGAACTAGCAATGTTTCCTAGTCCGTTTAGGACTTAAAATAGGGTTCTTTATTTTGTTTCTTCCCTCTATGCTGTATCCAAACCCTTCGAGTGAAGTTGAACAAGGCAGTTTAAAAAGTGTGAGGGTTAAGCACATTTCCAAAGCTGTTCTCTAGCCCTGAGGTTTAGGATACTCGGTTCATACGTGTGCAATACACTGGTTATTGAGAACAGAATTTTGGGCTCAGGAGAGATAACTGAGGCCATTGTGATACAGAAGAACCAGCAATTGCATACTGCAAATATAAAGACATTTCCTTCTGCCTGTTGTTCGTAAAAGTTCTCTGGCAAGATCTCTTACAAAGAACCACTTTTTAAATATAATTTACCTACCTAATGTAAGTGTCCTGAGATATATACATGAACCTCCTAATACACAAGCATCTTTAGCAAACTTAAAGATAAAAACTTGGGAACTACACATGGCAAAACTGGAAAACTGGTCCTAAGAAAATCTATGAATTTCTGGGCTGTGGGTGGGTTCTAGGACCCAGGATAGGTGGGGCTTCAGGGGCCCCTCCTCCCACCAACTTGATTTTTTTTTTTTAACACAAGTCCTACATTCCCTTCCCCCCAGCTCTGTTCCTATCGCCCCGCAGACACATTCCAGATAGTTGTCGCTCCTGCTGGAAGGCCTTCACTCTTTGCGTTTTTAAATATTCTTTTTTAAATTTATTATTACACTTATCTGTGTGCGTGTCAGAGGACAATTTGTAGGCATCAGTTTTCTCTTTCCACCATGTGGGTCTGAGGATCGAACGCAGGCTCTTGGGCTTGGCAGCAAGCACCATTATGCACTGAGCCACCTCGCTGGCTGGCCTTTATGCTTTAATTGTCCCTCAGTCAGACTTTATTACAAAGGGGACTGAGGGTCCTGACTATCCTGTGAACCTGACCAGCGGTCCCCATGCTTTGGGACAAGAAATTGGGTAGCATGGTTGAGGGGTTCCACCCAGAGTTATCCCACAAGGCTGTCTTCACAAAGCCTGACACAGATGTCCTGTCTACCGTGACAGCTAGGTCACTTTAGTTTGGGAAGAAGGCCTGGGTAGAAAGTCTAAGGTTAGCCCATTTTATTCAAGAGGTTTGAGTTTGGCTTGGTTTTCCAAGACAGGGTTTCTCTGTATAGCCCTGACTGTCCTATAATTCACTCTGTAGACCAGGCTAGCCCTGAACTCACAGAGATCTCCCTATCTCAGCCTACAGAGTGCTGGGATTAAAGGTGTGCACCACCACCTCCTGGAAGCTAGAGCACTTTAGACTGGCCCCAAAGAACTACAGCAAGAGACGACCTGTGCTGAGCAGCTCAGTAGCTAACTCAGAGTGACCTGAGCTCTCCCCAGTCACTTCTCAGCCTGTCATGCAGCCAGCCCAGAGTAGGCATCTGCACTCCTCCATGGAGGGCCCGGTGTTGTTCTTGTTCCGTCCTTATCTATCTCACAGTCAGTGAAGGGCCCTGAAGGGCTGAGGTAAGCTAGGCTAAGCCCTGGAAAGAGAGGTATTTCCATAGCAACCATCTCCATCTCATTAAAAAGAAGACATTCAGAGGGTAGCAGGTCCTGAAAGGAACATTCAGGATCACCAGCTACCAACCAGAGAACTAAGAATCATGACACACCTATCATGACAGCAAAAATGGCCAGCAGTCCCAAGCTGGATGCCGGGGGAGGAAGGACAGGTGCAGAGCACGATGCAGGGACTCCTACACCAGGCAGCCCTCCCTAATCTCCTCCAAGACATCCAGGGCCCATGGGGGTGGGAGGGATGCACACAGCAGCCTTGTTAGGAGCCTCACACCCGTGTCTCCTGGGCAGTTAGAACCAGCAGAGTTAGGCAGCCACAGCACTGCCAGGGCACAGATGATGCAGCCAGCGGTGAGGAGTCAGAACCATTTGATGGCCCGTGAAACCTGGGAGACAGGTGACACTCCAGAGTTCACAGAACGGACACCCATTCCCCAAGTGCTTGCATGTACCCTGTACTAAGAGGAGTGTGTGCCCCCTGTGACCTGGATGTAGTTTGTCCTGAAAGAATTCCCATGTTGCTCCCCAGGGTGCTGATGTTGGGAGGTCATTAGGTCATGGGAGCTTGCTGTAAGAGAGTCACAGAAGAGCCATCATGGTCACCCCATTCTCACACACACACAGACACATAACACACAGAGACACACAGCGCACGCACACACATACACACACACACACACACACACACACTCACACACCTAGGCATCACGGTGTCTGTCCAAAGGGCCTTCCTCATTCATCTGGCAGCCTGGTCTTGCACGCTGGGCCTAAGATTTTAATCAAACCTTTTTTCTTGATAGAGTTAACCTGCCTCTAGTGTTTCCTTATAGTAGTAGAAAACAAAAGAAAAAAAAAAAAAAAACCTCAGAGAAAGCCCATTCAGGTACCTCACAGTTTCTCCCTGTGAGTGATGGGAACTGAGAGAAAATTAAATAAAATTAATTTTTAAATTAAAATTAAATGATAGAAGACAAAAGGAGCCCAGAGTGAATTGCCTCAGTGTCTCAGGACAGGGTGGCAAAGTGGTGCAGGCTGTGCACGTGTGAGGACCTGAGTTCAGATCCCTGCACCTCTACAAAAAGCATGGCAGCACTGCCTGTTACTCTAGCACTGGGGAGTCTGAGACAGAAGATCCCTGGGCCTTGCCTGCCCTGTGAAAGCACAGCTAAGAAGTTGAGCTGGCAGGTCCATCTCTCCTCTTGTCTAGAGCCTGTCCTGTTGCTACTACATCTAGCCACAGAAGAGGCTGGGGTTGCCGAGTATCCTACTCAGAGTCCAACGTAGAGACAGTATTCCGTCTCTGAGAGAGGGTGGAGACAAGGGAGAGGGACTGGCCACTGCCAGCCTCCCGCCCTCCTACCCCTCACCACCTTGTCCCAGACAGCAATGTCTGTGTCTCACAGTCACCACCAAAATGAGTCTATGAAACCCCTCTAGGCCCCATGCACTGTTACCCAAGACTTCCTACCCCATCTTCCTGGGGTCCTCCTTGGCCCAGGAGGGATTCCCTGCTGGACCTTACAGTGCCTTCACACTAAGCTGTGTTCAGCTGTCCACTCTTCAGATGACCCTGAGTCACAAAAGGAAAATAAACAACAGACTCTTCTCCACCCCTGCTCAAATCTGCCCTAAGTCAGCCTTCCCCGGCTTCTCACAGAAGAGAAGGAGTTGTCCTGGGGCAGGTAGGGTCACCATGGCAACCAGTGAAAGAAAAATATTGGCTCAGGACCCCCAAGACCGTGTTCTCAGCTCAAAGGAGATTTATTTGCCTCAGAGGGGAAGAGGGCAGGGAATAAGAGACACAGCTTGCCACACTCAAGCTGGTCAGAGTCTCTTCAACCCGGACCAGAGATGACCTCGAGTAAAATGGGCTAGCCTTAGACTTTCCACCCAGGCCTTCTTCTCATGAATGTGTCCAAGCCAGCCTTGAGGACACCATGGGATCTCCGTGGGTCAGAGTGGATCCTAGGGGGTCACACAGGGATGGGCAAAGTCTGTGCCCTTTAGTATTAAGGAGCCACTGTGTAAGGGAAGTCAGGAGAGAGGCCCAGTGGGGTCCTGTGTCTCTTACTCTCCTTGTCCCACTGTTTCCTCTTCCTGGGTTGGACCTCAGTTCAGATGACTCCTTCCCTGACTTCGCCCTTTCCCCACTCACCATTCAGGATCCCTCAAAGTCTCCCAGGTCCTGGGGAGGTGGCTGATAGAGCCTTTAGTGAGATGCTTCCTCCTATCTCCCTTGGATCAGAGTTCGCACAGGGCATGGGTAGAGAGTAGGTAGGCGGGGATACTTCTGCACAGGAGACAAAACTGAAGCAGAAAGCCTGCTCACCCTCCAAGGAGGGCAGGCAGAACCTGTGTCTGTGTTTGCCAGACTGCCTCTCCTATCTGGCCTTGGGTCTGTCACCGTGTCCCTCACCATCATCAGTCTTTTTTTTTTTTTTTTTTTTTTTGGTTTTTTGGAAGAGGGTTTCTCTGTATAGCCCTGGCTGTCCTGGAACTCACTTTGTAGACCAGGTTGGCCTCGAACTCAGAAATCTGCCTGCCTCTGCCTCCCGAGTGCTGGGATTAAAGGCATGCACCACCACACCCGGCCTCTACATCAGTCTTGAATGGCCTCCTTCCTGGAACAGGCGAAGCTTTCTTAGGATCTACTCTGCTCCACAATCCATTCTGTGACCCTGTTGTATTAGATGCCACTTCACATAAAGTTAACAAGGAGATAGGGAAAGAAGGCTCCTCACCATTAAGCCTGATAACCCCTGTGGATAAAGGACCAACTCCTGCAGATTTGCAAGTTCCCTGACCTAGATGGTACACGCAAGCACCCAGGCACCTGCTTTAGAATGAAACAATGTTTATACGCACCTGCACTAGAATAAAACAATGTTTCAAAAGCCGCAGGAAGCAGGGCCGACACCTGCTATGTGTACCGTCATATTTACTGCTCTCCTTAATCTCTCAAAAAAGGTTCTTTTCCTTGTTTACTGAAGAAACCGAGGCTAGGGAGCTGTGGCCCCGGGTCACTGGTTCTGCTCCACCCCCACCCCTGACCCCAGGCCTGAGAGCTGCATCTGTTATTCCTTCCGAGCTGTCCCTGATGGGGGAAGCCTAACCTGTCCTGTCCCCTCGCAGGCACTGCTGGGCTCTATCAAGGCGCCAATGGATTGACCAACACCGCCGGATTTGGGAGCGTGCACCAGGTAGAACCGGCACTGCCAACTCTCTTCTCACTTCTTTCTTTAAATGTTCCCTGTAACTCAAGGTACACCACAGAGCCACCTCTCATCCACAATCCCCACCAGAAACCTGGCCTCTTAGCCTTGGGTTTGGGGACTCCAGGGACAGGATTAGACAAATTACCACTAGAAATAAAATTACAAGATCCCCAAGACGTCAGGTCTGATCTTACCTGAGCCGGAAGCATTGTGGGGGCTGTCTTGGGTGTGGACTGTGGGTACAGTCTATATGCTTCCCCATGGACTCTCACTGGGACAACGCATCCTGCTCCTTCTGCATCTGATGGGAGCTTTGTCGTGACTTCGTGGGATGCTGGCCACTGTGGAAGTCACTTGGTTTTCCTTAGTGTCAGCTCAGAATCAGTCTGCAGATAGCTGGATGTGGTGCACACCTTTAATCTAGCACTCGGGAGGGTGAGGCAGGAGGATCAGGAGGTCAAGGTCATCCTTAGCTATTTAGTGTGCTCATGGCTAGCCTGAGCTACATGAGACCTTGTCTTAAACCAGCCAAGTGAAAAGTTAGCCTGGGGCTGAGAAGATGCTCAGTGGCTAAGAATAGCAAAAGGCTGGGCTTTGAGTCTCAGTGCATACCTCAGGAGCTCACAGCTGCCTGCCACTCCAGCTCCAGGGCGTTTGGCACCTTCTTCTGGTCTCCATTGGTATCTCACGAATGATACATAGACACATATGTATAAAGGATGAGCCTAAAGGTCTGGAGAGATGGCTCAGTGGTTAAGAGCACTGGCTGCTCTTCCAAAGGACCCTGATTCTGTTCCTAGTACCCACATGGCAGCTTGCAATGGTGTGTAATTCCAGTTCCAGGGGTCTGATACCCTCACACAGACATACATGCAGCCAAAGCACCAATGCACATAAAATAAAAGTAAATAAATCATTTGAAAAAATAGTCTACTGAAGTTAGAGGGTGTAGCTCAGTGGTAGACTGTCTGCCAGCATGCTCAAGGCCCTCGGTCCTATCTCTGGAACTTTGGGGGAGACTTGCTAAAGGACCCTCTTCCTGTAAGTCTGAAATCCTTTCAAAACAAAAGACTCACTTGTTCCTAATACACGAAAGAACAACTATTCTCCTCTCCAGCCCCATGAACCACACACATAAACCCAAAGCTTGTATCTGAAAGGGGACTTTTCAGATGCAATTCTTAACTCTAGGTATCTGGCCATTTCACTCTAAGACCCTGCCACAAATCCAGACTCCCTGGTAATTCTGACTTAGCAGATATGAGCTGGGGCCCAGAACCTTCTATGAGTTTCTTATGAATGAATCACTAATGATAAAGGTGGTGGTGGTGGTGGTGGTGGTGGTGGTGGTGGTGGTGGTGGTGGTGATGATGATGATGGAGATGATGATGGAGATGGTGATGGTGATGGTTGGTGCGGGGGGAGATGGTGGTGATATGGTAGCTGTGATGACGGTGATAGTGGTGGTAGTGGTACCAAGGATCATGACTGGCTGTTGGAAAGGATGATAGCTGGGGCTGGAAGAACACTCTAGACCTGATATTGTAGGAACTGCTCCATTTGGAACTTGTTCCCTGAAATATACTTGAAATGTTCCTCAACATTTCCTTTGCTCCACTCCTTGTTCACACATCTCTGAGGTCACAGTGAATGCTGGGCCCAGTTCTCACACTGGAGACACAGCACTGACCACGAGAGTCTCAAGGCCACCCTCCTGTTCTTCAGGATCATCCACAAAGGCTCACCCTCAGGCTCTCAAATCCTAGGGCTCAGGGGTAGGGCAGGCAGGCAGGCAGTGTCAAGGACTCCCCCCCACCTCCACGCCCCACCCTCCACCCCACCCCACCCCCTGACCCCGGGAGTTGTTCTAGAGATGGCTGGGCTCCGTGGCCACACCACAGCTCCTACCCCGTGGGAGACACAGGTTTAGATGGGGATTCCTCAGCCTTCCCAGTGAGGGTCATCTTGCCTAGCCCTGTGACAGCCAACCCCCGGGGCCACCCCTGTTCCTACTCTGTGGCTTCATCTCTCTGTCCCCTGTGTCTCCAGCCTGCGCCACTTGCACTTGGCTCTCGGATCAGAATCCATTTATGGGAAAACCAAACCATGATTGTCTGGATGGTCGGTGCTTACTCTGAAGAGGGAGGCTGGGCTGCCAGGTGTGCCACCTCACTCACCCCCATCTGCCCCCTTTCTTTTGCCAGGATTACCCGCCCTACCCCGGCTTCTCACAGAACCAGTACCCCCAGTATTTCAGCCCATCATACAACCCGCCCTACGTCCCCGCCAGCAGCCTCTGCTCCTCATCCCTCTCCACGTCCACCTACGTCCTCCAGGAGGCTCCTCACAATGTCCCCAGCCAGAGTTCTGAGTCCCTGGCCGGTAAGTACACTCATGCTTGCTCACATTCTTGCCTGTGGTCTGAGCTCCCGAGGGAAGCAGATCTGTGAGCTGTGGTTTAAAAGAAGCACGCGTTTGCACAGTCCTTCTCTCATCACCTCTCCATCCTTAGTAACAAGCATTTATTAAGCACCTACTGTTTCCCAGGTAGTCCTTAGTGAACAACTACCAAAAGGGGGGGGGGGCTCTGAAGATTTCTTTAAAGATGAGGTTATTTTTATAAATGTGTATGTGTGTTGATGGCATGAAGCTGGAGTTACAGGTGGTTGGGATTTGCCATGTGTGCACTGGGAACTGAACCCGGCATCTGTAAGAACAGCAAGCGCATTTAGCCACTGAGCCATCTCTCCAGCCCTAGGACACTGTCCATTTGATCTTTGTAGACCACAATCAAATAGTGTCATAGATACACTTACAAACTGGAGTAGGAAAGATGAGCCACAGTCCTCACAAGAGAAGGGCTTCTCACGCCCAGCCCACACCTCCATCTTCCACATAGGTCAGAGTAACAAGTACTGACTAGTAACTGTGGGGCTGGGATTCGAACCCAGTCCACCAGGCTTCATCTTCTGTACTGAGTTCTTATTCGTTGACTATGCCCAGTTGAGATTTTCTCTGAAGCTCAGAGGGGGCAGGACTGGTGGGGGATGGGGAACTGAAGCGATGGTTCAACTATGGAGAGCACTTGCTGCTCTTCCAGGGCTGAGTCTGTTCTCAGCACCCGCCTGGGTGGCTCACAGCTGACTGTAAGCCCAGCCACAGGGGATGTGGCGCCCTCTTCTGGACTCTGTGGGCACTGCGTGCGCACACACATACTCAAGATGAATCTGCCAGGGAGCTAGCGGGCCACCACACACCTCTGAGGAGGTTCAGCTGCTGTTACTCACAGGTCTCCACCTTCTGGAATCCTCACCCAACTCTGAGGCACCAGCATTTTAGGGAAACCCTCTACTGCATAGAACTTTTAGGCTCCAGAAAATAGAAAAAAAAAATGGTTTATGAAAGAAACAAACACTTGTTAGGCAAGTTATAAGCAGTGTTGGGGGGTCAGCATGGCATAGGTCAGGGGTTCTGACAAAATGCTGAGCCTTAGCTTCTGATCTCAGGACTTTATCGTGCCTGCTACATCACCACAAAGAAGGAATTCTTCCTTCTAGATCCTTCCGCCAGAGCCCTGGAGCGCTCTCATTGGCCAACTTAGTCGTATGTCCATCCCATGGCCAGCCTCTGTGGCTTAGGTACAATGCTGGAGTGGAAAAAGGCTCTGGGTCATATGCCCACGGCTGGAGCTAGAGTGGAGTCAGCGCTGTGCCAGAACCAATATACTAGGGAGGAGGGGGAGGGACAAGGAAACCCAGAACTCCAGAGCCAGAAGACAGCGGATCCACCCACACCCCTCTCCTGGGTCACCCCTCTCCTGTGAGGTAAACAGGCAATCCTTGAGCTTCAGCCTCCTACCCAGACGTTGCTGCCTGAACCGGGTGGCTCCAGATTCTTGGTGTCTTGTTCACAGAATTGATGAAGTGCTCAGGAGTGGCAAAGCCATGGGGGGTTTATTTGGGGGTGAAGCAAAAGCTCAGAGTGGAAACAGTACAGGGGAGTGGGGAGTTCCAATGAGGTTGCTCAAGAGCCCCCATGCTACTTCTGGTGTTTCCTTTTGTGGGTCCAGGAGGAGGAATTGGTTGCTAGGGGCAGAATGGGGGTGATTTTCTGTTTTGACTGACAGGTCTCGGTTATATAAACCTTGGTTTGCTGCAGATATCTTCTCCCATGATGCATCTGGCTTAATCATATACGTGTCCAATCATGCATAGGCATAAGATGGTAATTGGAAGATTTTTCTCCCCCCCCACAAAAGGTCACTCAGAGGACACTGTTCCTTATTGTGCATGTACCAAAAACCAACCCAGATTGGACCACTGCCCCTAGTTCCAGGATGTGTTTGGCCACAAAAGGGAGTTCCTGTGAGGTTGCTAGGGAGTTACTAGGGGAGGGCGAGGTGGAGTGACAGGTTGCTTTGTCTGGTAAGGGGCATGTATGTAGTTCAGTTCAGGTCCCGGTGGGGGGAGGGGTGGCAGGTTGCTCAGCTATTCTGCAAACTAAGTGTCCCACAGGTGCCGGGGTCACAGGGGCAGCCAGCACAGAGTCTCAGTCTTTTGTTGTTTTGTCTTATTTGAGACAGAGTCTCCTGTAGCCCAGGCTATCTTTGAACTCAAGATGTAGGCAAGGGATGACCTTGAATTCCCATCTTCCTGCCTCCACCTCCAGTGCTGAGATTATAGGATTGGGCCTCTACCCCAGTCTTCCTTCTGTCTCTTTTCGGAGTCTCCTGGTGCTCTTGGGCTCAGCAGCCTAATGCTTCGTGGACATTTATTACCAGCTATCCCTTGTTTAAAGGCTAAGGAAGAAGCAGCGGGGAGAACTCTGCCCTCGCTGTCTGGGCTCTTGGTGTGTCTGTGCGTCCAAGTCTGCATGTCCCTTCCCGGAAGAGCTCCCCATCCCTGTCCTGAAAATAAATGGAGACACCTGGCCAAGTATTTTGCAGTCAGCTTTCAAGGGAGCGCTGGGCTTGACTGGCTCCTTAATCTCCATAGTCTCGTCCAAGTGTTTACTGAACACGCAGTCCTTCCCGCTTAGCAACTTCAAACCATTTTCTTTCGAGAAAGAACATGAAGTCTAGGAAACTTCTCTTCCTGATCCTGGACTTTCCTTGGCACTCTGCATCTCTGAATGTAGTCTCCGAGCGCTGGCTTCAACAAAGGAGAGGAACAAGCCGCTGGTGGGAAGTCAGGGTGGAGAGAAACTCCCGGTGGGAAGATGGGCTAGTGGATTCAGAGTTCAAAGATGAGCCTGATGCATATGTCGCCCTTCCTGAGGATTCGGGTTATATGGCAAAGTCATCTCTGGGTCCCATCAGGAGCAAACACAGAACTCATCATGTCTCTGAAGTGTCCTTTCCATGTTCCCCCCAGGTCACTTAGCCCTTGGCCTCAGGTTTAACAATAAAAGGTTGGGGTGACTTTTCCTGTGTCTCACAAGCTCACATAAATGTTAATGGCATCTCGGGGCTGGAGAGATGGCTCAGTGATTAAGAGCGTTGGCTGCTCTTTAGAGGACTTGAGTTCAGTTCCCTTACCTACATGGTAGCTCACAATCATTGGATTCAGGGGACCTGATGCCCTCTTCTGATTTCCAAGGGTACCCAGCATACATATGGTGCACAGACATACATACAAGCAAAATGTTCATGTACAAAAAATTAATAAATTAAAAAAGTTTTTAATCTAATGGTATCAATAACTATAAGCTTTAACTGGGGTGCCTAGCCTCTTTTCCCCAGTGTCTATTGCACAAGAAGAACATTTAGCACATGTTCACACACATGCACCTACACACATGCACACACACACACACACACACACACACACATACGTATGTGCACACATGTAGGCTTTTAGTGTTTTCCGCAACACTACGCTTTTGAAACCATTGAAGGCACTTGTGTTTTCCAGCTGCCCCGGTAGTTTGATTGACAGATCCCACCAGCTCTCAACCTTGCCAAGAAATGGTCTCTAACACTTTCCTCTTCTGGGCCACACTGAAAGACATGCTGCTCTAACAGCTGTCAACATCTGTGCAAAGGCCAACAATGTGCAGAGGACTCTGGGCAGCCTGCTGCGCAGAGCAGGGTCTAAACATCTGTCCAGACCCAAGAGAACGGACACACCTGGCCAGAACTTCATTCCCGTGGTTTAATGTGCTCCGGAGTACTCAAAAAAAAAGTTGGAAGATTGTTTTTTTTTATTATTTATTTAACGTCTTAAACCACCTCCCTCAACTAATAAGAGAATGTTACGTTCTCAAGAAGAGATTTAAGGTTTTCTGTGCAATCAGATAACATCTAACAAAGTTAGAAGTGCATACACCCTTTAGCCCAACTATTCCCCAACTAGGAATTCATCCTAAAGATAGCGCCCATAAATACATAAATATAAACATTAAGAAAAGCAATCCTTACTGCAGTTAACATCAGAGCAAAGACTGCAAGCAACATAGTAGGACCTAGCAGGACCCGTGTAGGAAGACAGTGGTACACCCACCGGCGGCATACTATGCAGCTCTGAAAAAGGAGTGCAGGGGCATCATACAATGATGTCTGTCTAAGTCGCCCTTTTTGAACTCCTATCATAGGTGGAGAGACGTAGAAGAACCATATATGAAAATCCAGGCACCCTGTCTCGCACCTAAAATCTCAGCACTCAGGAGGCTGAGGCGGGAGGATTGCCATGAGTTCAAGGCTAGCCTGAGTCACATACTAAGTTCCCGGCCAGGTTGAACCACAGAGTGAGACTGTTACTTGCCTCACCCTCATGGAAAAAGAAAAAGAAAAAGAAAAAACAACAAAACTCTGTGTGAGATGTGTCCCCAGGATTTTCTTAAATAGAAGTGTCAATTGACGTCCATGTTTACATAGGAAGTTTCTGGAAAAATGCAGAGCGACCAGCCGTGGTCAATTTCTCTGGAGAAGACAACTGGGAACGTGGGATGGAAGGGAAAAGCTGTGATAACAGGCAGTCTGAACAGTGCATCAACAGCAGTGTGTTCCCTCCAGCAGTACGCAGGGCGTTCCAAGACAGACTCACGTTCTAGACCACAGACAGCAGGTTCCAGCTCAGCCAGCATCCGAGACAGAGAGCCTGGCCTCTGATGGCGGAAGAAGTAATTCACTAATAAGTAGCAAGCACTTCTGGAAATTTCTCAAACATTTGGAATCTCAAAAAAATGCACCTGTGCAGCCTGGAGGTCAAAGAATCAAAGGGAAAATTAAAAGTACTTTGAACTGAATGAAATAAAAACATAACATATCAAAAGTTTGTGGAATGTCATTAAAACAGCGAAGGGAAATAACATGGTTGTCAGAAAAGAAGAAAGGGGGTTACAAACAGAACCCCCTCATCTTTTTTAATTTTTAAAAATATTCATTTTAACTTTTGGGATACACTCGTTGCTTTTATTTGTCTGTGTACCGCATGTGCGCTGAGCCCATGGGGGCTAGAGGAGGACATGAGACTGCCTGGAACTGGAGTCATAGATGGTGGTGAGCTGCCCTGTGGTTGCTGGGAATTGAACTCGGGTCCTCTGGAAGAGCAGCCAGTGCCCTTAACCACGGAGCCATCTCTCCAGCCCTGAGACCTCATCTATCTTAAGAAACTCTCAAAAGAGACAAACTAAGCAGTGACACAGAAATGAGAGACCGGGGGGGGGGGGGAACCCACAAAGGAGAGGGGTGACGTCATTGTGATTGTGCCTGAGTTGATAACTTAGATAAAATGTGGACCCCATATAAGACAGAAACTCCCTGCTTCACACAAGAAGCAAGTGGTTCCCTACACAGCCATGTAACCATTGAGCAAACGGTGGTGGTGGTGGTGGTGGTGGTGGTGGTAGTGGTGGTGGTAGTGGCGGTGGTAATGGTGGTGGTGGTGGCTGGCTGCGGTGGCAGCGGCGGAGGCAGCGGCGGTGGTGGTGGTGGTGGTGGTGGTAAAGATGAACAGAGCTGACGCTGTTGATGAAGCGCTTGCCTACTGTGCAGAAGGCACTGGGCTCCATCGCAGAGCCACATAAAACCAGGTGTAGTGGTGCGTGTGTATAATGTCAGTGCCGGGGAGCTGGAGGCAGGAGGATCAGGAGTTCAAAGTCAACTTTGGCTAGATAGTGAAGTGTGCTCCGGCTTGGGCTGTACGGGACCATGCCTCAAAGGAAAGCAGAAGTCACAAAACAACAACAACAACAGCAACAAAACCATCCCCAGATGGCTTTGCTAGTTAATTCTACTGAACATTTTTAGTAAGAACCGCTGGTTCTAAACAAATTTCTATGAAAATTAAAATTAAATATTTCCTGAGATACCCTCTGAGGGCATAAGCAGGAAGCCAAAACTGGACAAGGTCATGAGAAGAAAACCCCAGGCCGAAGCTTGGAGGTGGGACGGAGCTTGGAGGTGGGGTGGGGCTTGGAGGTGGGGCGGAGCTTGGAGGTGGGCGGAGCTTGGAGGTGGGTGGGGCTTGGAGGTGGGTGGGGCTTTTGGAGGTGGGCGGAGCTTGGGGTGGGTGGGGCTTGGAGGTGGGGTGGGGCTTGGAGTGGGGCGGAGCTTGGAGGTGGGGCTTTAGGGAGTGATAAAATCATGAGGATGGAGCCCTTAGGAATGTGGTTAATATCCCTGTAAGACCAGGTAAGAAAGCTGATCTCTCAACTGTGGAAGACATGTCAAAAACCCACCCATGACCTGGGTATCATGCCTTTAATCACAGCGTTTAGGAGGCAGAGGCAGCTGGATCTTGTAAATTTGAGGCCAGCCTGATCTACAAAGAGTACCAGGACAGCCAAGGCTGTTACACAGAGAAACCCTGTCTCAAGGAAAACAAAACAAATAAACAAACAAAAACCACAACAACAAAAAAACAACCCTACTGACAAGGACGACTTCACCAGGAAATGGACCTGCTGTCTTCTTAAACTTGGACTGCCCAGCCGAGAGAGAGAGAGAGAGAGAGAGAGAGAGAGAGAGAGAGAGAGAGAGAGAGAGAGACCAAAAAAAATTTTTAAGAGTATCTATTTTATGTATGTGAGTACACTGTAGCTGTCCTCAGACATCAGAAGAGGGCATCAGATCCCATTACAGATGATTGTGAGCCACCATGTGGTTGCTGGGAATTGAACTCTGGACCTCTGGAAGAGAAGTCAGTGCTCTTAACCTCTGAGCCATCTCTCCAGCCTGAGAGAATTTTAAAGAATATGCTTGTATTGTTTAGTCACCCAATCCATGCTGGGTTTGTTGTAACAGACCAAAGTAAAACTGCGCACCCGAGACAGTATCACCACGTGATGGCTACTGATCCTCAGGAGTGGGGAGTGAACCCTGGGCCTGGAACTTGCTAGGCAAGTGTTTTCACTGAGCTACAGCCCAGCCTTCTTTTTTGCTTTTTATTTTGAGACAAAGTCTCACCAAGTTGCTGGCCTTGAACTCACTTTGTAGCTCAGGACCACCTTGAACTTTTAATCCCCCTGCCTTAGCCTCCCAAGTAGCTGAGGTCACATCGGTGCCTCCAGGGCTAGCTACAATGTCTGCTCTTTCTACTTTGATCAAGTATCTGAGCTTAGAAGAAACTCTTCCTCCTGAAGAAAGCTGTTTCTGACTCAGTGCTAGGGTCCAGTGCTGGCTGGTGGCAGGAGGCCCCTCCATCCCTGACATGGCACTGGGTTTCCTCTCTCCCGTGTCCCTTAGTCACTAAGGAGCTCTGTAAATATTAAAGAAACAAAGTTGAGTCCCTTAGGTTTTAGGGGAAAATAGGAGACAGAACTCAGCCCATTCCCAAATGCATTTAGTCAAAGCCCATCCTCCCTCCCACTGACCCCCCTCCCCCCCAATGACCTCCCTTCCCCCTCCCACCGACACCCCGACACCCCCCAGACCCTCCCTCCCACCGACCCCGCTCCCCCTCCCACCGACCCCCCCCANCCCACCGACCCCGCTCCCCCTCCCACCGACCCCCCCCATTCCCCTCCCACTGACCCTCCCTCCCTGAGAGCTGGAGGAGAGCTGGTCTCTGCAGGACACAGTTAGAAGCTAAAACTGTTTTTGAGAGAAAATGGGGGCGGGAAGTTCTCTGAGGGGCCAAGAGTGCATGCAGCTCTAACACGGGCCCAGCACTTGGATCTCGCCACTAATTTGTAGGGACCTGAGGCAAGTTCAGTGACCTCACTAAGCCACACATATCCACATGCCTCTGGGGGCCTCTCTAGAGACTAGGTATTAGTCTATATTCCTACATTGCCGTAACGCGATCCCAGAGACTTGTGACTTTATAAAGAAGAGAGGTTCATCTAGCTCACAGTCTGGAGGGACTGCAGACCTTCGGAGTGTGTCCCCAGTTGATGTGAGGAGCCTTAAAAAGTCCCACGACTACCACTCTGGGGATCAGGCCCCCAAAGCATGAACGTAGAGTTGAATTCCTAGAAGCTCACCTGCCTGTGGGCTTACATTTTCATCCTTCTGTCCACGGAGGAGTCTTCAAACCATCCGCACGGGCCACTCACTGTAGTCAGACCCATCCTCCTTCTCTTCTTCCAGATCTTTGAGCAGATGCCCCTTCCCTCACAGACCACTGATGTTAACATCCCTACCACCACCCAACACCTTACATGCACAGACACGTTTGTGTGTAGAAACCAGATGATGGCCTCAGTGTCACCCTCAAAAAGGCTGTTCACTACCTTTGAGACAAATTCTCTCATTGGCCTGGAGCTCACCAGTTAGGCTGGAGTAATCAATCGGCCAGCTATCCCTGAGTCAGGTCGATCTATCTTTGTCTCCCTAGCACTGGGATCGCCCTCTAGAATCGAACTCAGGTCCTTGGGCCTACACAGCAGGCATTTTACCAGTTGAGTTACGCTCCCTGCCTTTGCTGGAGTTTTTAAACCACTTGATCCTCTAGACAGGGCCCAGAACCTGAATCAGGGCTTCATATCTAGTGGCTGGAAGAAAATCATCATGGGATGGATGGCAGTGAGCAGCGGTTTAATCTTACAATCTTGACCTCTGGGGCTCTTTAGGGTCTCCTCTGGGGGTCATGTGATGATGTTTCCCTGGAAGAGACACCCGGCCAAGCATCTGACCTTTATATCATCCTTGTCTCTCCCCAGGAGACTACCACACACACAACGGACCCTCCACACCAGCGAAGGAGGGCGACACAGACAGGCCACATCGGGCCTCGGATGGGAAGCTACGGGGCCGGTCAAAGAGGAATAGTGACCCCTCCCCAGCAGGGGACAATGAAATTGAGGTAACTAGGGGGTGTCTCATGGGGGGAGAAGCTGATCTATGTCTGTAGCCTGAATCTTGACTGCGGGCCGAGGCTCTCCAAGCCTTTCGTCAGTTGTACTTTCTAAACACAACCCGGTGACAGAGCTCTGGGAGAAACACAGAAGAATTGGGTCGACTGTATAGAGTCCTGCTGGGTGACTAAGCTGGGGAAGGACAAACAGCCTGAGAGCCAGCATGGACCATGCTTCTCATACCTCAGAGGCATCTAAATCCCCTGGGGGTGGAAGGGGGACCATGGGGCTCTCTCAAGGGCTCTAATTTCATAGGTCTTGGGCCAGAGAAGTGGATGTATAACAGGCCCCTTAAGCTGCTGAACCCCAAAGGGGCTATACCCTGAGAGCCCCTGGTTATTTGATAATGGGCAAGATCTTCAACTGGAGTATGCTGATGGGGACACTTTGTAAGGACAGGTGCCAGGTCTCACCCCAGACCAAGTGACTAGGTGGGGACAGTTTAGGAAGCCCAACTTGTCCCAACCTGGGGCCAGCCCATGGTCTACATCTTCAGTGTGGCCTAGCAGCTCAGGCAGGGATGTTCCTGTTCCGAGGCTGGAGACAGAAGCACCTGCAGAACTGGAAGGGACCTTCATCCTCGAGCTGCATGCCTGGCCCGCTTGGTCACACTGCCTGATATGGGGACTCCAGGCCCCAGTGGTCCCTCTGTGCAGCCAGAGCTGAGGAGGCTGGCCTGGAGAGCGTGCTGGCATTTGTCACATGTGAGCATCTTCCCTGAACCAGCCTGCCTAGAAGAGGAAGGCAGGGGACATAGGCTTCGAGAGTGCCCTTGAGATAGACCCAAGTGTACAGAGGGAAGCAAGAAAGTTCAATTGTTAGCTGTCCTGTGTGCTAGGGCTTGAGGAGCATCAGGAAAGATGGGATTTGTGCCCAGCATGTCAAACACACTGTGGCACCTTTGTCTGCCTTCCTGGGCACATCACAGAACAGCCACAGACTCAGACTTTGTGAGCATCCTTGTTGTTCCTTAAAGTCTTTGACCCTGCATTTCCATCCAATAGACTGGTAGAAACCCATTTCATGTCTGAGCCCCAGCCGGACTCCCAGAAGCATCAGTGTTTGTGTGGTTTCAGGGCACAGAGTTGCGAAGCTTGGTCACTGCCACCGCCCCAGCACTGAAGCCTACGTGCTCAGTGATAGGCCAGCTGCCCGACTGGCCAGACTGTGCAGTAGCGATGAACATCCCTGTTGGGCATAAGGACACTGGAGCATCAGCCACCAGCCTCTGGTGGCAAAAAGAGAGACCACAGAACCTACAGGATAAGAGGGACGTGGGGACAACATGTCCCTCGCGCTGCAACAACCAAGAGGAGGCTGGAGGGATGTCTCAGCCAGTGAAAAGCTTTCCACACAAGGGCCTGAGGTTTACCTCCCCAGCATCCATGTAATAAGCGAGACCTGGAGGGCGGGGCAGGCTCAGGGCAGAAGCCGGCAGATCCCTGGTATTTGGTGACCATATATTCTAGCCAATCAATAACCTCCAAATTCAATGGGAAGTCCTATCTCAAAAAGGTAAGGTTGAAAAAAAAAAAAAAAAAGGGAAAAAACACTTGATTTTGCTATCTGCATCACATGCATGAACACACATCTGCACACTCATACACACACACACACACACACACACACACACACCAAGGATTAAAGAAATGCAAACCCAGGAAACTACCAAGGGACTGTCAAGGTGTTGTGCTGTCCCACCAGGGAACAGGCAGAGAACCTAATACCACTCGACCCGAGGTCAGACCAAAGCCCAGCTTAAGTGTTAGACCTGTCCCTTCATTGACACCCTATGGGGAGGGGGATGAGGATGCCCTAATCAGAAGACCTGGGGGGACCCAGGCCAGAAGCACTCACCACTGAGCCACCTGGTACCACCTGTGCCAAAGGTGCAGATTTAACGGTGACTTGTGGCTTTGCTGTTCTATCCTGGAAAATACTGTCCTTGTGAACCTCACTCTGCTAGTCAACAACAAACAACACACTCTAGGTCTCTGCCAGGGAGAACCACCCTCAACCTGAGCATTCTGCCTCCCCTCCCTCAGACCCCACTCTGATGGGCTTTCACTCTGTTGCCCAGGACGGCCTCAAAGTCCTGAGCTCAAACCATCCTCCTACCTCAGCCTCCCAAACAGCTTCCAGTCCAAAGGGACGCTACTGTATCCAGCTGTGTCTCCCAGGCTGGCCTGTGTTCCTCCTGCCTCAGTTTCCCAATGTGTATACAGGACCTTGCTTCTGTTCTTATTTTAGAAGGGGGTGGGGCTTGAGACAGGGTCCTGCTACTTAGCCCAAGCTGACCTCGAGCTTCAAATCCTTTCACCTACTCTCCAACATCCCTGGTGCAGGGATGATACGCAAGCACCCTTGCGCCTGGCTTCCCCTCAGTCTTAAAACTACCATTCTCACTGAACTGGGGACACCCTTACGTTTCCCTCAGTGGGGTTTTTCAAAAAGGCTCCTGTGGTCTGTGGCCTCCCTCTCTCCCGAATTCCTGCATGTCCCCAGCAGCTCACAGAGGCGGGTGCTAATTCACCCTTCTGGAGATCTCTGCACCAACCTGCCATAGCTTCTACTCTTGGTGAGAACAGTGGGAGTGGAGAGAGGCATTCTTCCATGCCACTGAGGAGGGGGTGGGAGCACTGAAGCATGGAAGTGGGGCTCGCAGGGCAATATTATTCTGGAAACACCTGTTTCTCCAGGTGAGAACGGGCAGGGCACCGAGGTGTGAGTGAGCGCCCGCTTGGCTCCTGAGTTTAATGTCAGCAGGCTCGTTCACACCTCTTAGGTCTCTGGCAGTTTCCTGAAGGGCAGATTCCCCAGGAGAGAGGCCGGTGCTGAAGTGGAAGTTCTGAGCATGTGTTAGATGAAACCCTTGGGCTACAGGTGCCAGCAACCAGCTCGAGCTGGCTGACATGTAATAGCAAGGTTGTGTACAAAGGATGCAGAGCCCTCTTGGATCGGAAGGGTGGTGGAGAGCGGGACGGTGGAGCATCAGAGTCAGGATACAGCCAGCCTGCAAAGTGGAACAAGGCAACTGTTAGGCCTCTCCGCTCATGTGGTGAAGAAGCTAGAAGCCCTACGCCGTGCATTTTCAACAGCCCTGCCTGGTACAGTGCCCCGCAGCCCACTCCAGCCACCACCACCCCCCCCCGCCTCAGCTCCCGCTGAAGCCAAGTCCTGGAGTAGCTTTGAATTCATCTCTCTCTGCAATGAGTCTTCTCATACCCTCAGTCCACTAGGCTACGAACGGCCCTCAGACATGAGACTGCGGCTCTCTTTGAGACCCCAAGTTTAAATCTCAGATCTATCTGGTTAGGGATCCAGTCAGACCCAAGTTGTAGTAGCCATGGATAGAGAGACCTGCAAAATGTCCCCAGGAGCTCACCCACTAGGGACCTTAGGCTGAGGGTCGGGGAGGCTAGAAGATGACGTTAGGACTGCTTGGGAGGAAGCTCAGTGGGTAAGTTATGGGAGCCTGCAGTGGACCTGGAGACATTCGCAAACTGCGTTTTAATTCTGTAATGAAAACTTCTGAGTTAAGTTGATTCAAGACGTTGACTTCAACTGGATTAAGATCGGGCATATTGAACTACAAAATGCCTCCTCAAAAGGGATGTGTTCCTGACTTTTTAATATGGTCTATATGGCCCATAATAAGAAATACACTCACTGCTGAAGAGATGGCTCAGCAGTTAAGAGCACTAGCTGCTCTTCCAGAGGACCCAGGCTCAATTCCCAGCAACCACATGGCAGTTCATAACTGTCTGTAACTCCAGTTCAAGGGTTATGCCACACATACACACAGAGACATGCAGGCAAAACACCAATGCACATTTAAAAGAAGAGAAAAGAAAAGAAGCCAGGCAGTAGTGGTGCCTTTCATCCCAGCACTGGGGAGGCAGAGGCAGGCAGATCTCTAAGTTTGAGTCTAGTCTGGTCCACAGAATGAGTTCCAGGACAGCCTGGGCTACACAGAGAAACCCTGTCTGGGGGTGGGGGGAGAGTAACAACACCGCTCTGGGCTGAAGTGGCCGGGCTTTGTTTTCCTTTTGCTCCGATAAGCATGTGACCATGAGAAAGGGGGTTATTTGTCTTTCACGTCACACTGAGAGAAGTCAGGACAGGAACGCAGAGAAGGAGCCAGGGGTGGAAAGCACAGAGAAACACTGCCTCCTGGCTGGCTCACTGGCTACTCCTCAGCCTCCTTATCCAGCCCAAGCCCACATGCCTAGGGATGGTGCCACCCATGGTGGGCAGGGTTTGCTTACATCAATCCTCAATCAAGACAATCAATTACAGTCGTAGCCACAGGGAGGTCTCAGAAAGGCAATTCTTCAGCTGAGGTTCCCTCCTCGGGGCTGGATCTGGGTCGGATAAGTTTAAAAAGGAAAACTAAACAAGACAGGGCATAGAGTGCTCACTGTGCAAGCTCCAGCAACCACTTAAAAGCCAGAGGGTGGCTGTGCACTTGTGTAACCCTAGCATGGGAAGATCTTAGGGGGTTGTCGGGCAGTCAGCTAAGCCAATCGGGAAGCTCCATGATCAGTGAGCAATCCCATCTCAAAAAAGAAGTGATAGCCGGGTGGTGGTGGCCCATGCCTTTAATCCCAGCACTCAGGAGGCAGAGGTAGGCAGATTTCTGAGTTCAAGGCCAGCCTGGTATACAGAGTGAGTTCCAGGACAGCAAGGGCTACACAGAGAAACCCTGTCTCATAAAACCAAAAAAAAAAAAAAAAAAAAAGAGGGAGGATTTGGAATCTAGGAGACAGTGGATCCAGCTCAGAGATGCACAGGGTGGAATTCTGAGGACACTGCCCTCAGGGAGCCCAGGGACAATCCAGCCCGCAGCCCACACTCCCCATCTCTGAAGATGCTGCGTATGGGTGGAAATGGGCAGTGACTAAAGACGAGGTGATAATGAAGGCACATTACAAGAAAGGAAACAAAAGCGAGACGGGGAATGAGTGCTACCAAGCAGGGGGGGGCTCACTGGGACCACGCTGAGGTGATTCCATCAAGGTGCATGCAGGGGAAACAAGGATGGACAAAGAGACACTTGACCTTGATCGTCCACGTGTTCTCCTCAAGGTGGATCTGGAGCTATGGGGCTGGAGAGATATATTACTTCTCTCTACAGTGAACAATAATTTAAGAATTTATATACCTCCTAGTTATCAACATTTAAAGATTTATTTATTTATTATATGTAAGTACACAGTAGCTGTCTTCAGACACTCCAGAAGAGGGCGTCAGATCTTGTTACGGATGGTTGTGAGCCACCATGTGGTTGCTGGGATTTGAACTCCGGACCTTCGGAAGAGCAGTCGGGTGCTCTTACCCACTGAGCCATCTCACCAGCCCGTTATCAACATTTAATATCAGCAAGTTAGGTTCTGCAGGAAAAGCTCAGTGAGTAAAGGCACTGCGGACAAGCCTAATGACCAGAGCTGGACCCCTGGAACCATAGAAAGGTAGAGGGAGACATACGGACATACACACAATGACACAGACACACACATACACACAAACACACACGTAGACACAGAAACACAGAGAGAGAGAGAAAGACATACACACACACACACACACACACACACACACACACGGTAGCACACATGCCTACACACACATCATACACATATCATAATAGTCTTTATTAAAGCCCTGTGTGGAACACACTTACAGTTGTAGAACTGTACTTGTAGAACTAAACATGCAGAGTGATTTGCTCACACTGACAATGAAGAAGAAAAACCAATGGCGAGTGAGAGCAGAGGCAGACAAAGTGGGGAGGCCTCAGCCCTGTCTTGCCCACTTGCTCCTCTGCCTCAACCTGGGGAAGAAAGGTGACACCTCCATACGTAAAAATGGAAGATTCCGATAGAGTCCAGGGAAATGATCAAATGTTGGCAAGTCCGTGGGGAATGCTTCCCCTGTGTTACTTAGAATTACGGAGTCAAATTTGCTACAAACAGAAACAGAAGTGCGGGGCTTACAGCGAACAATGAGTTAACTTGGTGGGATCCCTCGCTGTGAAGAGCGTCCTAAGGTCTCTTCCTGTGTTGGCTCGAATTTTTGAGGGAAGCTTTTGAGTGAGCCCTTTTTGAGTTTTTAGGTGAAGACCCTTGGTTCCAGCCCAGGCGTGGCTGGTGGGAGTCCAAAAATCAGCCCTGATGATATGCTCACAAATGGGGTTCAGTGGTGGCTCAGGCACGGGGTGGGTCCCCTATCTACAGAGTTCTCCAAGAGGACCGGGACCCGTAGACATAGACGACTCCATCTTTCCTCCCTCTCTTCCATCACAGCGCGTGTTCGTCTGGGACCTGGACGAGACAATCATTATCTTCCACTCCCTGCTCACAGGGACGTTTGCATCCAGATACGGGAAGGTAAGGATCTGATTTGTCTCTCTCTTTCAAGATCACACTTGTGTATTTACTTACCCTGGGTGCGCCTGAGTGTCTGGGTCTGAGTGTGAACGTGTGTGGCACTGTAAATGTGTGAAGCTCTGAGAACAGCCTGGGGAAGTCAGGTCTCACCTTCCGCCGTGTGTGAGTCCCAGAGATCGAGCTCGGGTCTGCAGGTTTGACAGTGGTTGCTTTTACCCACTCGGCCAACCTGCTGGCTCTTTTCCTTATTTTCAAGTGGAACTGTGTGCCCAGGCTGCTTGTCCTGGGAATCACGGAGGCTCCTCAGGACCATACACCAACCCAACGATGACCCTTTGGATTGGATGCTAGCAAATATTCCTTCAGTGTGTGAGAATTTCATACATTCCCTATCTGCTGTCTCATGCCTTCGCTTCCAACGCATGAAGTCATCCGTGTCTATAATTACCAAAATCCTTGGAGTTCACTTTAGAGGACAGAGGTATGCCACAGCCAGACATGTAATAAGCTAGAAAATGGGTCAAAGCGCTTTTCTGCTCCCCGGTTCTCTAGAACGTGAAACAGGCCTGTGGGGGCCAGAGGATGACAGTGGGCGTCTGCCTCTGTTTCTCTCTCCTGCTGAACCTAGCACTCACTTCTTTGATAAGATTGGCTAGTCAGCAAGGCCCAGGACCCTGTCTCTGCATTCCCAGCTCTGGGGTTACAGGTGCATGCCACCATGCCCAGCCCCTGACAATTGTCAGGAACCTTTCTTCCTCATGCTCATGTGGGAGTACTTCACCGAATGAGCCATCTCCAGGACCTGATGTGGACTTAACAGACCACAAGCAGATGAGCAGGACATTTGCTGTCTCTTTGGGGGGGGGGGACTGGAGGGGGTCAAGGGGAGCACTAGAGAGGAAAGTATAGTGCCTTGTCGGCTCTGACGTGAGAGGCCAGGGGTAGCTGCCTGCGACACTGGTGGGGAAGGAGGCTCACCCAGCCTGGGAAAGCCTTTCTGCTTAGCGTGCTGGACTTGCCATCACCTCTGGCTTTCCCAGCTGCTCACAGCTTTTATGGCAGCTATAACAAGCCGGAGGTGTGATTAACGGGGTAGATTTATTGTCTGCCGCGATGCTGTGCCGGATATAGAAATGGTGTCAGGGGCGCAGAAATCTCTCACCCATAGACACGTCATTAATATGTGTGGCGGGGATGGCGGCATGCCCTTTTTAGACTCTGTGACGCTTAGGTGGTTGCCAACAATAAGAGCGCCTGCAGACGTTGAGTGGAGTCTGCAGCCACAGCAAACACACGCCATCCCCTAGGGCTGTGACTGGCAGGCACTTGTCGTCCCTTCCCTTCCCCCGCCCCTAGGGCTGTTGTATGTCTCCCATTAAGGCTGTTTTGAGGGGATCCATCCACCATACTGAGTGTAGTCACCACCCCAGGCACATGCTGGATTATGTTGGGTGGCACTGTGATTCTGGGAGAAGCCAGCCTTCCTATGCGTGTCCCTTGGTTTCTTAAGCTAAGCCAAGAGGGCCTTTGAGGAAAGAACCCACCAAGGACTCCATTCCAGGTCCCATCCCCTTGGCCTATGTCATTCCTCAGGGCCAGCCACTTCTCCCCAGCCCCACACCTTCAGCCAATCCACAGCTGGCCCTCCTAGATGGTCCCCAACCTCGGCTTTCCCACACCTCTCATGACGCTATGGAGGCAGATGTGTGCCACCATGGTCAGCTTCAGGTCTTGTAGTTAATGTCATCTTCTTCAAGGGCCTTTCCCTAACAACTTCCACCCAAGGTACAGCTCTCCCTAGAAAAGCGTTTGTGCATTTCAACCATAATTCCGCACACTTCATGGATGCCTCCTTTGTGGACACTAAGGACCCTAAGGACAAGGGACCACGAGCGTTTCTCACCTTCCCAACCCAGCAGGGGTCAGGGAGCAGGCTTGCTTAGTGGGCGTTTGTTGGATGAATGAATCGGGGCGATGTAGGATACCAGGCCTCTGGGGGACCAGATCGTGCATTTCTGTCTTGTTTGCTGCTTCGTAGAAGCAAGGCACAGTCCACAGAACGTGTTCTCCCACTTAGCAGGCATCAAGTAAATATTTGCAGGAAGAAGGGAGGGAAAGAGGGAGAACGGAGAAAAGGGAGGAAGACCAGTGTCAGAAGAGAAATTCCTAACTGGTGGCCACTGGCCAAATCCAGCCTGCAGATATTTTTGTTTGGCCTCCAGAGTATTTAAAAAAAAAAAAATGTGAATTTATTGCCAACATTTAAAAATCATGTGATTGCACAGACCAAAACAATCCGGATTCCTAGCTCTTCTTGAAAAATGAGGAAATCTGGCAAGCCGGCACTCCCCTGTGGCAGTAATCAGCAGGAACTCAGCAGCGGCTGCCCTTGGGGACCCTCGGTCTCAGGGCCCATGGCCCCGCCTGCGCCCCCCCACCCCCCAGTCATAGGGCTCTCCAGCCCCTGGGTACCTGAGTTCCTATGTCCTAGAACTACCAGGCTGTGGAAGGTCAGAGCTAGAAAAACCCAAAGCCGCCAAAGGCAACCAACCAGTCTCCATCATTTGAAGAAGAAACTGAAGCTGGGGGGGGG
>NC_034592.1:148032603-148071318 GCF_900095145.1 Mus pahari
CACACACACATACACACACATGCACTCACTCACACACATACCCCTCAGACTCCAGGCATAAGAAGCTTGAGCCTGACTAACCCCAGAATGGAGGCTCCTCCAGGCTTTGCTCTCTGACATCCCAGGAACATTGACCCTTGTCAGGATTAATCACAGCTTACCTTAGAGCCACATTCCAGCCATGAAGAGGGAATGAGAAAAGCATTCTTTTCTTTTTTTCTTTTCTTTTCTTTTTTTTTTTCTTTGTTGTTGTTGTTGTTGTTGTCATTGTCCACATTAAATTTTATATGGGCAGATGTGTGTGTGTGTGTGTGTGTGTGTGTGTGTGTGTGTGTGTGTATCATTTGCATACCTGCTACCAGTGGAGGCCAGAAGAGGGTGCTGGATATCATGGAGTTAGATTCAGTTGTGCACTATCATGTGGTTGCTGGGAATTGAACTCAGGTCCTCTGCAGCCAATGCTCTTAACTGCTGCGCCATCTCTCCAGCCTCTTTTCTTTTCCTTTGTCTCCCTTTTAAGAGCCAGACCCAGAAGTTACACATATCACTTGTGTTCACATCCCATTGGCTGAAACTTTGTCACATGACCACAGCTAGCTGCAAGAGAGTCAGGGCAAGGTAGTCTTTCTCTGAGGCAACCACACACCTAGTTAAGATGCAGGGGTCCTGTTGCTCTAAGGAGAAACAGATTGTGGAAGACCAATTTAGTCCAAAGTACAACCCAGCATACAATTATTTCTGATTATGGGACACCTGAATTTATGAGTCTGCGCTCCAGAGAGAGGTCCAAGCTATACCTCTAAGCCAGGAAGTCAGTGAAATGGGAACAGCCAACGTGAGCATAGCCTTGAACTCATTGTGCAGACAAAGTAACCAGGACCCAGGAGACAATGCAATTGGGTTATTTATAACAAGAACCCAAGGCCTCCACTTCTGACCCTCTCCTGTTCCCCTGCTATATTCAGGGTACCCACTCCTGCCATCTGAGAGCAAGCAGATCTCTAGGTTTGAAGTCAGTGTGCTACACAGGGAACTTATCAAGCCACCCAGGGATTGCTGAGATTCAGATCTGGCTGGATCCAGAAGTAGCATCTGCAGCTCCCCCTCAGCCAGCTTCTCCACATGGTGATCGATTCCCTCTCAGCAACCCTAGCTGAAAAAAAGGGAGCTTCTGCTTCTTAAATCCCAGGACAACTCTTGTCCCACCCTGGCTCCAATGCCCATCCCAGCCTCTGCACTTACATTTGCCCAGGCTAGACCCAGAGCCCATTCCTGGTATGGATGAAATGGAGACCAAACCATTCCATGCCCTAGGGCTGGACCCCCAAAGGAACCTGGAACACACTTTTTGGAAGGGTGGAAGCCCCCAGAGATCTGATAATTGCTCTGAAGGCCAAAACTATTGGGGCATCCATGCCAAGGACCCATAATTCACGTCCATTCTGTTAGGTCTTATACAGAAGCAGGACTCATGTCTGTCACAGCCTCAGCCAGAGGAGGGAGCCCTGTTTAGTTAGGGAACAGAGACCAGAGCCAACCAATTAAGAAATGATTCAAAACAGGGTGTTTGTTTCAAAACAGAAACTGGGCTGTCTTCCTGATCCCAATCAGGGGGTGCTGAGTGCAGCTGTCACCTCTCACTTCTGTGCCAACCTCTCCTGGGTTCCCCCCACCCAGGGCTCAGGGCCCCAGCCCTGCACAGTAGCTACCTCCCACAGCTCCTGTGGGTGCATCAGCTGTGCCCCTAAAGGTAACTGCTCCCTCCTACGCCTCTTGCCCACTCTTCCCTGAATCCCTGCTTTTCCTCCTGGGATTAGGAGAACACAGAGTGGGAAGTGTTGCCTGGATGCAGGATGAGACCACCTTTGGTTTGAGGAGAGGCATTTTATCCATCTTTCCTCCCTGACTCATGGTGCTGTCCACACTCCCTCTGTGACTCACTCTCCAGAAGCTCCATACACAGAGGTGGAGCTTAGCTCTGGGATGGCGACTACAGCTTGTGTTGCTGCTGATAACCGCTTTGTAGAGATTCGGTGTGCTTTGCCTCAGTGCACACGGCTAAGCAGGTTAGTCGATCCCCAGAGCTGAGAGTTCGGTGCCACGGTCTCATTTTTTTAATGTGTTATATTTATTTAGTATGTGTGTATGTGTTGCCACATATGTATGCCATGGCGTTCACACGGGTCACATGACAACTCCCAGGAGTCAGTTCTCTCCTTCCACCATGTGGTCCTGAGGATCAAATTTAGGTGTATGTCGGGCGGGGAGACAACCATTCACATACAGGCTTGTTTGGGACTGTCCATTCTACTCCACTGTTCTGCCTGCGTGTCTGTTTGCATCATCTTTACAGTCAGTTTTGAAATGGGAACTTGCGCCTCGGTGTTGACCCCTGTAACTGGTGCGACCCTCAGGTGTGTCGCCTGTGGTTCTCACAGAGCCTTTGCACATGCTGTCTTGTCTACCAGGAATCTCATTCCCCAATTCTGCTCCAGGTTCTTCCCTTCCTTTATTCAGGAACTTGCCGAAATGTTCCCTCAGCAAACAAACCTGCTACCTCCTGCCACGGCTGGTTTATAATTTTCTGCCCCACCCCCACCCGATTGCTACAGCATATGAATATAAACTCCATGATAGCGTCCCAAGGCGGGTTATGTTCCCAGGGTTCACCGGCCCCACCAGGTGATTCCAGCTTCTCAGAGCCTTAGTCAAAGACCTGAAAAAGCACATAGATAGCAGTGTGACAGGCGACTTTCCAGGAGCAAATCAACTGGGGGCAGATCAGATGCGGTGCACTTAAAGGAGCAGCAGGGTGTTTGAACCAGAGAACTCAAGGGCCCAGGTATTGTCATGTCTTCCATTTCAGGGTCTAAGAGGAGGAGATGGGTTTCTGTTTTGATTGACAGGCTTAGATTGTGTAAGCCTTTGCTCGCTGTAGAGCGTGCATCTGATTTTAACCATGCTCATCACCCGGCTGTGAATAGACATAAGACAGTAAATAGGTGTTTACTCTGAAGGTTCGCCCGGAGGATATAGTGTACCTATTTGCGCATGCACCCAGAAGTCATTCAGGCCAGATCAGGCTCCTACCTCCTATACTAAGCTATGTTCTGGAATATATGTCCAGGGGAATATACAAAAGGAGACTTAACCAGACCTGCATGATGGCTCCACAGATAAAGGTGCTTCAGGACCTGAGTTCAGTTCCTGGAACCCACACTGGAAAGAGAAGACTAACTCCCAAAAGTTAACCTCTGACCCCTATAGAGACCCTATGGCATTTGTGTGGCATGCGCCCATGCTCACAGACCCAAGAATAATAAATAAAATAAGTTGTTTAAGAAGTTGTATTGCCAAGTGGCTACTAAAAAAAGCCTAGCTAATTCTATTGTTTAGAGATGAGTGTGCACATGGCCCAAGCCAACTGGAGTCCTGTTCACTGAGCTATTCCCTATGTTTGCCAATCTCACTTAGGTACTTGGGAATAGACCCAAACTGTGTGTCAAACCTTGAGAAATGAATAGCAGCCATATTTCTATGTAATATTTGAAAAATTCAAATCAGTGCCAAAACTCAAATAGAGAAAGAGAATCATCATCATCATCATGTAATTATAATAATAATAATATAATATAATAATAATAATTCATAATAATGTAATTCAGGTCACAACCCTGCATCGCGAAAATAGCCTCCACTCAATCGTGATTCCTTGGCTGAAGTAGCAGTTAGCCCTCTACATGACAGATATATCAGTGTCACAACAGTAGAAATAGACTGGCTTTACCGAGTCCTGGCTTAGGACATCAGGTGTCCTCCCCTTGAGACAGGGTCTCTCCTGAAACTGGGGCTGAGCTAGCAGCAAGCCAGCCCCAATGATCCTCCTGTCCCCACCCTCCCACACACAGTGCTGGGGTTACATGTGCATATATGGCCACACCCAGCTTTTTATGGGAATGCTCAGGACCAGAACTCATGTCCTTGTGGGTGTGTGGGAAGCCCTCACTACCCACCAAGCCTCCTCCACGACCCTCGATATAGCTTGGTTTTTATGGTGCACATTTCAATAACTTTTTCCACTGTGTCTAAAGTATGGAAAAATATAAGTATGTTTGGGGGAATCCGTTTCCTTCTGCCTTGGGCTGAACAGGAGCATGGTCCCGGCTGCAGCCTGCAGCCCCGAAAAAAACCTAGCAAGCAGTGGGAGCCAGAAACGTCGGCTGAGGCCAGGAGAGGTGGTGAGGAGGCATTGAAAGTGCCTGGAGTGGCCCTCGCTGCACTAAATGGAGTTTTCTTTTGCCTTAATACAGTTTATCTTCCGAGTCAAGCCTCTGTTCTCCAGCTTCCTCGTCAGCCTTCTCCAGACTGGATCAGACGCAGGACAGTAAATAGATGCTTAAAGTCTCAGAAGCAAGAATCTGAACCAGGGCAGTGCACTTTCCGGTTCCTCAGGGTGTCACTGGGGTGTGTCCTGTCCCTGGAGCTTCTCAGAGTGAGGCTAGTCATAGTCACCAGCCAAGGCTTAGCTCCTAAGTGGGTCAACAGGGTGAGGGCCTCACAGTGGGGAAGCCAAGGATTCTCTGAACTCACTCCGCAATCAGTGGGTTTGAGCTTGGAGACCGAGGCCAGGGGCCAACTAGTTGCTCCTTAAGTCCAGAACTTCCAATTTGCTCCTTTGTATTGAGGAAGCAAAGATGGCAGGCATCCTGCCATGTCACTGTGGGAGGGAGCTGCAGAGCCTGTGGGGTCAAACAGACAGGCAGCTGGTATCTTTCCAGTATCCATGGTAACCTGAGTGTACACCCCACTCCTCCTGGACCAGAACCTTGTCCCATGCGCTGGGGACACAGCTGGGAGCCAAGGTCAGGAAAAGCTTGTGTGAGGGGAAGAAGGAAGACAATAAATGAGAGAAATCGGGAATACAGAGAAAGGCCAGAGATGTCGATACAAATCTGTGGTCTCCCGATACAAATCTGTGTCGGGAGGCTGAGGCAGGAGGATCACCAGTTGGAATCCAACCTGGGTTTCATAGACAGAGCCTCTGTTAGAAAGAGGGAGGGGCAACAGAGAAAGGAGAGAGAGAGAGAGAGAGAGAGAGAGAGAGAGAGAAGAGAAGCCAGAAGTTCCACGGGGACAGGGGCTACATTTGCACGTGAACCTGAAGGAAGTGGAGAAACAGATGCCCAGGGGAAAGCAGGGGCCAGCACATGCCAAGAGGTCTGTCTGGTTAGCATGAAAACCAGCAGAGGCCAGTAAGGCTGCACGGGGCAGGAGTGGGGGGCAGCGGCCAGGGGACGGGCTTCTGCTGTGAAGCGAGCCCCAGGGTTTGGGGAGGAAGGGCCAGGCTGAGTTCTCTTTCAGAAGAAGGCCTGGCTGCTCCCCAGGGAGGTATGGTCAGAACTGAGGAGAGCCTTGAGAGAAGGGCTGAGGCCCATCTAACAGACTCTGTTCACTCTAGGAGGTAGAACAGGGAGCCGAGGCGCACAGCAGGCCGCATCCATTTTGAAAACAGAACCAACCAACCACCGATAAAGATGCAAAGCAGGGGTCAAGGAGACTGGCTGTCAATAAAATGTGTGCTTTGTAAGCAGGGGGTACTAAATTCAATCCCCAAAACCCACATTAAAAACAAAAAAAAACAGAGGTGACACACGTGTAATTCTAGCATATGATGGAGGCATGCCTACACACACACACAAATACAAACACACACATACACCACACACATACAGACATACACACATACACCACACATACACATATACAAACATACGCACATACACCACACTCACACGCAACAGAAATAAAAAAGGGTCAAATGAGAAGGGCCGGTTGGACATTAGTTCATCCCAAGGCCCTTGGATTCGATCCCCACCCCCACCCACCTCAAGACACAGCTCTCTGCTCCCAGCTGCCTCTCAGATATCTAGATCTCCCCATCCTATAACAAACACCAGGCAAAGTGCTTAAGGACCGCTGTTTATTTTATTTCTTTAATGAGAAAACCTTCGCGTTCCTCCCGAGTTCAGCTGTGTTTATTTACACTGGGCTGGGCTCTGGGCCTGCTTCAGCCTGAGGTCTTGACAGGCTGAGGAGCCCCAGCCCCGGCAAAACACAGTCCTTAGAACTCTATAAAGTAGACTCACTGCCTAATTCGCTCGGCAGAGGTGGATTAAGTCAAGATGAATACAATTTAGAAAGGATTTGCTGAGGAAGTGGGAGATTGTGTTCCCCCACTGGGGTTGAGCTCGCTTCAGAATCTTTTCTCCACCTTCAGACTTTGACAGTTAAAGCTATTTGACTATATGACTAACGAAGAAACAGCCTGGACCGCTGCTTCCGATCACGATTATTTTATTTTATTTTACTTTATTTTATTATTTTATTTCATGGTATTAGGGGTTGGGGGTAACTTCCCTAGGCCACTTCGCCCATCCTGTAAGGTATCTGCTATTGTTTGGGGTGGACCAGGAAGGAGCCGGGAGATGCTTTGAAAGACGTCACCGCAGGTGAATGACAGTCATGGGGCCTCCGGCAGGGGGTGGTACCCTTTGTCATCTTAATCCCTTGTAATAGCGTTACCCCAAGCAGGAGCCCGAGGCCTGTGCTTATACATTTTCTTGGCATTAAAAACTTCCAACCAACAGAAAATATAGGTTTTGGTGACTGCTAGAGGTCACCTGAAAAGCGTCCTTACGTTCTTTCTTTGAAGTCGCCGCTCGCTGTCACTTGGAAAAGCTGTCTCCTTGTGGAAATCCCCTCTAGCTTGGGTTAAGGGTTAGGGGGCCAGTTAAAGGCTTAGAGAGTGCCGCCTGTTCCCTTTGCAAGCCCTGTCCCTGCTCCCTGCCCACCTGCCGGAGGGGACCTGAAAGGAGAAGAAAGGGGTTTGCCCACCTCTGAAAACCTAAGGGAGCCGGCTGGAAGGGGGTGAGAGGTTCTTTTGTTCTCTAAGTACAGGGGTTGTGCTCTCAGTGGTCCTGGTGAGGAAGGTCCGGGTGCCCCGGAAATGGGAACAATGGCAGGGGGTTCCTTTTCTAGTTGAGAGGGTGCACCAGCCCCCAGCGCCCACCTGTGCGTCACGCCCTTTAGTCTCCAACAATAGGGGTTTTGAGTCCGTCCAAAGGTTGCTAGGATTCCTGGAGCCTCCGGAGATGAAGTGAGACCGGATGAGTGGCGGGTGGGCATCAGCTCTGACGTCGTCACGCTTGATTGACACTGCAGTGGGGTATGTCCCTCCCCTTGCCAGCTTCCCATACTCCCCACAAAGTGTGTGGACTTTGGGGCCCCTCTAATGGCGGGAGGCAGAGCTCAGGTGGAAAATCCCCACTAGGACCTTATTCTAAGTAGGAACCTAGAGCTAAAGAAACCCTCTGGGGATACCACGGGTCACTTGGTGGAATATCACTTAGTCGTGAAGAGGAATGGAGCCATCATGTGGGGCGATGTGAACGAAAGCTGCAAACATGGAAGATGGAAGAAAAGAGGGCAGAGCTTTGTGTGGCTTCAGAGCGTGGGTCCAGGGAGCTAGGATGTGGCTGCTGGTGACCTGGGGAAAAGCATGGTAGAGAAGCAGTGTTTTGTGGGGATTTGTAGGTTTCTCAGTGAGGAAAACTCTGAGGAGTAGATGGAGGTAAATTATGAACTCCAAAACAAGTGTAGGGATGGAAAGATGGCTCAGCGGTTAAGGACACTGACTTCTCTTGCTAAGGAGCCGGTTTCCATTCCCAGCATCCACATGGTGGGTCACGGAGTTCCAGTTGCAGAGAGCCTGACACCCTCTTCTGGCCTCCCTGGATATCAGGCAAACACGTGGAGCACAGACACACGTGTAGGCAACACACTCATGTTCGAAAAATAAATTAATTTTTAAAAACTGCCAGACGGGGTGGAGCACGCCTGTAATCCCGCACTTGGTGAAGAGGTGAGGACCAGAAGCAGAGGGGTCAAGTGTTCAAGGGCAGCCTCGCTGCATAATACTCCACTCAAAAAAGAAAAATTAAAAAAAAAAAGTTTGTTTTATCTTGGATTTTGCTAAGGATGGAATCCAGGGTCTGTGTATGCTCAGCAAGCCACACACACACACACACACACACACACACACGATGTTTTTTAAAAACAATAAGAAGTTCAAGGTCATCCTCAGCTACCTAAAGGTGGTTCAAGACAAAAAGAGACTTTGATGTTCTCTCCACCAAGCATTGCTGAGGGGTTGGGGACGTGTGTGTTCCCATTGGATCCTGTGGGGATTTAGTAGCATGTTGTACCCCATACATCAGCACAATCAGTACATACATACCACAAAAAGAAGTAGTGTCCCTTATAGAGAGAAAACTCCCCACGCCTTAGTTAGCATGCAAAGTGAAAGCTCCTTAAACATGCAGGGTTTCTCCAGCTCCCAGCCCAGTCCTAGGACAGCAGGCTCTTGTGTGTGTGTGTGTGTGTGTGTGTGTGTGTGTGTGTGTGTGTGTGTATATATATATATATATATATATATATATATATATATATATATATATATCATCCTCTTGTGGTCTAGAGTGTATACTCTGAAATCAGATGGCTCAAGTTCAAAGCCAGCCTCATCCCCTTAGCTGTATCCGACATGTTGCTTGGTCACCGCGTGCCTTCTCAGTTTCAAAGTTGGAATGTGGACATTAACACGTCACAGAAGGGGTCGGCTCTGTGGTAGGCAGACCTTATAAAGGAGGTGAAGGGCAGTGTGTCTTACAGAGTTGAGTCTTAAACCACATGTGGTAATGAATACCTGTGATCCCAGCACTCGGAGGCCTGAAGCAAGGAAGATTAGGGTTCAAGGCCAACCAGACCCTCTATCAAAAAAGGAAGAAAGAAAGAAGAAAAGAAAAGGAATTTAATTTCAAGGACCTAATAGGCTCTGTTGCAAGTGCTGGCATGTTGATTGTAGTGGGACAATGGCCAAAGGCAATACACAAATTGTACATGTGGTTGTGTCTCAATAAAACTTTATTTATGGACAGAAAAAGAAGTAAATCTTTAGGAACAGGCCCTTGGAACCGTAGTGGGGCCTGATGCCTATAGTCTAATACTACGGAGACCGAGGCGGGAGATACCCTTCCAGTTTGAAGGCCAGTCTGGGACACAGAGCAAAATCTTGTCTCAAAGAAATAAAACCCATGTTGTTGGCTATGCCCGGTGCTGTGTCTGTGAGAGGGGATCTGAAGGATTGCTACCGTAATGAACAAAGAGCAGGCACCATGGGGTGTTGGTGGGGACAGGGGTGATCCTGTCTAGCCCTATGTGTTCAAAGCATCTCTTTAGACACACCAGGCTACACTTTCATCCACGCCTCTCCATCCTGGACCGTCCTGGACCTGGCTCATGTCAGGGTGATGGTCTCAGCCTGGCTTTCAAAGTTTCCCCACTTGCAATAGAGACAGCCACTGGGTCCAGAGCAAACAAGATGGAGTTTGCGGCCTCCTCTGTGCTGCTGGCTTTGGGTTTCTGGTCTTGGACTGAGTGGAAAAAGCCGCATCTAGAAGGCATTGTGTCTTTAAACATAAAGGACTTAGAGCCAATGACAGCCCATGTGCTGTGAGGCTGCCTAACACCGGGGGAGAGCGAGCGGGCTGCCTTCTTCCTCTTGACGCTGATTCCATGCCGGGTCCTCAGTTGGCTCTTGTCATGGTGACGGAATTTATCCCGAGGTCTTTGGTGGAGTTCTTGTTCATACAAATAAACCCATGTGTTGATATTTTCCTATTTTTCTCACTCTCCTGCTCTCTGGAACTGCCAAGGAGGCAAGGTTGAGGGGCTTTCAGTCTGTGTTGTTTTCCTTCACTGTTCAAACACGTGAATTAACCTTTTTTTTTTCTTCTTCTTCTTCTTCACGACCATCATTTTCTTGTCTTTCTCTTTTAAAAAGTTTTTTTTTTCTTTTTCTTTCTCTAACAAGCTGATCTGTTTTCCAGGAGTTTCCAAGTAATTAAACCCAATTAAAACCATTAAATTCATGCTTTTAATGACAACTTTATTATTTAAGGCTAACCGCAGGGAAGAGGTTTAACTGGCCTAGCCCTTCCACTGTGTGCTAATCCGCCCCTAACCTCTGGCTGACACTCAGAGAGATAAACCCTACAGAATAAGCGAGCTGCTTTAATGAATAGCTTTAATTAGTACTTTTCTTCCTCCTGGCAGAGTAATTATTTGTTCGGCTTCTAAACAACTACTTGGCAGGAATATTTAAAGGCCCAGTAGATTTAGATGGTGTGATGGCTTCAATTGGTTTTGTGTGCGCAGGTGGGTTTTTTTGGTGGTTGTTTTTTTTTTTTTTTAAGGAAGAGAGGGGGTCTTCATACCAAAATGGGTGCAATAGTATATCATCCTGCGTATCATACCGAAGATGGGGGTGGCAGGGTAATTGACACAGAAGAAAAAGCAAGGTGACCGCAGGCGGCGGGCTGTGAGCCAGCCTTAGAGTTGGCGAGACACCCACCCTGTGCACGGAACGTGGGCAGGCCCAGACAGCACCACTCAGAGACACAAGCCTGGCTTAAGGGCAGTCTGGGTCTTGACAGGAGAGGAAGGGGCCTGGGGTGGCACAGTGCCAAGCCATCACCCTCCCTCTGCCCCCAAACCTTTCTCCAGGTGGCATCTGAAAAAGGAAGAACTGAGTTTATAGGATAGGTGTGGCCACAGAGGCCCATGAATGGCCAATCCCGAAAGCAGAGGCTGTCCCTGTGGCCAGGCTGTCCCTGTTGACCCATCTCTCAGAAGTGGACACTGGCTATTCAGGTCAGGATGAGGGGCATGAGGTTAAGTGAGCTGCCCCCAAGTCTCCTTCAGAAAAATACAGGCAGAGTCCCAGCATACATCCAGGTCCTCCGTGTGGGTGCTTCGAACTACCGGGTCTCACTTCCTCCCTAAGACACAAAAGAAGCTCCTCCTGCCCTGTGGTTGGCAGATTTTAATTAGAGGCAGGGGCAGGGTCTCATGTAGCCCAGGCTGGCTTGGAACTCACTAGACAGTCAAAGATGACCTTGAACTTCTGAATCTCCACCTCTCGAGTGTGAGATTACTGGCACATAAGCCGCCTCTGGGTCTATGGCACTAACTGGGATGGAACTCCTGCTTTGTACAAGCTAAGAAGGCCCTCTACTGGTCCCAGCCCTGGGTTTCTTTGTGGTTTTTTTTTTTTTCATTCTTGTTTATACTGTAGTTCAGTTTGTGCCTGTGTTAGAAAGCTAGGTTCATTTCAGTGGTTTTCCAGCCTGGAATTCAAAGTTAGTTTGTTAACGCTGCCGTCTGAGAACCGCATTTTCTCTCATCTCGGGTCCTTCAGACTGGGTCTTCAAAACTCACAACAGCTCCTTCAAACTTCAAAACAGCTCCTGGGACCTGTTGAGCCAAGTCTGGAGAAGTCTGTGACTGTCATCGCTGGGTGGAAGGGAGAGGTTGCCATTGGCATTGGGGGTGGAGTTTAGATGTGCGGACACCCAGAAAGTCTCCTCTGGAAATACTATAACCACCGAGCTGTGGGCCGAAGAGAGGCTCAGTGAGGCGTATGTGTGCCATGCAAGCATGGGGGCCTGAGCTGAGATCCTTGGTGCCCACGTGAAAGCCAGACGGCAGCGCACATCTGTAACCGTATTGCTGGGTGGTGGGGAAAGGAAAGTAGAGACAAGGAGGCTCCCCAACGACCAGCCAGCCTGACTGAAGCATCAGGCTCCAGGTTCAGTGAGAGACTCTCTTCCAAACAGAAGTGGAGAGTGATAAAGGAAGATGCCCGGCATCCACTTCTGCCCTGTACACCTCGGTACACACATGCACATGTGTGTACAGCATGTACATACATATTACACACACACTATTCATACCACTTCTACACACACACACACACACACACACACACACACACGCATGCACAGCCAAGGCAACCCCCTACCCCCAACTGTATTACTAGAATACTCAGGCTATGTGCCCTCCAGGCAAGCGATAGGCATGTTGATGTACCCTCTGTGGCCTGAGTGAGGCTCAGTGGTAGAGCACTTGCCTGGTACTACAGAGGCCTTATATCCAGGAAAAAAAAAAAAAAAAAAACAAGAAAAAAAGTTAACCAGCCTCAAGTTGTTAACCATTCACCAGCCATCTTTCAGAAACACATTTAAAGAGATCGATCTTAGCAGATGAGTGTGTGTGTGTGTGTGTGTGTGTGTGAGAGAGAGAGAGAGAGAGAGAGTGTGTGTGTGTGTGTGTGAGTGTGTGTGTGTGAGAGAGAGAGAGTGTGTGTGTGTGTGAGAGAGAGAGTGTGTGTGTGTGAGAGTGTGTGTGTGTGAGAGAGAGAGAGAGAGAGAGAGAGAGAGAGAGAGTTGTGTGTGGGTTTGTGGAGTTTGTGTGTGAATGTGTTTTGTGTATGTATGTATGTAAGCATATGTGTGTATGCACACACACATGTGTGTGCACATATTCATTCCTTCCTTCTATCCTTGTTTAGGTCCCAAGAATCGAATTCAGGTTGCCAAGTTAGCACAGCAAGAGCCTTTACCCACTAAGCCATTTTGCTGTCCCCAGCTTAAATCTTAAAGAGTAGACAACTGCCATCTTAAAATAGGCATTTATCAAAAGAAGCATGATCGTTGCCTTCATTGAAATCAAAGTATTTTGTTTTATGTCATTGTCTCTGCAGAGATATATGCAGGGGATGAAGTTTTTAGTTTTAGGGGTTTGGTTGGTTGGTTGGTTAATTTGGAAAGTCCTGGGTTCAAATCCCAGCTTTTGCCTCTTGTTAGTAGTGTGGCCTTGGAGTCTTGATTTGCCTGGAGGAAATAGACTGGGAAATAAGCTGCCCTCTTCTGACATAGAAACTTCCACGGAATCAGAGCACTCCTACATAAAAATACATAAATAAATAAACAAATAAACAAATAAATAAATAAAAATTTACAGGCTTTAAAAAAACTGGACTATAAATTGGGCATGGTGGTACATGTCTTTAATCTTAGCACTCAGAAAGCAGAGGCAGGTGGATCTCTGAGTTCCAGTGCCTGAGACATGTCACAGAGGGATCCGCACACCCTTATTAAACTGCTGTGGGTGACAGGGCAGATGGCTGCCATTCTATGTTACATCCACCGGATCAGCCTCTCCCAGGTGTGGTGATGGATGGGTGGTGTGGGTGCGCGCACCACCACGCCTAGGTGCCTCCAGAGGCCAGAGCCACAGGTGATCGTCAGCTGCCTGACCTGGGTGCTGGAAACCAAACCACTGGCAGAGCTGCAAGCTCTCTGCCATCTCCGTGGTCCGGGGAACCAAGTACTGCCCAGGTGGTTCCAAGCCACGCCCATCTCTGGCCCAGGAACCAACTGCTGCCCAGGTGGTTCCAAGCCACGCCCCTTGCCTGCTCTCCCGATTATTGCACATCACATTGATTTCGTTTTAGGCAAGACTTTCCCTTTTTATAGTTTTACCATCTCTCTTCCACCCAAGAAATAAAACCACACATCCCAAGACAGCGAAGCAACCACCAGGCTGGTGTCTAAACAGCCCACAGGATGAAACCGCCTCCTGGAACTAGAAGAATTTCATCACAAAGGCATTAGAATTGGGTCCCCGTGCTTCGTGGGGATCCAGAGTACTGTCTCTGCCCCAAGGGCAGCCCCACCATCCCGTTCTAGCCCCCCAACCCAAGGCATGCACAGACCACCTCGATGCCATCAAAGTTAATTCCAAAAACCCGCAGAACATTAGGACTCGCTGGAAAAATCTGCCGAGTCTGGGCCTGGTTTATAGCTTCTCAGGGAGACAGCCACCCGCAAACATCCTAGGCCAACAAGAATGGCATTCCATCCTCCCCACCCTGCCCCAACAGAGCCTTTCCAGGGGCGTGCTCCACCCTGAGCCCTTCTCCAGTCTCTGGGTTCTGGCTTTAATTGCTTTGTTTTTCAAGTCATCCTTGAACGATGGTGCTGGTTTAGCAAGTTAACCACTGACCCTGCTTTAATCCGAAGAGCATGGGATGGTTAGGGAAGTGCCTTTCAAGTGCCTGGCATCTCTGGCTGCACCGTGGGACATCAGCTGCTCTTGCTGTGTCTTTGATGAGGGCGTGAGTCCTCCATGGGATGTGAACTTTACTGGGACTCGGGGGCCAGGTGTGTTTAACCCTCTGTGCACCGTTGGCTGATACAGGGTTCGTGTGGATCGGAAAGCTTAGTAAGGAAGCTGCCACGCTTTCGGCTGTATTTGACCCGGTCACCCTGTCCAGCAGAGCAGGCTGGGTGTTCGGGATGCATCCAGCAGGCAGCTGGAAGTGCTTGGGAAACTTCTCTCCAAGTCTCACACCTGAATTGTTTTTCTTTTAGCTTATCTGTCCTTTAAAACAATAGTAACTATATGCAAGTATGTCTGTGGCAGGGTATGTACATATATTCAAATATATGTGTATATGCATATATGCACGTGTGTGTGTACACATACATGTATATGGTTTGTGTGTGAGTGCACATATGTGTGCAGCTGGCCAACAAGCTCTGGGAACCCACCTGTCTCTGGCCCACGTCCAGCACCGGGGTTACAGGTGAGCCACCATGCCTGGCCTTTTCCTGGGCACTGGGGACCCAGATTCAGGTCCTCCGGCCTGCATGGTAGGAACTTACTGACTGAGCCATGTCCTCCGCCCCTGTGACAATCAATTTTCAGTATTCGTAGCCACACAGGGGCATCTGACAGACTTCTTTCTGCTGAGATGTGGGCTTTTCTATCGCTCTCTCTCCGTCTCCCTCAGCTGCGTGGCTCAGTGAGATTGCAGAAGATCGCAAAGGTTCCTATCTTTTGCACCTCACCATCAGTTCTGTATAGGTCATCTCTCGGTAGGTCCCTTGCTCATGAGCTTATTGGTGCCTTTTGTCCTTGTTCTGACCAAATACCTCATAAAAGGCAACTCAGGGAAGGAAGGGGCGGCTTTGACTCACAGTTTGGGGGGACACAGTCTGTGGTGTCTGAGAAAGCATGGGAGCAGGAGGCCACATGACATCCTCAGTCAGGATGCAAATAGCAAATAGCGACTCTCAGATGTGAAGACCCTCCCCCACTGACCCACTTTCTCTAGTGAGGCCCCACCCCCTACAGGTTCTACAACCTTCCAAAACAGCACCACCATTTGGGTACCAAATGTTCAAACACTTGAATCTGTGGGGGCTTTTCACATTCAAACACAATAATGAATATGGAGTCCCCCCCCATTAAAAAAACAAAGTGATATTTCAGAATACGTTGCCAATTATTCTTAATTGGTTTACCCCAAGAAAAGTCTGCATATACTTTTAAATTCGGGACATTAAATTATATCCAGATAAGTATTGAGAACCAGCAGCCCGCACCAGCCACCACCTTTGCTTTCTGCCAGGAGGCAACAATTTTCAACTTGCGTGGAACTATCTAGATGCTTATCTCCAAGTTTCTTCTTTCTGCCTTCTCTGTGATTTCTGACTTTGAAAAAACGCAAAATAAAAACTTTAGTTCTCAAGGCTGGGGCCGTAGCCCAGTGCTGGAGCGCTCCCTCGCTTTGCTTAGCATGTGCAAAGGCCCTGGGTTCCCTCACAAAAGGCCTTTGATGCTAGCGCTTGGGAGGTGGGAGAAGAGAGCCAGGGGTCCAAGACTAGCATTGACTAAGTGGTAGGTTCGAGGCCAGCCTGGGCTCCATGAGGCCCTGTCAAAAACAAAGAAAGAAAGAAGGTCCTGTCTCTCACCCTCGTTGTAGTCACAGGCACAGACCTCCTGCTCATGTCCTGCCTCTATCAGCCAATCACGAACAACCTCGGCTCTATTCATATCTACGATTTGGCCTCTCAGAACTGCGTAAACACTTTGCACCGAGAAGCGGATTTTGCACACAGTGATTGTTGTGTGCTGAGTCAGTCCCTTTGGGCTGGATGGCTGTTCTCCCCTGTCCCCTTGCGTGACAGCCACGCTCCCTCACAGTCAGGTACACGGCAGGCAGGCCTTTCCTAAGGGCTGTGCAGAGGCACGGAGCGAGCGGAGGCACACAGCCTTCCCTGGGTCACACTGACGCCCGCCAGGCTCCCAGAGGTTTGTCCCCCATTGCCTTCTGCAGTTACAGAGTCTCTTTCTGCCACCTCCTGGCCAGAACCCTGAATGGAAGGCTTCGGAGCCGGCCAGAATACCTCCTCAGGGCTTCTGGCCGGCTTCTCCTCAGCTGTGTATGAAGCCAAGGTCAGCTTTTCCTTTTTGTTGTCTTGTTTCATTTTTGTTTTATTTTGTTCTATTTTTAAGGTCAAAAGAGGTTTGTGTTTGGAATTATTTACTTTTAGAGCAAGAATGCCTCTGTGTGTGTGTGTGTGTGTGTGTGTGTGTGTGTGTGTGTGTATGTGTGTGCTGGTGCCCATCGTCATGGGTGTATGTGCACATGAAGGCCAGTGGACAATCTGAGCTGTTAATGACAAAGCACAGTTTACCACAGTTTGAGACAGGTCTCACTCACTGGCCTGGAGCTCACCAGTTCAGCTCTTGTGGCCAGCAGGGACCCACCTATGTCTGCCTCCCAACACTGGGCTTATGAGTCTGCACACCACACAGGGCATTGGATGTACATTCAGGCTCGGGGGGCTCAAACTCGGGTTTGTTTGGTTTCTACTTCCAGGTCACAGTCTCTCACTGAAGGAAGTCAGGGCAGAAACCTACAGGCAGGACCGATGAAGGAACACTGCTCGCTGGTTTGCTGACACATACTCAGCGAGCTTTATTCCATAGCCTGGGCCCACTTCCTAAGGATGGTACTCTCACAGTGCACAGGGCCCTTCCGTACCAATCGCCAATCAAGACAGTCTCAGACATGGCCGGAGGCCAGCCCAACGGAGGCAATTACTCAACTGAGGCGCCCTCTCTCCAGAGGACTCTAAGTTGTGTCTAGACAATAAAAACTGACCGGCACACACTCAAATCCACTGTCAACTGCAAGTGTGCACATCATTATCTTTATCCTGGAGTCCGGGCTTAGTTCTGTGAAGAGATCTGTGTTGTGGAGAGTGTGGGAGACGGCAGGGCCCTTAAAGCTCCCACCCGGACTTGAGATATCACTTGTACCACATACAACACCTGAGTCCTCCGGGCCCAGCGGATCCGTTTTCTACAGGCTTTTGGACTCGCAGTCTCTGTTCATGGGCAGCTTGTCTCTGACTTTATCAGCTGGAAACACTGTTAGCTTTTATCTAGCTGTACCTCAAGTCCCTGGGAAAACAACTTTAAAAAGGAAAGATTAACTCTGCTCACGTGTTCCAGAGGGTTCTGTTCATGGTTGCTTGGTCCTGCGCCCTCAGACAGAACCATCGTGGCAGCAGGGGTGTGAGGTGGAGGCTGTTCATTCACCGTGTGGGGGAGGGGGAGGGGGAGGGGATAAAGCAGAGAAAGGGAGAGGGAAAGAGGGAGGAAGGGAAGGAGGACAAAGACATGTCTAAGACCGGATTCAACAGTTAACAGTCAACCCACATTGGCCTACTTCCTCTAGCTAGGCCCCACCCACTGAAGTTTCCAGAAACTCTCAAAATAACCAGATAGGGACCAAACATTCACTACATGAGCTTGTGAGGACAGTTCAGAACCAAATCAAACACTGAAACACACACACACACACACACACACACACGCACGCACGCATGCACGCGCGCGCACATGAACTAAGCAGCAGGGGTGGAGGTGGCACACTCCTTTAATCCCAGCACTCGGGAGGCAGAGGCAAGTGATCTCTGAGTTCGAGGCCAGCCTGGTCTACAGAGTGAGTTCCAGGACAGCCAGGGCTACACAGAGAAACCCTGTCTCAAAACAAACAAACAAACAAACAACCACGGGCTGGAAAGATGGCTCAGCCATTAAGATCACCTCTTCTAGAGGACCCGGGTTCAATTCCCCGAAACCACATGGTGGCTCACAACCACCTATGCTGGGATCCGATGCCCTCTTCTGGTGTGCTGGCATACATGGAGACAGAGTGCTCATATTCATAAAATAAATAAAATCTTTAACAAAAGGAAGCAAGCGAACAAACAAACAGCCCTTCACTCATAAGCCAGACATAACCACCGGCCATGTTCACTATGCACTGGAATGTATCACCCTCAGGGATGGGTTACTGGGAGTAGAACCTTATGTTAGTTACTTTGAGAACCCTGACAGAAGCAACCTAAGGAAGAAAGGACTTGTTTCCATTCATGTTTTTGTTTTGTTTTGTTTTGTTTTGTTTTGTTTTTTGAGACAGGATTTCTCTGTGTAGCCCTGGCTGTCCTGGAACTCACTCTGTAGACCAGGCTGGCCTCGAACTCAGAAATCTGCCTGCCTCTGCCTCCCAAGTGCTGGGATTAAAGGCGTGTGCCACCACTGCCCCTTGTCCATTCAAAGTGCAGTCTCTCGTGGGGTGGAAGTTATGGTGGCGAGACCCAGAGGTGGCTGGTTGCTGCTTGTGGACGTTGTACATCGTGGTGCGGAGCCTAGTGCGCACCACGATGTACAACGTCCACAAGCAGGTTAGTCTCTATATAGTAAAGGAATTTATTGATGACTTACAGTCTGCAGTCCAAATCCCAACAATGGTTCAGTAGTAGCTGTGAATGGAAGTCCAAGGATCAAGCAGTTGCTGAGTCCCACACCGCAAGAAGGTGAAAGAGCGAGAGCCAGACTCCCTTCTTCCAATGTCCTTATATGGTCCCCAGCAGAAGGTGTAGCCCAGATTAAAGGTGTGTGCCACCACACCTTTAATCCCAGATGATCTTGGACTCGGAGATCTCCCTGTCTTAATCTTCTGGATTCAATGACCACTGTGTCTCAAGATCTCCATACCAAGATCCAGATCAGAAACTTCTATCTCCCAGTCTCCAGATTAGGTTCACTGGTGAGCCTTCCAATTCTGGATTGTAGTTCATTTCAAATATAGTCAAGTTGACAACCAGGAATAGCCACTACAGAGGGAGAGGGACAGAGAGAGGGACAGGGAGAGGGGAAGGAGATGGGGAAGGAGGGAGGGAGTGTGTGTGTGTGTGTGTGTGTGTGTGTGAGAGAGAGAGAGAGAGAGAGAGAGAGAGAGAGAGAATACTCTTACTGTGTTTGCCCTTAGACCCCTGATCAAGATGCGAAAAGGAAGGACAGAAGGCGTCGTCAGACATAGCTTAAGTCGCTTGTTTAGACTTCGTCTATGTTGAAAGACTTGTGGGTAAATTCCTCCTTGGGCCAGTGAGATGGCTCAGAAATTAAAGGTGTCCGGGCCTCCTAATTTTGATCCCATAATCCACGCAAAGCTGAAAGGAGAGAATGGAGCCTGCAAACTTGTCCTCTGGCCTCGTCTACACACTGCGGCGCACACACACTCACACGCACACACGCACAATAATAATTTCTCAATTTTAACGTCATAGAAAGGAAGCTCTAAAAAAATAAATAAAACAAAGTAAATAAAACTACAGAAACAAAGGCTGAGGGAGGGGGAAAGAACGTTTGTCCAGGCTCAAGCTAACAGCTGTGATCAGGTTTAAAGGTGACAAAGCAAGGAGGGAAGTAAGACTTGTCCTTCCTTGTGATAAGTGAGCAGCTCCGCTCAAGGGGAAGAAGGTGGATCCCCCTAGGAGAGCCGATGCGTCCACAGGCTTCTTGCAGGTTCCACTGACTGTAAGCCGTCACCACAGTCATTCAGAACAGAATGAAAGCTAAAGGTGGCCTAAATTAAACTGGACATGGGAGAACATTTCTATCTGTCCTCAGGGTGTCACCGACATCTGGAACAGCCCTGAGGACCAAGCTGTGGGGTAGAAATAGTTCCCAGCCAAGGCTAGACATCAAGGGGCCCCTATGAAGACCCCCAGGCTGTGAACGGTATCGTGGTTGAGCAATGGGAGCCCCCAGGCAAGCACAAAGCACTCTGTCTGTCTCCGTGAGAGGGGAATCAGCCAGATTCGTGTGCGCTCCAGACCACACCTTCAGACTCCCTCGATCCAGTTTCTCACAGGCTCCAAAGTCAGTGACTGTTGTGGCCACAGCTTGCGGAGGGCCATCTCAGTCACCAGACAACTGGGGCTGCTCAGGGATTCCAGAGTGTTCTCACTCTCCAAACCTTGTTTGACCATGTCCCCATGCCAGGTGCCCCCAGAGTCCCTTGACAGAATTGGAACCGTGTCTTCTTCGAGGTGTAGACACATGCTGCTTGCTGAGACAGGCAACCCTGGGGAACCATGAAGAACAGTTTCCCAAAGTGGGCTGCAGCTAGACTCAGGAGGGAGACAGGCACCTATGACAGGCTCTGTGCACAGAGGCTTGGGAAATAGCGTCCTGTTTGCTTTCTACAAACAGGGCCCTCAGGGACCTCTCCTGCTTCCCCAACCCAACCAAGTGCATATATCACATCACGTCAGGTAGAGAATGATGAAAACACCAGGAGGGTGGCAGAGGGGCCATCACAGAGCCTATGGATCTGCCTGGGATCCTGGCTCTGTAGCTGTCATGACACACCCTGACTAGAGAAACCTAGAGAAGTAAGGGTTTATTTTAGCACACAATTTCAGGTTACAGTCCACCGCACGGGGACCTCAAGGGCTCAGGTATTCAAAGCAGTTAGTCACATCACATCAACAGAGCAAAGAGCAATGTATGCCTGAGCTACATAGTGAGGCCAGCCTGGGCTACATAGTCAGGCCAGCCTGGGCTACACAGTGAGACCAACTTGGGCTACATAGTGAGGCCAGCCTGGGCTACACAGTGAGACCAACCTGGCTACATAGTAAAGCTAGCCTGGGCTACATAGTGAGTTCAAGGCCAGAAGTTGGTAGAGAATGAATGACACTGTCTCAAAAAAAGAGGGAGGAAGGAAAGAAGAAAGGAAGAAAATGGAAGGGAAGGAGAGAAAGAAAATAAGGAAGGCTGGTTGTGGTGGCCACCACAGTAGGATTTGCTGAACAGGAAAGGACACTTAAATCACCAGAAACAAAGGAAGCTCTCAAAATTCAATGATTCATGATGTCAAAGGAACAGGATGCAACCAAAAGGGTCCCCAGTGGCCAAAGCTGGGGTGATTTAGTAATAAATAATGAGCTATTAAATTCCAACTCCAAGTACGGAATAAGCACTCACAGGTCCGTGCTGACAGATAGCACAACCATGAGTAAGCAAGGAGACAGACCCATCTCCCCGGCAGACACCCCACATGCTGTGCGCATGCCCTGTAGCCTCTACAGGAGTCAGTCTGTGACTGCCGAGGCAGACGGCCATGAGGGACACGGGCTTCCAGCTCCTGGTGGTCTCAGGTGTGCCTCGGTATGCATGTGTGTCACCCCATCTCAGCAGCACTCTTCCTCCGTGTGTGTTGCTCTCTGTCAGCTCATTGGCTTGCCTCCCATCCAAGTACTAACCTGCCTGATCCTGCTTAGCTTCCCATCAAACCAAATTAAACTTGTGCAGGGAGATGCAGGCAAAGACAGGAGTCTCCCCTGGGTCCAAACCCAGGGACTCGCCAGAGTCGCATCCCGTGTCGATTTCCAAACAAAGACACACTCACAGGCCTAAGACACACTCACAGGCCTAAGACACACTCACAGGCCTAAGACACACTCACAGGCCTAAGACACACTCACAGGCCCTGGAGGTTAAGGTGTGAAGTAGGCAGTTCAGCCCATAACTCGCCCTGTGCTCTCTGCTTCACTTTCTCCCACGTGAGGCGGGAAGAGGGGAGTCTCTCTTAACGTATGTAAGGGTCTAGGCAGAGTCCTTGACACAGCGAAAGCTCATAGCACATGTTAGGTTTGTCTCCCCCCGCCCCAAAGAGATTTTCAATAATTTATTCAAAAGTAATATATATGCATTTAACCTCTGTGTGTGTGTGTGTGTGTGTGTGTGTGTCTGTGTGTCTGTGTCTGTGTCTCTGTGTATTATGTCTGTGTGTGTCTGTGTCTTTGTGTGTGTCTGTTTGTGTTTCTGTCTGTCTATGTATGTCTGTGTGTTTGTGTCTATGTGTTCTCTGTGGGCCTGTGTGTGTGTCTTTATGTGTGTATGTGTGTGTCTGTGACTCCCTCTGTGTGTACATGTGTGTGTATGTGTGTGTCTATGTGTCTGTGTCTCCCTCTGTGTGTGTGTAGTATTGAGGACAGAACACAGAGCTCCCTCATGTGTTTTAGTAAGTACTGTACCAGCAGGCTAGACCCCAGCTCTTATCTGGTTTTATTGTTCTCTCTCTCTCTTTTTTTTTTTTTTTTTTTTTTTTCCTGTACTGAGGAACAAGACTAGAGTCATGCAAGCCAGGCAAACACTATGCTGCTGAGCCACGTGTTTCCAGCCCTTGTTTTGTTGCCATGGTGATAGTGGTGCTGGGGACTGGACTCAGAGCCATGCTACACAAGGATGTCCCTCTGGGCTACAACCCCAGCTCTCAGAATTGTTATTATCTTTATCATGAATTTGGTGACCCTGTTTAGATAAGGCTAATCCTCCACTGCCCACCAGGCTAACTTGAGTTTTTGCCTTGTGGATCTTCTGTCTCCTGTCAAATGTATAAACGCCTAGATTGCTCTTTTCCCACTCTCAGATTCTCTATATCTGTTCTTTTAAAAATCACATATTTTAGTAAGTTACTGTCAACACACACATACACAATACACACATGCACACACACACACACACACACACACACACACACAATCCCACAGTGATTATCTCCTTCTTAGCTGCTTTTCCACAATTTTGGATGCCTTCTGTGAGCAAACTTGAGGACCTGCCCTGGTCTTCCAGGCTATAAAGTTGGAGTTCCCCCAACAGGCACACCACCATTCATTCCCCTCCATTCCAGTAGGCAGAAGGGGAGGGGTGTGTGCGCTGTGTGTGTTTGTATGTGCTGTGTGTGTGTGTGCATGTGTGTGTGTTGTGAGGCCGTCAGAACTCTTGTCTTTGCCATTAGTCCCATTGCAATCCCTTCCCCAGGCCGGTGCCCTTTGACCCGAGATTGGCCAGAATTTTCCTGCAATCCATATGAATGTGCCTCCCCTCCAGCTTTGAGGACTGCCCCCACACACCTGGGGATACCACAGATTCGGAGTAGCAGTCTTCCTCCAAAAAGCCCAGTCAGGTTCCCTGTCCCCTGCATTGTCCGGTGGCCCTGGCCCATGGCTCGCAGTAACTTGATTCAGGTCAGCTGGTGGAGAATGAGGTAGTGTCTAGCGAGCGTCGTGGTGTTTTATGAAGTCCGAAATGTGATCGCGCCTGGTGTCACAGTTTAGCGCCCCTGACAATCCCTCACAAATGAGAAAAGCAGAGCCTCTTTACGTGCCTTTCCCCTGACATCAGGGATGCTCTGGGGTGGGGGCTGTCTGACCCCTGCAGGGTGCTCAGGCAGACATCCTGTGCCAGCTCTGCAGGGCAGAGAGAGGAGGGCGTTCACGCTATTCTCTCCAAACCTGGCTCTGTGAAGTCAGCCTTGCACTGTAAATGCAAACTGTTGGGTGCTGCGGATGCCTCTCAGTTGGCAGAGGATGCGCAAAGCCCTGCTTCTATCCCTGGTACCACATAAATGAACTGTGGTAGCACAGGCCTGCCCTGTGTTCGCAGCACTCAGGTGGTGGAGGCAGGAGGACCTGGGTCAGCCTTGGTCACACAATGACCTAGAGGCCAACTTAGGCTGTCTCAAGAGAACAATGAAACTCACCAGAGTGTCAGGATGGGTCCTGGACCCTACTTCACGCAGGACGGCTAAGAAGCAAAAGTTTCAAACTCCGATGTCCCCAAGCGCCAAGTAAACACAGTGAGACCAAGCCAAAGGGCACCACAGGAGAGACTGCAAGGTGGACTTCCAGGCCCCAGGGCACAGCCAAAGTTCAGTTCCAAATGACATGGTACCTGGAACTCAGAAAGAGGTCCCCTTGGTTTACATGATGGCTATACTTTGGGAGGGGCTGGAGCTATGGTTCAGTGGTTAGAGCACTGGCTGCTCTCCCACGGGACTCAGATTCCATTCCCAGCACCCACATAGAAGATCACAACACTCTCTAACTCCAGCTCCAGGGGATCTGACACCCTCACACAGACATATGCAGGCAGAACACAGATGCCCATAAAAAGTAATTAATTAATTAGTTAATTAATTAAATCCAAGTTCCAATTCTTCTTAAAAGAAAAAAGAAGAAGAAAGAGAGTTATCCCAACACCAGCCTTTAGCTACCACATATACCTACACAGTTGAGTGTGGGAGTGCGTGTACACACACACACACACACACACTTTGCAACATAGAGTGGACTATATAGCCATGACCCCAGGTCAGCTTACAAGTTCGTTCCTGGAAGAGCTTACTACCCCAGTCCAGGAGTTGGATGTTGACATACTCCTTTGTCCTAGAACAGCTCTCTCCATAGAACTTTCCGTGCATCCTGTTTTACGGTACCCTCGGGTACATGTGGTTGTTGATACAGAAGGGAAACTGAGGCACAGAGCAGGTGCTCGTGGCTTGTGGGGCAGACAGTGACTTGACGAGGTTAGCGCCTAGGTGGGACAGACCTCCCTGCGCTGTGAAGGTTGAATAGCACCCGCTTGATGGCCAAGGTAACTTTTCCTAGAGTCTTGCGGAGCCTTGGAGTCCCCCCCACCCCTCCCGCCCAATGGCACCTTAGTCAATCACCTTTACGTGTGCAAAGCTCACCCAGCTGAGCTGGCCACTCACCTGATAGCGCTCCTGTGACCATGGGCTTGTTCATGTGGAAGCCAAAGCAAAAGCCGTCAGTACCTCAGGTCTTTAGTGACAAAACCCAGACCAACTCCCAAGAAGGCCAGCTCCACAGTTCAACCACCCTCAGCTTAGATTTTTTTTCCTTAGGATTTATTTAAAGTACGTGAGTGCACTGCAGCTGTCTTCAGACGCACCAGAAGAGGGCGTCGGATCCCATTACAGATGGCTGTGAGCCACCGTGTGGTTGCTGGGAATCGAACTCAGGACCTCTGGACCTCTGGAGGAGCAGTGAGTGCTCTTAACTGCTGAGCCATCTCTCCAGCCCAGGAAACACACTCTTAAAAACCAACGCCCCTAGGCTGGGATGTGTCCCAGTTGTTAGTGCTTGCTTAGGAGGCAGGAAGCCCTGGGTCTGTCACTAGCGGTGGTGCTGCTTACCTGCAATCCAGCACTCAGGAAGTGGAGGCAGGGGGATCAGAAGGTCAAAGTCATCCTCCATTACATAGCGAGTTCAAGGCTAGCCTGGGCTACATTAGACCCTGTCTCAAAAAAAAAAAAAAACAAAAAAACAAAAAAAAAAAAAACAAACAACAACAACAACAACAAAATACCAGCTCCACTTCAGACTAACTGGCACGTCTTGGTCTTTTCACATTTCCACAAGGACTGTGACCAAATCCACGTGGATGATGTCTCATCCGATGACAATGGCCAGGATTTAAGGTAAGGATTTGGGGCCGAGGAGTTTCCCTCCCACTTGGGGACCTCCACGCAGGTCAAACTGGACTCCCATCTTTACCATAGAAAAGAATTTCAGGATGCGCCAACGTGGATCTTTTTGTTATTTGTTTTAGTGTGTGCAGCTGTGCTTATCTGTGCATGTGTGTATAATGCCAGATGTTACATGTCTTCCTTTATCACACTTAGTTTTGATACGGACCCTCTCAGTAAACCTTGAGCTTACTATCTCAGCTAAATGGACTGGCAAGCAGGCATCCTCCTGTCTCTGTCACTGAAGCACCTGGCCCCAGCCCTGAGGTGACATCTCTATGCTCTGCATGTTTCATGGGTGCGGAGGATCCAAAGTCGGGTGCTCAGGCTCGTGAGGCAGGCTCTTTACCCACTGACACGACATGTCTGCTCAGCTTCAGGGTTTCAGCACAGAGTCGGACAGAGAGAAAGATATTTAGGGAAAGAGTAAGACTCAAAGGAGAGGCCACTCTGTTGTCTTTGACATGAGATAGGTAAGTAAGTAGGTAGATAGATGATGCATGGATGGATGGATGGATGGATGTTGGATAAATAGATGGATGGATGGATGATGGATAGATGGATGGATGATGGATGTGGATGTATAGATAGATAGATAGATAGATAGATAGATAGATAGATAGATAGATAGATAGATAGATAGAGGGGGCTGGTGAGATGGCTCAGCGGGTAAGAGCACCGACTGCTCTTCCAAAGGTCCCGAGTTCAAATCCCAGCAACCTTATGGTGGCTCACAACCATCCATAACAAGATCTGATGCCCTCTTCTGGAGTGTCTGAAGTCAGCTACAGTGTACTTACATATAATTAAAAAAAAAAAAAAAAAAAAAAGATAGATAGATAGATAGATGATAAATAATAGGTCATAAGTAGATGACTGATAGATTGCTACAGAGAGATAATTGAAAGCTGATTGATTGATTGAATAATAATAGAAAGATAGAAAATTGACAGATTAATTGAGGATTAATTAATTGAGGGTTGAAAGGTAAATGGATAGGTGATAGATAGCTGGTAGTTGATAAATAAATGGATAGATAGATAATAGGTAGATAGACTAGCTGATTGCTCAATGTTATATAGGCGATAGATGAAAAGTAAATAATAAACGATTGATTGAACATTGATAGAAAGATTGATGATTTATTATTGGTAGATAAGTAGATGATGAATAGGTAGATAATAGATGAAGATAGATAGATAGATAGATAGATAGATAGATAGATAGATAGATAGATAGATAGATAGATATAGACGGGTGGGTGGATGGATGGATGGATGGGTAGGTAGATGATCAAAAATGGATAATAGAGATGAAAGGTGGTAGATGATAAAGAGATGACTGATTGGTTATAGAAAGATAGATGTCATCATCTGTAAGATCCTGTGGCTGCTTGAGTTGCTTCAGGAGTATCTACAAGGTTTACTTAGTCCTCTTCAAGGTTGCTGTAATGAGCACACTTGAGGTATCCTGTTTGGATGAAGGGAAGAGAGAGGAGCACTGAGATGTCAGACTCAAGGTTCTGAACACTTTGGCCTCCAGTAAGCACAGGTCACTGGCCCTTGGAATCCCACAGGGAAAAGACGGAGGCTTGTTCAGTTTTGGCTACTGTGTACAGAAGCAGTAATAGTTCCCCCAAGGAGCCTGTGGTTCACTCTGATGCCCAAAGACAGAAACAAGGCCTCTGTCTGGCCCTTGCGTGTACGTGGCTCCAGCAAGCATGCAGTCTTCTTAGGAACCCAGTGAAAGCTGAAGTCCCCCCTCCAGACACACCCTAAGTGTATCCAGGCACCCATGGATACCCCAAAGCCTATCGTGGGCCCAGGGACCTGAGTCTCCTCCCACTCATGTCACCCTGTCCTGTCTCTCCAGCACATACAACTTCTCCACTGATGGTTTCCACAGCACGGCGCCAGGGGCCAGCTTGTGCCTGGGTACAGGTGTTCATGGCGGCGTGGACTGGATGAGGAAACTGGCCTTCCGCTACCGCCGGGTGAAGGAGATGTACAACACCTACCGCAACAACGTGGGTGGTGAGTGACAGAGGAGAGGGGGGAGAACAGAGGAGTCTAGGTCAGGTGCTTCTAGGCCCTGCTGTGGGCCAGGCACTGCTTCAGAAGGTTCTGGAAGATATATGAATGCGAGAATATTAGTGAGCTGTTTGGTTTGAGGGGTGGGTGTGTGTGTGTGTGTGTGTGTGTGTGTGTGTGTGTGTGTACATACATGCAGGCACATATGTAGGTGTGCATCGGGAGGCTGATGTCTAGTATCTTCCTCAATCCTTCCTCTGCCTTGTTTTTTGAGACAGGGTTGTCACTGAGCCCGGGCTTGCTGTTAGACTGGGCTAGCTGGCCAGCAAGGCCCGGGGACCCTCTTGCCTCAGTCTCTCCATCACTGTGGTCATGGGCTGGTGCTTTTTACATGACGCTGGGCATGCAGACGTGGGTCCTCACACTTCCACAGTGAGCACATTAGCTACCAAGCCATCTCCCTACTCCTACTTTGGTGTATGTAGCCAGGCCGGCCTTAAACTCACAGAGGTCCTTCTGCTTTGGCCTCCCAGATGTTGTGGTTACAAATGTCTGCCAACCACTCTGGGCTGCCTGGATGTCACCCAGTGAGTGACACATCTTGTACCAGAACGCTGGGTCCCCATGGAGTCCTCTTAACACTACCGAAACCACTCTGGTGGCCGATTACATTTGTTCCTAGAAGAATACAGATTCCTGGGCCCACCACCACCACCCATTGAGGCTACTGCTCAGGGAAGGCCATGGTCCCTCCAAGCCACGCTGGGTGTGCAGTTTGGGGACCAAGGGCTGTCCCTGGAGCAGCTGTCTGAAACTAATTACAAATGTGTGACCTGGGCTGACACAGGGCAGCACTGCCTCAACAGCAAGCATGTGCCTGCCACCTTATCACACAGGGTGGTCCTATGACCCCCACAAGTCCCTCCTGACCCTGTCTTGCTAGAGTAGACAACCTGGGGGTTAAGGAGGCATCAAGCCCACGATCACATCGTTGTTATATCTGTCTTGGTTTGGTTTGAGACAGGGTTTCTCTAACCCCCTCACTGTCCTGGAACTCACTTGTTAGACCAGGCTGGCCTCAAACTCGCAGAAATCTGCCTGCCTCTACCTCCCAAGCGCTAGAATTAAAGGTGTGCGTCACCATGGCTCATGAGCTCATTGTTTTAAATCCTTGCACAAAGCCCTGGAAAGAAGAGGTCTGCATGTCGGGAGAAGACACCCTGGAGGGACTTGACCCTAGACGTTGGGTAGAGGACTTAGCTGGATAAAAGATGAGGAAGGTGAGAAGTGAACGTTCAGGATCTGCCATGGAGCGTGAAAAGGTCCTGAGGCAGGCAGGAACCTAGTGTTTCAGGGAGCAAAGACAAGCCCTGAGGCTGGACTAGAAAGACAGTGGAGCCCTGGCAGGGAGGTGAGGCTGGCAGCCGAGACAGGGTCGCCCAGAGACTCTGGACTTTATTTTAAGGAGGCTGAAGGCTAGTTGAGAGAGACAATTTAGAAACATCGAGGGCGTCGGCTGTCAGTCCTGTCTCCCTGACTTCCTCCCTGTGCTAAGCAGGTGTGTCCACCCCTTGTGGGGCCTGCTTCTTCACCTAAAAGATGAAATGCAATCAGTGCCCACCTCATGGGCTCCTGAAAAGATGAAAAGAAGGAAGTCTCGTTAAAAGCACATGCTCTGTGCAGATCAAGAGCCCAGCAAAGTTGGCCAGTAGTATCTTCTGCTCTGTCTCCGTGTCCATCTTAATGGTTTAAACCCCAGTACGAATCCAAGCACATAGAAGAAGATCTTGAAATGATGGATAGATGGATGGGTGGGTGGGTAAGTAGGTAGATTGATGGATAAGTGGATAGGTTGATGGATGGATAAATGAATGGGTGGGTGGGGTTTGATGGATGGTAGATGGATGGATGTGTGGATGGATGGATGGATGGGTGGATGGATGGATGGATGGATGGATGGGTGGTGGATGGACAGACTGACAGACGGACATTTTGTGTGTGTGTGTGTGTGTGTGTGTGTGTGTGTGTGTGTGTATGGCTATGTAGACAGGTGGATGTTCTGAAGGCAGAGTGGCTAAGCTAAGCTGCCTTTGAGTGCTCTGTCTGGAGCTCCCTAACTCCCCTCGGCTCTTCCTAACACCAGGATGTCCTCTTTATTGCCTTTCCTGCAGGCTTGATAGGTGCTCCCAAAAGAGAGACGTGGCTGCAGCTGCGCGCCGAGCTGGAGGCCCTGACTGACCTCTGGCTCACCCACTCCCTGAAGGCCCTCAACCTCATCAACTCTCGGCAAGTAGCCACCCCTCACCCATGCACAGTAGTGACATCTCCATTCTCGCCCTTGCTTTCCCTGCTCCGGCACCTGCTCTGAGAGCTGAGATGTTCTCCCCAGTAGTCTTCCGGGTTCAGAGCTTTCAAGAGATTAGGGCTAGCCGGGCGTGGTGGCGCACGCCTTTAATCCCAGCACTCAGGAGGCAGAGGCAGGCGGATTTCTGAGTTCNAAAAAAAAAAAAGGAAAAATTAAAAAGAAAAAAGATTAGGACTGCCCTGTGCTGTCTCGTGGAACCCCGTCCTCACCAGAGCAGTCTCACACGTCACATGGCCTGGAACCTTGTAGCTAACGAGCTTGCCACGCTTACAATACATTCTTGCTTCTAAGTAAGGAAAGAAACTGGGCATAGTGGGCACACCTTTAACCCCAGCACTCAGGAGTCAGAGGCAGGAAGATCTCTATGAGCCGAATGTCATCCTTGTCCTCAGAGCAAGTTCTAGACCAGCCAAAGCGTCACAGTAAGACCCTGTCTCAAAAACATATACATATAAATGAACGGATAAGGAAGGAGCCACCCCACTTCACACCAAGGTGGGGCAGCCTTAGGCCAGAAGCAGCTACAGTGTCCCTGGACATCACTCCCCCACCCCGAAGGTAGCCCAGCCACCCCCCACACCACCCCCAGATCCTGTCCTAACCCATGACACCAGGACTGTCCTGATAGTACCTTTGGGACTGACACAAAGTTACTTCTGTCCCCAGACCCAACTGTGTCAATGTGTTGGTCACCACCACGCAACTGATCCCTGCGTTGGCCAAGGTCCTGCTGTACGGTCTGGGCTCCGTGTTCCCCATCGAGAACATCTACAGCGCAACCAAGACAGGTAGGCTGGGCTGGGGTTGGGCATGTAAGGGACCCTCGCCCAGGCCACAGACGACCCTCACAGCCCTCCAAAGAATGTGATTAGACGTGGAGCACGGGAAGCGGCAGCCCTGACTACGCTCAGCGCCTTGCTGAGTCCCTTGGGGATTCCAAGGAGTGATGGCTTTCTTTTTCTCGTGGGGAAGCTCACTTTTTATCCTTAAATCCCAAATGTACCAGAACAAAAACAGCCCAGGTCTGGGGAGACCTGGGTGGGTAGAGCACTAAATGTACGCCATGAGGCCTGAGCTGATACCCAGGGCCCACTTTACAAAGCTGGGCATGGCTGGGTATGGTAGTGTGTGACTTTAATCCCAGCACTCAGGAGGCAGAGGCAAGTGGATCTCTGTGAGTTCAAGGCCAGCCTGGTCTACATAGCAAGTTCCAGGACAGCTATAGTGGTGTAGGACAGTTACATAGTGAGAGCCTGTCGAAAGAAAGAAGGGGAAAAAAAGCGAGGCATGACTGTACATGTTTGTAGCCCCCACACTGAGCAGGCACACACAGCCACCCTAGACAAACTGGAGAACTCGGGTTCAGTGAGAGACCCCGTCTCAAACAACAGACAGACATTTAGGAAGGCCTCTGACATTGACCTCTGACCTCTACAGCACCTGCGAGGGCATGTGTACCTGTGCATACCCACACGAGCAGACATGTGTAGACCCCCCCCACACACTCACAAATTCTAGTTAGTTGAGATGACTGTAGCTTTAGTTATTTTTAAATCTCCTTCTTTTATTTTGTATGTGTCAGTGTGATGCATGCGTGTGACATATGTTCACATGTGTGCATGGACATGCACATACCTACACAGGCAGAGGCCCGGGGATATAGGGGGCCGCCTTTCTCACTCTCCCTCTTTTCCATTTTGAATCAGAGTGTCTCCCCGAACTTGAGCCTTGAACTTATTTGTTTCTTATTTATTTAGACTGTGCTGGCAGCCAGCAAGCCCTAGCTACCCTGCCTGCTTGCAGATGTGCATCTACCAGTAGATTCCTGCATGTATGCATGCATGCATGTGTGTGTATGCATGCATATGTGTGTATGCATGCATGCATGTGTGTATGTGCATGTGTGTGCACTTGGCATGTATGTGTGCATGTGTGAGCGTGTGTGTGTGCGTGTGTATGTGCATGTGTGTGTATGCACTTGGTGTGTATGTGTGCATGTGTGTGCACTTGGTGTGTATGTGTGCATGTGTGTGTGTACGTGTGCATGTGTGTGCACTTGGTATGTATGTGTGCATGTGTGTGTGTACGTGTGTGTGTACGTGTGTGTGTGTGTGTGTGTGTGTGTGTGTGTGTGTGTGTGTATGTGTGGTGTGTACAGGGACCCTTCCATTTTGTTACGTGGATGCTGGGATCTGAACTCCGGTCCCTATAATTACCCAACAAGCATTCTTACCAGCTAAGTCATCTTTCTTTCCTAGATTTCTTACTGGGGCAAAATAAGAATATAATTATTTTCTGTGGTTCTGGGAATTGAACCCAGGGCTTCGATCACTCTAGACAAACATTCTGTCCCTGAGCTATACCCCAGTCCTGTTTTTACTTCTTATTTTGAGATCAGGTCTCACTAAGTTGGCTATGCTGGCCTTGAGCCCCCTTATACCTGAGCAGGCTTTAAACTTGGGTTTTGAATCCTGCCTCAGCCTCTCAAGTAGCTAATGTCAGGCCTGTACCACCACACTTGGTCATGGTATAAACATGTCTACCATTGTGCATTTGGGGTCTGGGTTTGCAGTACTGTGGACTAAAAGCAAGACTGAGTCCTCTGTTAGAGTGAAATGCCAAGGCCCAAATGGCAGCATCGTAGATAGACAGGGACTTGCCTTCCGCCCTGCTCGGCCTCTTCCTGGGGACAAGCTGCTCAAATTATCTGGGTGGTTGGAGTTGGCCACCCACTTGTATAACTAATGACAGTGCTGAACTCGTGAAAGGGTGGGGGTGGCGGCCCTGGGTCTCCTTCCCTGGACAGCTGCCACCCATACTATCCCACCACTTGCGAGCTCTCCCAGCCATGGTCTCCTTCCTTCCTCCCATCTCCATGCAGGCAAGGAGAGCTGCTTCGAGAGAATAATGCAGAGGTTTGGCCGCAAAGCTGTCTACATTGTGATAGGCGACGGGGTGGAGGAAGAGCAAGGAGCCAAAAAGGTAACAGGACCTCTGTGCAGCATGCCTACTGCTCGCCCCACCCCACTCCTCCCTCTCCCCCCCTGCTCCCCCTCTTCTCCCCTTCCCCCCTCCACCCCAGCCCACCAGCCCTGCGCCTTGTCTCAGGCTCTGCTCTCCAAGGCTGCTCCCATTTGCAGATCCCTGAAGCATCCTGAGTAATTTCCTCTCACAAATCCTCCTTGTGGCCCTGGCCACTGCCCCTGGCAGCCTGGCCTGGTTCCAGACCCCTGGGACACTGTGGACCAGCAGGACCAGTGCACGTGCAGGGCATTTTATGTCATGCTCGGAGGCGGCAGGTTCCAAGAACTCTTCTCTGCTAATAAAGGCAGCATTAGGCTAATGAAAAGACAATCCCACAGCTGCGGTCTCGGCCTCCAGCAGAGCACAGGGACCTCTTGGAAAAGAAACAGCTGCCCGGACCCTGGATCTGGCCCTGTCAACAGCACCCCAGAGAGCGCCCACTCCCCACCCCAAGGCCAGGAAAGCTCCTAGTTAATGTCATGAAGCTTAATTCAGGGACCTGCTTTTTTCCCCTTGCTGCCATTTAACAAGTCCCAAAAAGATGCAAATGTATTTAGGGTCTCAGAGGGAAAGCTTGGAAGAAGCCAGGCACCCAGGAGGCTGCCCACAGTTAGTCCTCTCCCTAACAAAATGACTTCAGGCCTGGCCCGCCCATCTCACCTAGGTGCTCTGGTCTATGGCTGGCAGCTGCCACAGTCTCCCTCCATTTCCATTTGTTCCCTAGTTTCCTGGCACGAGGTGCTCCCGCCAGCATGAGGGTTATGCTAGCTGAGCATCTACTTTATGCTACCCACCATTCTAGACACAAGATCCTGTCCTCACCACTCAGCCGGACACAGCCTGGGGACCAGGACATACCTGACCTGACAGGGAGTGACAAGAGCTCTGTGTGTGTGTGTGTGTGTGTGTGTGTGTGTGTGTGTGTGTGTGTGTGTGTGTGTAAAGCAGAGAGTGGAAAACAGGGTTAGCAAGGCAAGACAGGAGCGGGGCGAATGTGTTCTAACAGGAAATGAGCTGAAGCTGAGAGTACCTATAAAGGCGTTGCTACTGCGGGTCAGGACTGAGTGGCCTCAGGGAAGATCAATGCCCAGATGCCAGAAGGGCTGCAGGAATTATTCTTTTCAAAGAGTATATTTCTAACTTTTAATGCACCACACAGGGGGGCTTGAGAGATGGCTCAGTGGTGAAGAGCATTGACTGCTCTTCCAGAGGTCAGGAGTTCAATTCCCAGCAACCACATGGTGGCTTACAACCATCTGTAATGGGATCTGATGACAGCTACAGTGTACTCACATACTTTAAATAAGATAAATAAATAAATAAATAAATAAATAAATAATAAAAGTTGTTTAAAAAAAAAGACTGCACCGGGACTGGAGAGGTGACTCAGTGGTTAAGAGCACTGACTGCTCTTCCAAAGGTCCTGAGTTCAATTCCCAGCAACCACATGGTGGCTCTCAACCATCCATAAATAGATCCGGCTCCCTCTTCTGGAGTGTCTGAAGACAGCTACAGTGTACTTACATATAATAAATAAATCTTTATTTAAAAAAAAAAAAAAAGGAGAGAGAGAGAAAAGAGCAAAGTAATCAGCAAATATGCAGATGCCTCTGAGTCAGCATGTGCTATTTAAGATGATAGTGTTCTGTGAGATTCCAGTGCCTGGAGTGAAAATTCCTGACAATAGCTCATAGCCTGGAGAGGAGTAAGCAGGTCTAGGATTTTAGGGGTTATGTATAAAAGAATTAATAAATATTAGATTCTAACTAATTGTAACCTGTAGAATAATCATTGTTTAATGAGTAAAAATGCGTGTGTAAACAAAAAAAAACAAAAACACAAAAACCCAAAAAACAAACAAACAAAAAAACAAACAAAAAAAGACTGCACCACACAGGACAGGGAGATGGGTCAGGCATTGAAGTGCCTGCTGTGTAGACATGAGGATCTGTACCTTATGTAAAAAGTAAAAGGGGGGGGGGAACACTGGAGAGATGGCTCAGTGGTGAAGAGCACAGACCGTTCTTCCAGAGGTCCTGAGTTCAATTCCCAGCAACCACATGGTGACTCACAACCTTCTGTAATGGGATCTGATGGCCTCTTCTGGCATCACTGAAGACAGCTACAGTGTACTCATATACTGTATATAAAATAAATAAATAAAATCCTCCCTCTTTTCTTTAAAAAAAAAAAAAAAGTGGAGAGGGGCACCAGGGGTAGAGAAAGATGAAAGATGGTGCCCAATCTAGATGAGCTCTGGGTTCAATGAGAGACCCTGTCTGAGAGAAAGAGAGAGAGAGAGAGANAGAGAGAGAGAGAGAGAGAGAGAGAGAGAGAGAGAGAGAGAGAGAGAGAGAGAGAGAGGCCTTCACTGGCCCAGGAATGCCCTTCTTGTCATATCTCCCCTGCACTGAAGCTGCCAACACAGCAGGAAACCCTTCAAGGCCTGTGAAACCTACACTGTTCTCCTGCCCCCACCCCCACCCCATGACACCCACCTACTGCCACCCAAACAGAGGCTGCCTCACTCTGCTTCCTGTTGGATGTTTTACTAACACCTGCCTGAGGATTTTGCCGAGCTCTGAGAGAGCAGAGAGTTCAGGCCTCGCTGGGGTTGCTGGGTGCACAGGGCCCTGCCGAAGTGGTCAGGGACCCTCTAGGCTGGCTGGGCACCTTGTCTGAGCATGTGTAACCATCTGCTTTTTGTCTTTAGCACAACATGCCTTTCTGGAGGATATCCTGTCACGCTGACCTGGAGGCTCTGAGGCATGCCCTGGAACTGGAGTATCTATAGCAGTGCAGGTCGCAACCACCGCCTGCCACCCACCAGCCAGGCCCCTGTCATCTCATACCATGAGGGCCCTAGACATCAGAAACTAGCTAGGGGCCCTATGCCTAGGGGACATGTTCCACGGCCATTTCAGAAGTGTCCTCTTCCCTTGGGGAACGGAGAGTCGGATTCTTGCTATGAAACCCAGAGATCCAAATGAGGGCACCCGGCTCGTCTTGTTCTCCTTTTTAATTTATGGACTGCACCCGTTACTCCCATTACCCACGGGTCCCTGTGCTGTGGTTTCTCGGCTGTTGGTCTGGTTTGGGGTGGTGAGTACCCAGTTTGTGTTTCAGGGACAATCAATCATTCTCTGGGTGTTGGCGAGGGAGGCGGTGTGGGGCTGTAGGAAAGACTGATGTCATGTGGACAGTGTGCGTGCCTTATGCCGCCATCTTGTGTTGTAGGAGAGAGGGGACTCTGGGAAGGCAAGGGTACTCGGCCATGATGGATAAAGGCATTCAATAAAACCACGTTTACATTTTACGTCGTAAGAGTGTGGTGACCTTTAACTGTTGTTTAGGCTTCCACGTGTTAGCTTTTCAAGTTGCAAAAATAATAAAATCCATTTTGAACTTGAACTGGCTTCAGTGAAGTGGGGAGGGGTGTCGCCGGCAGCACACGGTACCTGCATCTCCTGGGCCAAACCTGAGCCATGTTCTCTCCGGGAAGCTGGATTTAGGGATGTTGTCATTTAAAGCAAAACAAAACCCACAGCTCTTACCTCAAAGGACACACGAGGTAGTTTGTTCTGCAGCCAAATAAATACAAGTGGCCATGAGCCAGGAGTATACGTTAGATCACTCTGAGTTCCACTCTCCTGCACGGTGACAGGTTTATGAAGACTCGTCACAACAGATCAAAGACAGTCATAAGTTCAGACATTTTTTTTTTTCCAAAAAGCATTGGCAGGAGTATCAGGTGGGTGGGTTACAGCAGAGTTAGGCGACCTCTGCCACCGGCCTCAGATGCTTAGCTTAGCTTTCGGGTTGGTAAAAGCCAATGGTTTGTTAAGTCAATATATTTCAACTGTTGGTCACAAAGATGTTAGGTCAGACTCAACGGGGAAAGCAAGAGGTGGCAGTTTAGGAGGCTAAAGATAGCCCCAAATAAATGGTGACTAGGCTCTGGACCTGCAGTGTTCCAACCCTTCATGAGCGCTGAAGTCTGGGCGTCAGTCACTGTGAGAAGGCAGTATCATATATGACTTCTCTCCAGGAACTCGAGCCCACTGGCTGGGTTTGCTCAAGAACAGACAGCTGAGCAGCTTGTCTCCAGGAAAGCCACCAGCCAGGACGAGCTCCTGCTCAACAAACTAGGAAAAAACACTGAGCTGGCTCGTGCTCGCCAGGGGTGCAGGGACTGCCAGGGCTTTGAGGAGGATAGGAAATAGGTTTAAGGAGTCAGTATAAGGAGCAGGACATACATCAGAGAGGTGCTCAAGGCTCAGGCTCGCCGAGCAGGACCATGCCCATCTGACAGATATCCAATGATCCCTGGAGCCACACTGAAGGAGATAGGTGTAATGAGAGCCTCAGAGATAGAAGATCAGGCAACAGAAGACTGTCAGCAAGTATGGGAGATACTTCCTGATTAGATTCCACATTGCAATACAGAATATTTCAATAGACAAAGGAAGGCATGTGCAACAGTGGTCCTGTAAGATCACGTGTGATATATGGTAATATGTCATAGCTTCAGCTTTCAACTTGACATAGCCTGAGTCACCTGGGAAGCGCCCCAGTGGACGAACTGACCAGATGAGAATGGTCTGTGGGCATGTCTGGAGGTGTTTTCTTAGTTGCCAATTGATGGAGGAGGAGCCAGCTGGTGGTGGGAGGTGCCATCCCTAGGCAGGTGGGCGTGGCCTTTGTAAGAAAGGCAGCCGAGCAGGCCATGGAGAGTAAGCCAGGAAACCAAGTTCCTCCGTGGTCTTCATCTCGGTTCCCACCTGGACCTCCTTCAGTGACAGACTGTGACCCGGAAGTTTAAGCCCTATACCTCCTTTCCCTCCCTAAGTTACTTTTGGCCAGTGTTTTCACACAGCATCCGAGAGCAAACCAGGACACTTTTGCAGCCGCGTGACGGGAATCACCCAAGGGTACACCTCTCAGACATCATCCCTAGTCCCTTCTCAGACGTGGTGGAGCTGGAGATGGTCGGGTGGGTGGTCAGATGGGTCGTGGCCATTGGATAAGCATATGGATGGATGGCTAGGTGGGTGGGTCAGGACTGCGTACATATTCCAGTGAATGGATCCGTGAGCAATTCTGCTGGACGATGAGCTGGGTGGCTGGATAGGTCATGGGTGCGTGGATCGTTGACGAGCACTTGTATGGTGATACAGATGGATGGACAACAGTTAGGATAAGAGGTTAGAAATGTGGATAGGAGAAGGTGGAGAATGAGAGGTTAATAAGCACCCCTGGAAGGAGGGGTGGTCACTTTTCTCGGGGCTGGAACAAAATGCACAACACAAAACAACCTAAAGAAGGGAAGGGAGGGAAGGCGTGTCCGTGCTCACGGGTAGAAGGTACACTGTGTGGGAGAAGGCGTAGCACAGGGGCACTGGGCGCTGGTCACATGACATCCACAGTCAGAACCTGAGGCACTCATGCAGTCACACATATACACACAAATATAAATAGATAATTTAATTTCAAAAAAGAAACATGAGTCAAATTTTAGCAGCTGAGAAAGGTTTAGGAGAGAAGATGATGATCTTATCCTATTACTGTCAGGGTCACCTCCCTGTTGTGATGGCTTCTGCCAGGCTGGTCTGACAGAGCCTAACAGTTCAGTCTCTAAAGCAAGCCTCGGGGTTGGAAGTCCGGGTGATGGCGGCAAGGGTAGCATCGGTCTCATTTCTGTGTATGTCGGAGACCCTGGTGCAGAAAGGGCACTTAGAAATGCTCAGAAGAGACGGGCGTGGTGGTGCACGCCTTTAATCCCAGCACTCGGGAGGCAGAGGCAGGCGGATTTCTGAGTTCGAGGCCAGCCTGGTCTACAAAGTGAGTTCCAG
>NC_034592.1:148071603-148074502 GCF_900095145.1 Mus pahari
GATGGATGGATGGGTGGGTGGGTGGGTGGATAGATGGGTGAGTGGATGGGTGGGTGGATGGATGAATGGATGGGTGGGGTGGGTGGATATATGTATGGATGGATACACGGATGAGAGGCGAGGTGACTGGTAGATGACTAGGTGAGTAGATGATGGAGCCTGAGAAGGCTCTTTACAAAGACCAATTGACAGAATGCTATGCACAGCCTTTTGAAAGAGATGGCAATACCTGTTCACAGAGAGAGGCCCCCAGCACCCGTCCTGGGGTAAATTCCTGAATCTTGTTGGATGACATTTAGTGTATTTAAGGGTATTTTTTTTTAAAGATTTATTTATTTATTATATGTACATACACTGTAGCTGTCTTCAGACACTCCATAAGAGGGCATCAGATCTCATTACGGATGGTTGTGAGCCACCATGTGGTTGCTGGGATTTGAACTCAGGACCTTCAGAAGAGCAGTCGGTGCTCTTACCCACTGAGCCATCTCACCAGCCCGGGTATTTATTTTTTGAGACAGGGTCTCACTATGTAACCTTTGCTGTCCTGGTCTATGTAGACCCAGAGGGCCTCAATCTCAGAAATCTACCTGCCTCTGTATCGTTAGTGCCAGAATTAAAAGTGTGCCACGATACCCAGTTTAATTTTTTTTTTTTAATTTGGAAATAGGATCTTACTATGTAGCCCAGACTGGCCTTGAACTCTTGACAATCCTCCTGCCTCAGTCTCCAATATGCTGGGATCACAAACATATGCCACCATATCTGGCTGAAGAAATTTTAGCTTTTAGTATAAGTCAAGGCTCTGGTTTTTCAGAGCCAGAGACCACTGTCCTTGGACCAGTCTGGGGAGATAGGCTAAGAGGAGGCATTGGGATCCTATGCTGTGGGTGACCCAGAACAGAGGGGTCTGTGGACTGGTGGCTCAGATAGGAGGATGAAGGCCAGAGAAAGTGTTCTAAGGAGGAATGAGAGAGAGCATAAAAAAGTCCAAGGGGTGGGACAAAGAAACCTTAAGGGAGTGCCGGGGACCAAGGCTCATGTGAGAGGGTCATATGGAGCGAGGTTGACCTTGGGTGGGGACCTGGGAGGCTATAGGCAGGACACCATGTGTTCCGACTTATGCTTTCCCCACATCCTGGTTTGCAGGGGATAATGGCCGGCTTGGTCACATTGCCTGGTCACAATGTTTTGTTATTAGGTTTTTCATTTTATGAGCAACATAAATTTTATGGCACAGATCTCAACTCTCACCATCATGACGTGTTTACATGATTCCACCGGGGTGGTTACGTCACACAGATCAAAACAGAACGGAATCCAGAAGGCCCGTCTGCTCCTGGCAGCTCTACCCTTCACCTCCGCTGCACTGATGTCTGTCTCTGGGCCTGGTCCACAACATGGGCTCATATAGAATGACCCCGTGGTGCCTGGCTTCCCTCCCGTGGAATGTTCACAGGTGCCTTGGACCCGTAGTATATCCTGGCTAACATGAAGACCTGATCTAAGAGTTACGGACCTGCTGGGTGTGGGGGCATGTGCCCATATCCTGGGAGGCAGAGGCAGGATCCTGAGTTCGAGACAAGCCAGGTCTACTTAGAAAGACCTTGTTTTAAAAAATTACAAAGATGGGGCTGGTGAGATGGCTCAGTGGGTAAGAGCACCCGACTGCTCTTCCGAAGGTCTGGAGTTCAAATCCCAGCAACCACATGGTGGCTCACAACCATCCATAACAAGATCTGACGCCCTCTTCTGGAGTGTCTGAAGACAGCTACAGTGTACTTACATATAATAAATAAATAAATCTTTAAAAAAAAAATTACAAAGATGACCGATAGATAGATTTATAAGTTGATGACTAATAGATGATAAATTTTAGACTAATTGATGAGTAATGGATTATAGATAGGTGGTAAATTTACAGGCTGATTGACGACCGGTAGATAATAATCAATAGATAAATTTCTAGAATAGAAATAGATTTCTTTCTAGAATAAATCATTAGCCCAATTTCCCTGAGGCCTATTCATGCAGTCAGCACCAGTGTTGCCATGCTCATCAGTGACCACTAGGTGACAGTATGACCACAGCTGGACAAGCCGTAGGACCAGGTGCCAGCAAGAATAGACTGAATCTCCCTTTGACAGGATACCGCAGAGAGCAGAGCAGAGAGCACACATGCCCTCAGGCCCAAGAGTTAACAGAGCACACCTTTGTCAGTGACCTACTCTTGGACGCCATGTCTATGAGACACAATAGAAATGGCGAACTGACAGTTCAGCTCAGCCTTAAGCGTGGACACTCACATGCTCCACAATAAAGCTGTTCTTGAGGCTTACACTGTTTGTGGAAGTCTTGTTGATTTGATTTTGATTTTGGTGGGTTGTTTTGGTTTGGTTCCTTGAGACAGAGACAGTAGCCCAATCTGGCATCCTTGCTAGGTAGCAGAGGCTGGCATTGTGTGTCCCTGATCCTTCTGCCTCGGCCTTCCGAGTGTTAGGATGACAGGTTTGCTCCCGGTGGGCTAACAGGTGTAAGCTGCTATACCTGGCGACATGTATTTATGTGCAAGACGCTTATTCTCTGGTTGTGATAAGTCAGCTGTGGTCAAACTGATTTTAAACATTAACATTGTATCGGGGATAGTGGCACATGCCTGTCACTCCGACACCTGGAGGACCAAGGCATGAAGATTGTGTGTGTTTGAGGCCAGACTAAGGGACAAAGAGAGTCCCCGTCTCAACATTGGAAAAAATAAATAAATTTAAAAATTCAACCTTATGTCTGTGGTTGGAAATGGACACTAAGTCTCTTAGGTCTTTGTGAATGGGAGGAGGAAGAGAAGGAGGAGGAGGAGGAAGAGGAGAAAAAGAAGGAGGAGGAGGAGGAGAAAAAGAAG